>NC_137811.1:35618470-35980970 GCF_963921795.1 Nannobrachium achirus | reverse complement strand
GCCGGATGGGGAGGGTGATATTATTGTCACGGCACGGCCTCAGCCAGGTTACAGGCTGAGGCGGCACCTGTCAGCAGAGAGAGTGTTGGGGCGGTAGGAGTAGAACGAAAGCTCTACTATGTCCTCCCGGTGGGGGCTCCTCACTGGTAGGTGAGTCAGTAGGATACAGCAGTGACAACAGTAGGATGTGGGGAGGAATCAGTTGTCATATTGACTTAATTGGGGAGAGAAAGGGGGTAACATTTTTACAAAATACTAAACTGTCCCTTGTCTAGACTGGATGAACAGTATTTTCTCTGACATAACTTTAAAACGACATGCTAAGTCAATAAACAACAAATCAATGCCCGCCCTCTCTTGCTCCACAGGAATAATAAGGAGAAAATCACGGTAGCCAAGGGCATACCCATCCAAACAAAACCACAGCATTATCATTGACATCTCAAACAAAGTCCCACGGGTTTAACGGCTTGTCATTTAGCAAGGAATTGAATCTCTCTGTAACACTTATCCCCCTCCCTCCCTCCCTCCCGCTCCCCCCTCCCTTTCCTCACTCACGCCTCTCCCCCACACCGCGCTTTACCTCAATGATGTCAGCATTTGTCCGGCTCTCGTGGGGCTCATTATATTCGGTGTACTTGAGCAGAACCTTGTCCATGTCTGTGCTGGCGTACTGGAACAGCTTGTTGGAGTGGTTGAAGATGATGAGGGCGATCTCGCAGTCGCACAGCACACTGAGCTCGTAGGCCTTCTTCATCAGACCAAACTTCCTCTTTGTGAACGTTACCTGGGGATGACAGACAGACAGACACACAGACAGAGAGGGAGGGAGGGAGGAAGGGAGGGGGGAAGATGAAAATAAAATAAATGTAATAATAATTGGGACGACAGACTGTGTGTGTGGGGGGAGGGTGTGTGTGTGTGTGTGTGTGTGTGTGTGCGCATGTGCATGCGTTTTGTAAGACGCTCTATGTAAGAGAATATCGTTGTTGTCGGGTGGAAACCTTGTATGTCCAAAACCGTTTGTTTTGTATTTATCGTTTTAAAGAAATATTTAAAAGATCGGCTATTTTCACTAGTTCTGTGCGACGGTCTTGCATGATGAAAGGAGGGCCTTACTTTATGAAAAGAATTGAAACTTGGAGATACAAGGTTTCTGCCCGACAGTGACAATATGGGAATGTCAACAGTACAGATGTATCGAGGAACACAGCTTATAACACAGACTCCTTCGGAGAATCATAACACAACTTAAAATCAATCTCTTCCTCTCTCTCTCTCTCACACAAACACACAAACACACGTGCCACACTCTTGTGTGCCACCGACATCACACACGCTCGCTCACACACAGATCTTTTCGAGGAGGCACTTGAAGTGTGAACAAACATCACATCAAAAGACAGCGGTGTTGCGGTACCACAGCTCTGGTTAATTAAAGGCGTCACTGGCGGGGTCGGTGCGAGTCCCACCGCGCTTATTGGTTGGTTTAGTGCTCCTCTGGTGTACTGGGTGGCATTTAACGATACAGGGAGATTTGGCTTTGTTTGGTTTCAATTGGCTGGATCACAGACACACTCACACACACACACACACACACACATACACACACACAGAGAGAGAGAGAGAGAGGGGGGAAAGCGAGTTGAGAGATTGAAAAGAGACGCGGCGAGAGCGAGATCGAGAGAGAGAGAGACCGACTGACACGACAGCTGCCATGTGAGACCTTGTCTCCATCTCTCTTTCAACCACCCTATCCATCCATCTCTCTCTCTCTCTCCCCTCCTCTCTCCTTCTAATTGCTTCAGCACCCGCCATGTTACACTGATGTCTCTCAGTGGGGCACGAGGCAGCCCTCCCCTCCCCTTCTCCTCCTCCTCCTCCTCCTTTACTCCTTCCCTCTCCTCTCCTTCCTTCCGCTCTCTCACATTCTCTCGCCCTCATTTTCTATTCCTCTCCTCTTCTCTCTCCTCAACTCCTCTCTCCATCCTCTTTCGTTTTCTCTCACACCCTCCCTTCCTCCTCGCCACCGCCACCACCACCACACACACTTTCACTCACTCATTGCTTCCCGCTGCCACAAATCAAATTATATTGGGGTCGTATCCATTGGCAACCGTCTACCACATCCCCCCCCCAGCCCCGCCCCCACGTGCGCTCCACCCCCATTTCCCACCTCATCACACACTCCTGCCATCCTCGCTCCTCTGATTTTCTCTCTTTTTTTCACCTTCCTCTATATCTCTCTCTTTATTTTGTTCTTTCATCTCTGTATCTCACTGTACCATCTCTCTATTTCTCTATTTCTCTCTCTCTCTCTCTCTCTCTCTCTCTCTCTCTCTCTCTCTCTCTCTCTCTCTCTCTCTCTCTCTCTCTCTCTCTCTCTCTCTCTCTCTCTCGTGCACATACACATGAACTGTGAGAGCAGAAGTACTCAATAGTGTCAGAATATGGAAAATCTGGGGTCGGCTTGAAGCGGGTAATGGTGACAAGGTGACAAGGTGACAGTGGGGACGACTGGTGTCATGTAGTGCGCTGCCACAAACACCACAAATTACTTATAAGATCATTCGTCCTCACTAACAAAAACAGAACAAAAGCACTACATTTTGTTTTGTTCATTTTGCACGTTGGGTTCTTTTCTTCTCTGGTTCTTGTGTTTTCGATGCAAACACCGCCATAAATCAGCTCATAGTAATTGACATTAAGAATAGAAGTGTGAGGTAACCAATGGCAACTGAAGAATAAAACAGCCTCAGTGCAGAGAGAAAAGGACAGTTAAGTCAAGTCGAATTTATATAGAACCATTTCATACACAGTAAACTCAGAGCCTCACTTCCACAAACAAGAGAATGTACAGATACTGTATACAATGTACGGCATTCATTGTGTTAACATAGTACGCTACCATACAGCTAAGCTATTTGTGCTAATAAAGAAAACGACACAACATTTCAGCAGTGAGCACAACCTCAGTAGTTGATGTTCGCACAGTGCGGGCATCACGCCGCGTGCGAGCGCTATGGACAAGTTATCCAAAGTGTTCCCTGTGGGCCCGGCCCCTTAAACCAGCTTTACAGAGGACACAGGTGTCGCTCAGTCATCAGTTAGTTTGTTCCAGAGAGAAGGACCAGTGGCTAGTATGCACCTTCACCAGATTTAGCTTTTATTCAGGTACAGTTATTAGATCAATGTCTGATGATCTGAGAGGTATAATTGCTTTATATTGTAGGCAGTGAGCAGGTCACAGCTGTATGATTCAGTAGCTAAACCATTGTGTGCATGGGCATGATTGTGGTCATGTGACCAGACCAGCGGAAACCACAATGCTGTTCTCTGTTTTGCACCACATCTGTGTCATTTGGTGTTGGATTCTACTCATACTGTCATACACAGTATCATCAGAGTGTAAAATGCAGGTCAGCTTTTACACTCTGAGTTAAATGAACCATTCAGATGATAATGTGTAATTTTTTGTCATCAATATCAAATTCATACAATAGAAAATAGAAAAGTGTGCTCAATTACATGACACATTTTTGAATAGCTTACAGTATGCTTAAGATTGTTCAACATGTGTTGTGTTTGGTTAATTTGTGTCATGTATCTTATTTATGATATTGAATTACGTTTTTTTACTCAATTCAACTTGTCTTCACAGGGTAGCAATTGTGTTTTTGTTAAACATAATGTTTCATACTTAAAATTGAGGGTTAGGTTTTTGTGTTTTCATTCAACAAAGCAAAGTGTTGAGAAAACAATTTATACTTTAAGACTTTTAGAAAAGGCTGAATTTGAAAATGGTATTGTCATCCCAACAACAGTTATTCAGCCCTAGTTCTTCTCTCTATACTGTAGCACTGTTCAACTTCTAAAAGCTCCAAGCCTTCAATTGTATATTTGTATTTGTTCTTCTTAAACTTCCAAGCGCAGCTCCAATCTGAATATATTGAGTGCTTACAGTATAACATCCTTAGAGTCAAGTCAACACAAACACAGTGACAGACTACTTCACACTTCACAGAAGTACACTGAAGGAAGCTCAACAACACAACAACAACAGAACAAGAAGCATGTGCAAACTATTCTCTCTTCTTCCCTTCTCTATCATACAGTATAAACAGCAAACTCTTGAGAGTACATTTTAATTCAATGCCATACTATGAATTTGGGCTCATTCTACAGTTGCGTTAAAGTTCCACTGTATCAAAGACAAACCAAACACATCAATTGCAAACACAATATAATAATGCATTTGCACTAACTGGCTCAAGTCACTGTGAGTGGAATGATAAAGCAAAAAGTCAAAAACTAAACAAATAAAACACTCACTACTATGTTAGAAAAGCATGACCCTGGTCAAAAGATAGCATTTGATCCTGAAAGTATGGTGCTATAAACTAGACAGAGCATTACCTCAGCCACCATTGACAAATACTCTTGCCACCTGATACCAGTGCGAGCTCCATTAAACAGAATTGTCTCCCATCAGAGATCGTTTCATGTTCCCAGCCTGATTGTGCACTGCTGAATAACGCACCACCATACTGCTTGAAACCCTGGAGGCATAGTTTTGTCTCCTGTATGGAAATGAAACCTTTTAAGATTTATGAGGGAAAAAAATGAGGATTAATTTCAGGCCCTTGGGTCTCCTAGTGTCTTAACTTGCAGCCCCTCCTCACTCTCTCTCAACGGTTGCAATATCTCTGTGGTTATTATGTGCAGGAGCTAATAGCGCACAATATGATCTGCAGACTAACTCACTCTGTCTCACACCATCTCCCTGTCTGCTCTGTCTCTCTCGTTCTGTCTGTCTCTCTCTTCTGGAAGGCAGGCACATCAAATCCATTACCCAATCTGCTCAATGGAGCAAAGCCCATTTACCAGTTAGAACCATTTTAGATGGATCGTTTACCCTTTCATCCTCTGCAAACAATGCTGTGATGTAACCGGAGCATTTTTTGAAAGAATTTCACACTTTCCTGTGTTTTCACCGAAACAGGACTGCAGAAATCCCGTGCAGGAGTCACACGATCTTCATAAAACATGATACCATTGTTCTGCTGTGACACTGTGGAGCGCTCAACATCCAAGTCATGTGATGCTACATGGGACATGCAAACAGTACACATCCTTGTGGGAATATTGTTCACGTGAGCAGGGGTGTCGTACCAAATTCTGGGCCCTGGGTACAAGGATTCACTGCGGGCCCCCCATGAATGTTCTTCATGGGGGTGGGTGGGTTAACCCGTTTAGACTGGGAACGCATTATTTATTACACATTATTGTGTGCTTTAACTATTGAAAAATAGCAGATATACAAGCTCACAGTGCGGCACCAAGTGCCGTGCTGCAAGCTTGTAGATCTGATATTTTTGAAAAATCTTGTACATTTGTGCAAATCTTTGAATATTTCAAATTCTTCTAAGGTTTTTTGAGAAAAACATGCTTCCCATCTCAAAATATTTCGTTCCAGGGACCCCCCAGAAGCAAAACTTGAGTTACAAATGTTCGCTTAAACAAATACATATATTCAAAGATTTGCAAACATTTTCACGACTTTTAAAAAATAGCAGATCTACAAGCTCGCAGTGAGCTTGTAGATCTGCTATTTTTCAATATCTAAATAATTAAGGCCCCTCCTCCACCTTGGGCCCTCTAGTAACTCAGTCCCACTTTTCCCCCCCTTGTGACGCCCCTGCACGTGAGGGTCACACACACACACACACACACACACACACACACACACACACACACACACACACACACACACACACACACACACACACACACACACACACACACACACACACACACGCAGTCCAACCTGTCTGTTGCGTTCGTCGGTGATCCGCTGGATCTGAATCTTTTTCCTCCCCATGGTTCCGGTGTGGCGGTGGGAGGGGCGATGGAAGGGGGCGTGGCGAGGTCAAAGGTCACAGCTGTCCTGAGGGGGGGGGGGGGGGGGGGGCTGCTCTGGTGCCAAGCAGGCGCTGAGTGTGGTGGTGGGCGTCCCGGTGGGGTCCTTGTCGAGGCTTCTCTTCCTCTCTGCTCCACCTGTCTGAGGCAGCTGGGCTGGAGGCTCTCTTACCCCCGTAGACTAAAAAAAAAAAAAAAAAAGTGGAGGCGGAGGACAGAAGTAATGGGGTTGATGTGCGCTGCCCTTTTCAGACCATGGTCCTCCGTAGCCTCGTCCGCTCTCTCCCAGGCTGAACTTGGATCCTCTCTAACCCCCCGTTGGTGACTTCTGCTGGAACTCCTGGAAAACAAGAGGAGAGTCATTCATCAGACTCATACACTGGGAGAAGGGGAAAAGAGGCATTGTTTGTCTAACGTGACCCACTTTGGTTTCTGTCAACATCGCCCCAGCGTTAACCCTTCCGAGTATGAGAGAAAACAACATGCAGGAATTTAAAGAAGAAGTTCTGCACCATCACATTAGTGGGAAGATACGTTGTGTGTGTGTGTGTGTGTGTGTGTGTGTGTGTGTGTGTGTGTGTGTGTGTGTGTGTGTGTGTGTGTGTGTGTGTGTGTGTGTGTGTGTGACTGTGTGTGGAGTGGGGGCTGAATTGTACCGCACACTACGGAGCGAGAGAGCCCCCCGAGGGCCTGTATGGAGGGAGGCTGTGCTGTGTCAGCTTCATTAGAGGCATCACCGCCACATCACTGATCCGCCAGTTGCCCACGGCAACTGGCTGCCCAGGCCGCCCGGCCCGCCTGACATGCCGCATGTGGTTCCCAAATCGAAGGCAGCGCGGAGAGCGGAGTGCCGAGCAGAGAGCACCCAGTGCCAAGCACCCAGTACCCAGTACCCAGTACCCAGTACCCAGAACCTTTGGATGCTGGCCACGGTGAGCCTGCTTGCGACTGGGTGCTGCACCCCCAACAGTACGATGTTCACATTGGATAGCAGACTGAGTATTAGGTCCGGTAATAACATTATAACATTATGCGCTGTTAGTTAAACTCCAGTGCACTCGCTTAATTCCATGTGACGCCGTGAAAGAGGGAGGCTAGGAAAAACATGTCTAATTCAAGATGGTAATATTTAACTAACCATGAAATAAGGTGGGGGTTATGATATATATGCAAGGATCTCTTATAAAAACACAGAAAGGAGACATTAGGAATTTTGATTTAAAAGGGGAAAAGGGCAAAGGAAAAGGCCCTGAGTAGTGTCTGTGCATACATGCAAACTCATGAATGAACAAACAGACAGACGGCATGCAGCGACCGAGGAATGGCAACAGAGGCAAAGGCCCGTTTATAAACCCCACTACTACTATTTGTGGTTCAGCCTTAAAAATAGCTCCCTCTATATATACATCCAGACTGTGTGTAGACGCACACTCACTCACGCACACGCAGCCACATGACAGTGGGTGCCGAGTCACTGCAATAGAACCAGAGCATCTGGAAAGCCTTGAGTGCAGACACCATACCAACCAACTCTACCACATTGCTTGCATTCCCCATACCTGGGAGATCGGTAGCAAATACTACACCCCCAATTTACGTTCATTCTAGTGAAACAATGAATATACAGTACTATACTTGTGCCATGACTAAGAGAGACTTTCGTTTTATGCTGCTCTGTGCACAATTATTACATCGCAATTATTTTTGCATAATCGTTTCCATGTGGAACATGTTCATACTGCACATTTTGAGACATTTTCAAAAATATAGTAGAAATAGCAGATCAACAAGCTCATGAAGCCAATGCGTCATGAGCTTGTAGGTTGCCCTTTCCACAGTTCATTTTTTGAAAGTATACAATCATTAAATATGTCAGTAATTTCTTTGCATATTTTGGTTGTCTGCCATGTGCTTCAAAGCCTAAACGCTAAACAGAAATATAATTTGTATTCTTCCAGTGTTCAATGACAATAGTGCAATTAAATCGTTAATCGCAATTATTTGTGTGACAATGAATCGTTTAAAAACGTGTAAAAATATCATAATCGTGATAGCCCTGGTGCACACCCTCTATGTTTTGAACGCCTAACATGTACAGCAAAAGTGTCTTGATCCTTGCTTCCTTTTCTCTCTTTCGTTTTTTTGGTTTGTTTTTTGTTCTTGTTGTTTTGTTTTCTCTCACAATTTTTGAAATTTTCATCTTAAATCTGTTTTTGTAAAAGGGTATGCCAAATAAGCTTTGCTTCAGCCTATGCCTTTTTGGTCAGAAATGTGGTTTTATAATTTGACTACATTTTCTTTGTATTCACCATGAAAAATTGTATGAACACACTTGCTTCGAGTTGATGCAATTTGTTAAGCCCGGATGATGAGTTTCCTACATGAATTATGCACTGCTTGCTTGACTCAGAGGCAGGGCGACGGGAAGGTCAGTTAGTAGGGTGTTTTGTGTGTCAAAAATGTTTAGTAAAAACCTTGATAAAAGAACTACAAGAAGAATGACCCCTGATTTTACAAGGGGATTCTCGACAAGGACTATTTTGCCCACGAGGGACGGACAATAATTGCATTATTACATTACAAAGGCTTCAATATTCATGAAATACAAGCTGTATCAAAATGTTTTACTAGAACACGGTGTGTGCTCATTACCACTCTGCAGCACTCATTAACGGTGGTGTAAAGTAACTTAATACTGTACTGTACTTACTTTGAGGTATTTGTACTTTACTGGAGTGTTTCCAATTTCCAACACTTTTACTTCTACTCCACTACATCTCAGATCCAAATATGGTACTTTTACTCCACTACTTTTATTTGGAAACTTTAGTTACTTGTTACTTTGCGTATATCAATTATAATATTATAAAACATACATTAACCACTTTAGCCCTATTTTATACCTAGACAATTTGAAAATAGCTGATCTACAAGCTCACAACGCCTCTCATCGCAACGTGTTGTGCGTTTGCAGATCTGCTATTTTCAAAAAATGTTGTACTTTTATTTGTGGTACTTTAAGTATATTTTGATGCCAATACTTTTGTACTTTTACTCAAGCACATTTTGAATTCCAGACTTGTATTACTTGTGATACTTTTATTTAAGTAAAATTTAAAATGTACTTTTTCCACCACTGGTTAACAGCTGAATGAAGGGACTGTTCCAGTTTTGTGAGCATTTGGTCTGCAGCTCAAACAATGGCAGCAGCACTTGCTGCGGTTTGTATTTGGGCTGTGGGGCTGATAGCACATGAAAAGGCAGCTTTATCTGCTTGGGGGGTGGTCAAGTCTCGACCCTTTACCCTTCGTGCTGCTGGAGCTCACTTCCCATGTCTGATGTCAGACAGAATATCTACTCTCACATGGAAGGCAGGGGGTCTGGAGTGTGTCTGCTGCCTCACTGAGCAAGGGAGAGTGACACAGAAGCTCTGGACAAGACAAACAGACTAATTGCAGGTTTTTACAGCGAGCCTAGATAACCCTGAGGTACACCAGTGGTAGATATGAACTGCAGGACGGTGTAGGGCCCTACATTAGGTTTACTTGTCAAACTACAGTATAAAACGGTTTTGAGGATTTGGGGTGAAGGGAATGGTACAATATTTTGAAACGAATGTTAGCCTAGCTCCAAAACGCTACACATGATCGAGGTCATTTCACACATCTGAATATTTAGGTTCTTTACCCCATTTAGAAAGGTATCAAGGACAAATGCACCAGATTTCTTCATAGCAAAAAATTATTTTAAGAAAGAATGTGGTATGTTGCCTGTCCTTGATATTGATCTAGTTATGTAGTTAAATGCTTGTAATGATATTTGTACAAACAATTATGTCTCGGGGATGAAAAGAATAACAAGGATGAAAATAACAATAACCATAATTAGAATAATTCATAGGGTAATACATCTAATTTCTTCTTCGTTTTTAGTCACGCCTGAAAAATAAATTGCTATACTGGATCTTTAAGATTCTTTTAGCATTTTTACATCAAATTGTATTGATTTAGATTTCTTTGTATTGCTTTGTTTTTATTATCTCTTATACTGTTTTACTTTGTAAAGCACTTTGTAAGCCCTGTTTCAGAATATAAATAAAGTGTTTTATTATATGATTACATAGTGGAAAATAATGCTATCATTGTAAAAAAAAAAAGAAGAAAAAAGACAGCTAAGCATCCAAGAGGGCGTTCTAGGTCACAGCCCCGGAGCAGCCCCCGACAAAGATTAAATCCACAAAAGAACAGTTTGTAGAAAATGCTGGTCAGTATCGTTATCCGCCACATCTGTTGCTGGGCCTGTTAAGCATTTCAGAGCCTCCAACCCTCTATCCAGGCTACTGTATGTGGGTGGAAAGCCACAAGCTGCTGCAAGGTGCTACTCTGCACTGCGTGAGCCAGCAACCAAACCTGCCACTGGTCCAATGTACCACAGCCTGCAGTGAAGGTGCACCGAGGTCCTGACTGAGTCACGACATAAAGAAAATAAACCTCACATCATGCCACGCAGCATATCGTTGTTGTCGGGTGGAAACCTTGTATATATGTCCAAAACCGTTCGTTTTGTATTTTATCAGTTTAAAAATGATTTAAAATAGTGAAAATAGCTGATCTACAAGCACACGAGGGGTTGTCTGCTTGTAGATTTGAAACTTGAAATGATATACTGTCTGTATATCGTCACTGACAGAGACGATATACCCTGTCAACTTCATATTATTAATTTACAATAATTAAAATCTCTTGAGTTACGCATGGATAAATTATTAACACTGAGGATTTTATGTATTTATTAAATGTGCCACTGTGCCACAATTGAGTATGTGGTCATAAACATGTGTGTACTGACCACCAGTATATGAATACTGTGTCAGACTGCACTAGGGGGCAATGAAAATGAACAATATCTGATTTGCAATGACTCTTAACCCCACAGTCTTGAACAGATATATAGCATAATGGAGTTGAAATCTCATTGTGCTGGTCACACCGGTGCATCGTCCAAAACGGCTATGCTACATTCTGTGTAATGAAAATTAATATCAGCCAATAATATACACAAATCAATATAGTGTATGCATCCTGTCCTCTCTCTCTCTCTCTCTCTCTCTCTGTGCGTACTATGTGAGTGTGTGCAGTCTGTGTGTGTGTGTGTGTGTGTGTGTGTGTGTGTGTGTGTGTGTGTGTGTGTGTGTGTGTGTGTGTGTGTGTGTGTGTGTGTGTGTGTGTGTGTGTGTGCCTTCCTGCATGTCCATCCTTAGTATCCTTACTGTCCCAGTGTATAAGTGGCAGAATAGCAGCCTGGAGCAGGGAGATAAGGGTTGCCGGTGGAGGTTGGAGGGGGGTTGTTGGCTGCTGGAGCCAGGCCAGAGCACTGCTGAGAAATCCATCACCTCTCCCACTCAGCACCAGTGCCTGCCAGAGACTGACCACAGCCAGCTCCGTAGAAAACCCCGCTGCACACAATCCATAACAGCCTACACACTGTACTTACACAAACACTCATTAACCTTGTCCCGTTACCCCGGCATGGCTCAAAGGGTAAAAGCGTGGCACTCTTATTTGGAGGTGTGCTTGTAGATCTGCAATGTTCACTAGTTTTGTGCAACAGTCTTATATGATGATGAGGCAGGGCTTTAATTTACGAGAAAATAAAATACAAATTTGAAACTTGGAGATATGAGGTTTCTGCCAGACAATGACCATATGTTAATTGTGCTGTAAATCGCTACTGATATATGTGTCCGCCAAACAGCGCATGTTGCAATGTTCATCTTTCCAACCAAATTATCGGTATAGGTGTCGATGTGTACGCAAAGCAAATTGCCTATATTCATGTATTAGTATATGTTTCTTGGGGAGCGGCGGGTACATTCACAACCTCAGCTCTCTGTAACGTAATATCTGCCGTATGCTGGGAGATGATATCGGCAGACATGGCTGATCTTACACGAGTCACCTCCAGATCTCCTGGGGGCTTCAGGTTTCATGTAGGACCACGAGCCTCCATCTAGACACACTGGTGTCATGGCCTCTGAAGCAGGCTATCAAGATGACAGATCTGTCCCTCAGTTTAAGGTCCAGGCAGATCAATACCATGACAATATTCAGCATCTGAGCAGTCATCAGAATCAGGGAGAGGGTGGGGTTGGGGGGGGAGAAGGGGGTCTCAAGTGATGGACAAAACACCAGATAATGAATGGGACTGTCACGCTTTCCATTCAACCAAAATGTGTTAGGGGAATCAAAATGTAAGCAAGGCAGCTGGGTAAAGTTGAAACATGCATAGCGATCAATTCATGGATTTTCTGAGCTACCTGTATAGTGAGAAAGACAGTGACTACTGACTAGTGACAGAGTGTAGTGTCACCTGGTGAATCTGGCCAGTACCTTGTACCTTTCAAGTACTTCGCCTATGTGGCTTTCAATAAAGGGTACTCAGGAGGATGGACTGGCAAGTTGGCAACTATTTTAAAGAGGCGGTGACATAGTTTTGTACTTTTTCTGTTTTGTATGTGTCTATGGAGTTAACATTACTCTAATATACCCCCAGGTGGGGTTATAATATGCAAATATGTCTTCCCTTTGTATATTTGTTTTCTTCCTGAAAGCTGAAAGGCTCTGAGTCAGAAGGCCCAATTGAAATACACCGCTTGCTTAAATGACATCATAAAATCATCCCCTCCCCTTTTTACCATACACTGTGGGTGTGGCTAACTTCAGCTGGGTCACCACCCACCTGAGAACCAGGTATACTTAATGAACAGGTGGGTGTGGCCACATAAAAACTTTTTAACACTTTCTGTACACTTTTTTGAAAGTAATCTTCCTCCAAGCAAAATCATAATACCTGATGATCATGTAGACTGAGAGTAGGCATATGTTAAGAAGAGAAGGAGTAACAATAGACAAGTTAGCCTTGTCAACATGACGACAGAGACACAAATGGGGGGTTTCTAACTGGGCGACTAAATTCCCTTAGCTGACCCGGAGGGACTCGATTGCATTCGTGCCCCCAACCTTGGGGGGGAAGGGGGGGGGGGGGTCTGCCAGCACCAGCTGTGGGATATTTACAGCCTGTTGCCTCATGTTCCCGGGCAACCATCCTGCCCGGCTCCCAACACGCTCTGCCTGGTGACCGTCTGCTCTCATTCAGACTGCACGCCGCAAGAAGGAAAAGAAGTGTCTTCAGAGAGACCTGCCTCGAGGGGATTGACAGGTACAAGGTAGCTGAACTTGGGAGTGCTTTGCAATTTATGGCGGGACAACGGGCGAACAGAGGGGAACTGGCCCTGCGTCTGGAGCTTGACTTATGACTGTGAGATTGTGCCAGCTCTGCCAGTGGAATATGATGCCCCCCCCCTCCCCCTCCTCTTAACTAATCATGGGGTGGGTCTTTGGAGAGGTCTTGGGGATTAGGGATGGCCAATGCAGTGCAAGTGCAGCGATTCTAAATGGAGGGGGCTGGGAGAAGAGGAGGAGGATTGGGAGGGGAGGTAAGGAGATCTGTGCCTCTCGGCCTCGTGAATCACGCCCCCGCTGCCGGGCCCTGTCAATACTGCAGTCTACCCGCGCATGAGCGCGCGCGCACACACACACACACACACACACACACACACACACACACACACACACACACACACACACACACACACACACACACACACACACACACACACACACACACAGACATATGCACCCAAAGAAAACAGAGAAACATAAGCCCAAACAGTATTTAACCCGGGACACGTACTGCAACAGTCACAGATCTAATGTTCACGCTCATGGCTTATCGCGCACAAAAAGCAACACAAAAAAAACACACTCAGGCACATGGAAAAGGTCCCTTTTGTCCTACACGTCTTTCTGAAAAAGGCTGAGAAAAACTTGTAGACCAGAAAGGAATGGAGGTTTGGCTGGCAGTCAACGCAATACTTGTTGACATGAAGCCTGCCCGTGTCACAGCGTCACAGGAGTGGACTATGTGGTTTGACCTGTCAGGTTACATCAGCGACACCAGCCTGCCGACACACCCCTCCCTGGAAGGTGTGTGGCTATTGGATGATCACATGAAACAAAAACAAGGAAGGCGCACAATAATATTGAGTATTGTTTTGTTGTGCGCCGCTGTGCTGGCGCCATGGTCAAAGTCGCCTACTTGGATTACAGCAATCAGATGCACTCTCATTGGAAGAATGTAATACACAACAGGAATTACCCGGCTCAGTGAAATCAATCAATGGAAGGGACAAAAGTCAGAAAAGTACCACAGAAGTGCGTGTGTGTGTGCGCACGCACGCAAAGTAGCTTTTTGTTTAGTTTTTTGCTCAATATTGATTGCTGTTGTTGTTTACTCTCAGTATTTCTTAGAGGAAACCCATAAAATGAGAGACTATCATTGTTGAATTAATTATATAAAAAAGTTATATAGGTTCACACCAATGTCAAGTTGTTTGGAACATACAGTAAGGATGAGCTAATGGCGAAATGTGAATTCAAATATAAAAAAAATATTCTGCGTTCTAGGAAGATTTACATAGGCACCAAAACCATAACATTTGCCTTCACCTCAAAATGTGATGTCTTGCAACAACAAAGTTCTGTGAGAGCGAAAGTGAGAAGAGAGAGAGAGAGAGAGAGAGAAAGAGAGAGTGAGAGAGGAGGAAAAATGCCCTCTGGATAAAACAATGAGGACATCAATGTGACATTTGAGGAGAGAGGGCGTGTGACCGTGAATCTGCGTGTGTACAAACGCTGAGCATCATCACCAGTCCAACACGTTCCCATCAATGAAAGCCTTTACAAAAGAGGCAGACAAGCAAGATCAAGATAGCTGTCGTGTACCTAAATATATCATGGAATGGTATCGTTCATGTTTATTTATTTTTTACCGGTGCAGGTTGAGTAGGTGTTGGAATGTTTTTGTTGCAGTGACTGTTGAGATACATGCCCTTTTCAGAATGTGCACCGCAAAACCATTTTGCTGTTTTTTCAGGTGCCATTAGTGAAGTCGGAATGTGTTTCGTCACTGTCGGGCAGAAACCTTGTATCTCCAAGTTTCAAATGTGTACGTTTTTTCGCAAAGCAAAGCCCTGCTTCATCATACAAAGCCGCCGCACAAAAGTAGTGAAAACAGCAGATCTACAAGCACACAACGCCTCGCACCGCGAGGCGTTGTGTACTTGTAGATCGGCTGTTTTGACTAGTTTAGATCCTTTTTAAAATGATAAATACAAAACGAACGGTTTTGGACATACAAGGTTTCCCCCCGACTACAACGGTTTACATTAACACTGTACAATAAGTGAGCACGGTAACCTGGGTCTGGGTGTACTCGCAAGGCCACTTTCTTCTCTTTCCCTGTTTCGAGAGCGTGTCTCACAACGTATGGAGCATGTTAGTCCTTGCTTTCAAGTCTGTGTGTTAAATGGGAACTGTGACGTTCTTTGGCTGAGGGACAGTGCTTTCAAAGTAGCCACATCTAAAGTGATCAAGCTAGGTCAGTCTTCTTGTGAAGACTCCCTTCAAACGGCCAGCAATAGAGCAGCTGTTGAAAGAAACACATTAAGTCCTTGTCACGTCCCTTTGAATGGCTTTAAGTGAGAAAGGCCACGAGGTAGGCATTCTGTTGCTAATGGCAAAAAGGGAGTATTTGTGAAGTAATTACACAGTGAGCAAATGACGTACCATGAAAAACTGTTTTACACTCATCACTCAAGAGATTCTCAAGCTTTTCAGGTCGCGAGCCCCCAAAATAATCAAATTTGAACTGGGGACCCCCCCCCCACCCCACCCCCAAACACACACCACCACCACTACCCTGACAAGCACTTGGAATTTTGTAATTGAGGCATTACATTTAGTTTGACCCGGTTACACAGATAAATATTGTGAAAGTAGCCGATATTATATCACTTTTCTCTTTTCTTAAAGTATTAAAAAGTCCATAAGTTGTCACTTCTCTTTCTCTGTCATCTGGGGGGACGCCCACTGGACGACCCACTGGTTGAGAACCACTGATCTAAGCATTTCGTTTTGCCCCCACTGAGCAGCAAACCAATGTGTTCTTAACTTAGGAAGAGCTCTCATAACCGTCTTTGACAGATCAGTAGTTTAGGAGAGCCATGTGTTTCTGTTGTGATGGCTATTACAGAGGATATACCTGTGCAGCAGGCAGATATAGATAGACCACAAAGAGCCACCTTTGCCACCGCAATCCATTAGCAGATTTCTGAGTGAGGCGAGGTGTCAGATCCATGGTTGACGAGGTGCAGGCCAAACAGCAAGTCACTGCACACTCCTCGCTATCTACCTAGCAAAGCCCTCAGAGGCACCCGCGGTCAATAATTTCCTAGACCGATCAGAAACCACAACTTTTCAAAGCACAGCGAGGAACCATCTAACAAGACATCACTTATAGGATTGCTTGTACTTTACTTTGACTAAAATCATGGATTATTATTTATAGTTAATAATTATAAAGCAACATGAATGGTCCCACTTCATCAGTTAGACAGTAATGGTGTTTTCTGTTGATGTATAGGGATTTAACCCACGCACATTGTTACACATTACTACAAGCACATTATGTCACTGTACAGCAGACTGACTCACAAACCCAAACACTTGAAATAATTGCCCTTACCGTTCAAATTAAAAGACCGGGTCAATGAAACTGTTCAGAAGCAAACAGAGAACAGCAGGCTTCTTGGATTCCCAATAATAAAAAAGAAAAAGGAAAAATCCAGATGCAGGAGGATATTCCAGGTCAGAGATCACAAAAGCTCATAATCCTTGATCGAGTGGTTTCCAACTTAAAGCAGCACATGTGCCATCCTGCAATCAGTGGGTAGAAATGACAACTGCTCGTGCTACGTACCCCTTCCTCTGGTGGATACCCCCTCCTCAAACTAGCCTTCTCTTTGGACTTCCCATCCCCTGCTGCTCCCCCAACCCTCACACCCTCAAACCCCTCCCACACCACCCTTTGCCCTAATATGCCTTCAGCAACTGGCGCCAATTCATCAGTGTCCATGCTGGCATCTGAGATGTGAGATGGATGTGATGATGTGTGTGTGTGAGTGTGTGAGTGTGTGTGTGTGTGTGTGTGTGTGTGTGTGCGCGTGTGTGTGTGTGTGTGTGTGTGTGTGTGTGTGGGGGGGGGGGTATCATGCAATGTGTCAGGTCCATCACTTCAGTACATTCGAACACCTCATTCTGATCCTTCTGTCCATTTGTGAGTGTAAAAGAGATTACCATCTCAATGGGACTACCTGGTTAAATAAAAGATTAAGGAAGAAGATCACAAGCTTCTGGTGTTGCGATGGCAGCTGCCCCACGCATACGGTACCTTTTGTTTTAATGACCCCTCGCAGCCTCTCTCGCCCTTCTGAAATTTACACACACACACACACATACAGTCAAATGCTCAGCTGTTACTTGGAAGTTCAGCGCACCAGTATTGTCGTGTTCTCCGTAGGGCCTGATCTGTGTCTGCATTGGAGCCAAAATGCTTTCCCTCTCGGCTGTCAATCCTCAACCGACGCTTTGTTGCATCTCTCCCGTCAAATACACCGAAGGCCATCGACGGCACCACTGATAACTATGAACTGTCCCCAGATTTAAAGAGATACTGTAGATGGCTGTCGTACAACAACACTGTGGAAAGAGGATTGTTGTCATCCCTGTCCATTCTCAGCAGTGACGCTAGCTTCCCAAGGAGGGGATCTCAGGCTGTGCCCTTTCCTGACCTTGAAATCTCTGAGGGGGCCAGGAGGGTGTGGGAAACGGGAGGCCAGGAGTCCGTTGAACAGTTGTGTCATTGAGTTTCCACACGCCACAGCGAATAGATGGACGGGCAGCGAAGCAACGTCTCCGTGCCCAGGGTCCGACGGGTTAAACGGGGGGCAGAATTCCAAAGGGCAATCTTGTCTCAAAGCAAATAACTTATATGGATAAATCTTTTGGCGAAGGGCAGGAGAAAAAAAGGAAAACGGGCCAACTTTGTCTATCGAAGCAGGAAATCTGCCCATGGATGGGAAAAATATACAACCGCCCTAAACACACAAGGCTCATGCCAGAACATCGAGGACACAATTACTTCCACAACAAACACAAGTGATTGGTAGAGCCTTATCTCACTGCCCCTTGTCCACTTTTTTTTTCTTTCCCTGCCTGCCTCCCCATTTGTCGTCTGTGTGCAAGGGAGGCAGCCTGGGGCCCTCCATGTTGAACACATTGTGTTGGCCCAAAGCCTAATAAGGGGATCTATGTGCCTAGCTCCTGTCTTCCTGCAACAAATGTGAGCGCTGCCCAAGACTGTGTGGTGCATGGCTGCATGTGGTGGAGAACAGGCATTGAGGAGGGGAGGGGGTGGAGGGGGGGGGCTGATGGCGGATTGGCAGAACGAGGGGTTATTTGTTCTTTCTTCTTCTACAAAGCAGTGAAAGGATGGAGAGGAAAAGGCGAAGCTCATGTGCCTGGAGGCAGTATATTTATGCCGAGAGTAAATACAGAAGCGTACAAACAAGAGCTTCTTCGTGCACGCTCCCTCGCAGCCCGGGATGTGTATATCCATGCACCCACCGTGGCAGGAAAACCTGGCTGTGTGGAAACTGACACGGTGTTGAGAAGAATGCATACAAGAGAGGGGACACTTGTATAAAACGTGAGCCACCAAAAAAACAAACACACGCAAAAAAAGACCTCAAGAGCTTACTGTATGTTTAATGTTTGATGTGTGCATAATGCAGTATGTTATCTCTGTAGTGGATGACTAATTGACTGTGAATAAACATATGCTTCTTCACAGTGTTTGACAATGAATGAATAATGTGATGATTAAGGTACATCTCTCTCCCTCTCCATGATTTGGAAGTGGAATAAATAGACAAATAATAAGAAAGGCTTTCTCACATCCAGTCCAGTGGTCGAAAAAGTACTCACATTATTTAAGTATCAATACTGCAATGTAGAAGTACTCTGTTACAAGTAGATGTCTGGAAAGTACAAACGTGTTGGTATTAAAATGTACTTAAAGTACAAAAGTAGAAGGTACTCATTATGCAGAATTTACCATTTTGACAAGTTTTCAAATGTATACAAATATTTGAAAATAGTAGATCTACAAGCTCACAATGTGTCGCGATGCGACACATTGTGAGCTTGCAGATCGTCTATTTTTAAATGGATGAAATGTATATAGGGCTGAAGTGGTATATGTTTTGTAATAATCTACAAAGTAACTAGTAACTAACGTTTTCAAATAAATGTAATGGAGTAAAAGTACAATATTTGGATCTGAGATGTAGTGGAGTAGAAGTAAAAGTACTGAAAATTTGAAATGCTGAAGTAAAGAACAAATACCTCAAAATTGTACTTAAATAAAATGTACTTAGTTACTTTACAACACTGCTCACATCACTGGGGAATTGTCAACATGCTTTGTTATGCTCGTTTTGTGAAGGTCTGTCAAAAAGTAACTAACATGCTCAAAGTAGTAATAATACATTTCTAAAACAAAACAACCCCATCAGTGATTTTGTCTATGCCATTAATTCATCATATAACATCTAAGACCAGTGTTCTTTCATCTAACCAGGCTTTTGTGCTCTTCTGCAGCATACCGTACATTTAATACTGCCAATGCTGAAATAGTCATACGATAAATGTTATTACGTGCAACTCAAACTAGGCTCACTGGGAATTGGAGAACCATTCAGCAGGTTTTGAGCACTTGGTGATAACAGCTGTCACAAAGCTCTTGAGTAGTTCAAATGAATCCTCAGCTCAGTTCTACCCTATCCAATCTTTTCTTCTTGATGCAGCACACTTCAAAAGGATGCATCATCTTCAACACATCCACATGTCTAGCTTCAGAGTACTGTAGCATGGTTGCTGGCGTTCGACTGAAAATAAATGATCTTGTAACGTAAAAAACTACAATTTGGCAACATTTGTATTGTCTGAAACTACAGTAGCTAGTAGCTACACAAAGGTTTGTGTGTAAAATAATACAGCCTTTTTTTATGTGCCGTTCACAGCTCATTTACCAAATGTAATACCACTAGAGGGTCGCGGCCCTTCGGGCCGCTCACATCTAGTTAAAAAAAAAAAAAAAAAAAAAAAGTTAAAAAAAAGGAAAAAAAAAAAAAGGGAAAAAATTTTTTTTTTTGGGTGGGAACTATTGTGGCGGAACTATTGTGCCGCAGCGCACGTTTCCGGTCGGACATATTTGACCGGCGGACGCTATTTTATACAGAGGCAAAATATGAGGGTAATAACGAATACAACTGTATACAGAGGTTTGGAAACGACATCTTGCAAAGGTGACATGGGTGTTTGAATTTTTAAGCTATATTTAGTACATATGTAGTACATCTTGGCCAAGTGGTTTGGTATTTAAGTTAGCGATACATGACCCGGAAGTAGATCACTTACTCTGATGTAATATAAAGATGTGTGTCATTGTAAAAGGTTATTTTGTAAATTGCAAGCCCGTTCAAAAAGGCACACAAAAATAATATAAGCTTCTTACAAATCAAAGCGTGTTCCCTTTGTTCAAATGAACAAGGACAACATGCCCAGTAACATGAGCTGAAGCATAAATTGTTCTTAGAAGAAAAGCTAGGGAATTTGACAATGAAATAACCATACATGGGAATGATCCAATTTCTCAGCAGCATATGTATCCGTGTTTTTAATCTACTGTATATCCCCTCACCTAATCCAGGAAACGTTGGTATCACCCAGCCCCCTGAGCTATCACAGCTAAAGGTTAAAGTTCAAGAGCTGGCAAGATGAGCCCCAACAGACGCTGCAACCTGTTCCCTTCCCTGTGCCTCACTCAGCTGCCACCACAGAGGTCCTTCTGCGCTCTCTCAACAACACCGCCCAGGCTCTTTTCTGTGGACATTCCATGTTGCACTAAATGTACCAAACATTAGGAAGACCCTTCTTGCATTAGGTTACACTCCCTTTGTTTTAAAGTCCCTCAACACATTTTTCTCTTTATCCACGCATATCTAAGCCACTTTCAATAGTACCTCCCCTCTTCTCTCATAAGAGAGATCAAAACCTTCACCTGGATTCACCTGCTCAGTGTGTTAGCAGTGAGTTCCAAATGGAACATACTGTACATGTACTCAGTACATGGCTGTGTGAATAGGCCTACTGACTAATATGAGCTGTTTGCTGCGCATATTATTAAGTCAAATACGTGTTTCTTTGTCTAAATGCCTCTAAAACAAGTAAGACACCCTAAGGCCGGGAAGTGACCATCAGGTCGCGCTGAAACAACAAAGCTCACACACACACACACACACACACTGAGTTAGAGCTGCGTTCCGTTAAACAGCATGTTAAACAGCAATTCCCCCAAAGAAGAAGACGTGAACTCCCTAAACAATGTTACAGAACAGTGACAGGGGAGACACAGCTGACTGGGCAGCTGACTGAGCAGCGTTGGGTTAAACAGCGTGTTAATTCCTGTGGAAGCCACAGCCAATCAGCGACGTGCCACAGACCCATGAGTGAGTGTTACACCAAATGTGTTACAACTTTTCGTGACCTGCCTTCATGGATGGAATGGGAGGGAGGAACTGAAGTCGATAGGTAACGAAATGTTGTGCATTAGCGTGACGGAAGGACATGAGCTGGACACTAACTGCGACCTGACGGTCACAACAATTGAAGAACCACAATGAACATACACAGTGTGACTTTGCTGTGTTATATTTATGGTCTATGCGTGCGGACTGCGGATATATTTTAAAAATAAGAAAAAAATGTATTAAACAGATAATTCAGATTTGTCTAGAAGTGCACAATTAACCTCCATGAAATAATAACCTGACCTGTGATTCTCATCTGTCATCCTCTGTAATCTTAAGACATGACATGATCAACAAATAAAAGAAAATGTTTGCAGGTTTTATTATAGTGGTAGGGCTGTCACGATACGACATTTTACGTGACGATTAATTGTCACTCAAATAATTGCGATTAACGATTTAATTGTGTTTTTGTCGTTGACAATTACATTTCTGTTTGGCTTTTAGGCTTTGAAGTTGCTCATGGTAGATATGACACATAACCTAAATATACAAAGAAATTACTGACATATTTGACAACTTTATTATGACAACAATTATGACAAAATATTTGCGATTATGTCAAATAATCGCGATTAGACGATTATGTAATAACTGTGACAGCCCTATATAGTGCATTGTATTTCCTACATAAGGGATCAAGTCGTTTCACGACGTGGAAGTCCAGCGGGTCTGTCTCGCTCCCATACCACTCTGCTACGTGAGCTGTGGTTGAGGATGGAATGCAAAAGGATGGAGGCAGTTGTCTACTCCTGAGGAGATATGAACCTGGGTGGTTTATGAGCTCCTTGACACACACACACACACACACACACACACACACACACACACACACTGCCCAGCAAATCCCAACTGCCATGGCGTTGCAACGCAGACACGAGGCGCTGTGTTGTGCACAAACAAATCCCCACAGGCGACCAAGCGTTTGATGTGCGGGGGGTGGGGGGGCACATGGTCACACTCAGCCCCTCCCCATCTGCCTTATCCCCTGTTTCTCTGACACTACCACACACACACACACACACACACACACACACACACACACTTCTCCTCAGAAACAGCTGACGTTTTAACAGGCTTACAACAGCTGACAGGCTACAGGTGGGGCAGAGGGGAACCTTCACAACACATGCCCCCCCCCCCCCAACCTAGTCCCTAGCTCATAATTCCCTTCAGTTCTCCACCCACACCCACACCCGCACACACACCTGTTGTGACTCCAGAGGAATTGTCCTCTCTGAACCCCACCAGTAACCACATATCACTCACATGCACCCCTACCCCAGTCCAACACACACACACTCATGCACACACGCACGCAGGCCGCGCATGCACACACGCGCACATACACACACACATGCACGCACGCACGCACACACATCTGCGCTATCTTCCTCCCCAGTCCGTTAAAACACGGCTTTATGGCCTAACAGCATGTGTTTGAGTGGCTTGGAATGGTTAGACTGTGTGGCTTCGACCAGCCATGTGTACCATCTATGAATGTGGTAACAGATGCTACTGTAAAGTGTAGAGAGCGTATAGAACTATGGGCCAAAAGCCATAAGCTCCTTTGCTTTCCCTTACTAGTGTCCTACCGTAAGTGGAATTATGTTGACAGGGAAATGTGACAGAGATCAACGAACAGTTGTGCTAATCCATACGTATTTGAAAACACAACGTACAGGTTTTTCTCCCTTCAAAGAATAACCACTATGACCACAGGTCAATCATGGATTAACATGTACACAATACAGTGTCAGATTTGACTGTGTATATGATACGTAGGCCTATAGTAAATCAAATCATTGAGCCATGCTTAAGGCTGCAGACCACCAATACGTAAAATGCATCTAGGTTCAACTCAATTTAAAGTGATTTATAAATGTCTATTCAGAAATGTGTGTATATGATATCTTGTACCCACCAAATACTCTCCCAAAAGCTTTTTTCAGATAAACTTTTCTAGCGAAACAAACTATGGTGATGGAATGCTGTCAGGTTATTTAGGACAAGTATTAGTTTGTAAAGGAGTAAAGCTTGAAAAAAGGGAGCGGATTTGATAGCACAGCACTTCTCTGGATTGGATGAGAAAACCACCGGGTGAAAGAAAGAAAGAAAAAAAAAAAGAATCTTCGAATTTGAGGTAAACTTGCTGTGTGTGCAAAAACTTCCCCTTACTTTTCTTGCACAGCCATTTCTTGTAACAACCATATCACTGTTTTTCATTTCTCTTATGATTCACCCTGTTGCTGTATACATGGCGCGCAGTAGCACTCCTAAAGCCTGTGGTGGCATGCTGGCGTCGCATGCCTAAAATAACCGATCTACAAGGAATCATGATGCAGTGCATTGTGAACTTATAGATCGGCTTTGTATAAATTGAGCATTGAGTTATGGTTCCATTCCATGCAATTCAATGGGATGAGGAAGGCACTAACATGAGACAGTGCAATTACCATTCCCTGTGTGCTGTAGCTCCATGCTGTTGAGCAATGCATAACTCTGAGTGAGCTTCAGAGTTGAGGGGACACTATCACACTTTTCACGTGTCAGTTCAGTCTTGATAATTATCATAATCTACTGAAACGACAGTAACTATTTACAATACAACCCATAATGACAGAGAAAGTTCCCCTTTCCCACAATTTCATCCTTACTCAGTGTTCATACAACAGGCTTTGTGGATAAAAGTAATCCAGGGCTTCCAGAGGGTAGCATACCCGTTTCCTCATGATTCATTTCCTCATACCTTCGTTTGATTGGCTCGGCAGCAGATTCTAAACAAAAACACATACTGTATGACACCTTTGTGTGTGTTTCTGGACACTGGCACGCAACTACTGTAATATAAATCAGGCTTAAGCCAAAGATGCAAGCTTGTTTTCCACAAGGGGACACGATGATAAAAATGTCTTCTTCTGTAAAGCATTTACGATAAAAGCATAGTGTGTGTGTGTGTGTGTGTGTGTGTGTGTGTGTGTGTGTGTGTGTGTGTGTGTGTGTGTGTGTGTGTGTGTGTGTGTGTGTGTGTGTGTGTGTGCGTGTGTGTGTGTGCCACTGCCTGCGTTGATGCAAATAATTCAGTACAAATTTAAACAACAACAACAATTTGTATTTATCGACTTTATACTATATACTGGTGTTCTATCTGTGATGCGATAACCAATTCAATAACATAAACAGCGAGAATCCTCCTGAGGAACGATGGAAACAGAGAGGGAAAAGAGAGAGCAAGAGAGAGATACAGAGTGTGTGTGTGTGTGTGTGTGTGTGTGTGTGTGTGTGTGTGTGTGTGTGTGTGTGCGTGCGTGCGTGCGTGCGTGCGTGCGTGCGTGCGTGCGTGCGTGCGTGCGTGCGTGCGTGCGTGCGTGTGTGTAAAGAGAGAGTCAGTGGGTGGATGTCTAAGCACGTTGGTTCTTACATAGGAGCGCACAGTACAGTATGTGGGCTGGAGAGCATGAGAGGCCTGTCAGAGAGGTGAGGACGCACCACCCATCGAACACCATCAAACAAACTGTTATCTAACGCAAGCTCTGACACAGCCTGGCAGAAAACAACTTCACTTCGCTGCTATCCACGGAAATCACTGCCGCGTTCAGCAAAACATTTTGGCTGACCACTTGTGTTATGTTACTTAATAGGAGCTGGCTGGCAAAAAAAAAGAAAGAATTCGGTGACACTTTACAACAGCGATACTCTATTAACCTAATAGTAAACAACACGATACAACACGAAAATCTTAATATAACATGCCGTAAAACCACAAAAAGTAAGAGCAAGAGGTTGACTATAAGTATGATGAAAGATGGCGATCCAAAAATGGGGATGTTGGGTGTTCATTCCATCTGTCCAATGCTTTGGTCCCAAACAGGATATCTCAAAAACATGGCTGGATTGTTATGAGACATTGTGTGCACCTAGATTCTACTGGAAGGATGAACCCCTACTGATTTAGGTGATCCCATGGCTCCTCTAGCGCCACCCATAGATCAAAATGTCGTACAAAAGATATCAAAAGCTAATGGGTGTTAAGTGTTTAATATATTGCCATGAAACTTGCTGAGCACAGCATGCTCCCCAGAGGTTGAATCCTGATCCAACAACCTTTCCTCGAGTCTAGTGCCTCCCTCGGGCCAAGATATTACAAGATACCTCAAAATATAATGGACAGATTACCATTGGAGTTTTCTGCACAATATTCTGGTCCCAACAATGCCTTGATATTAAATCTACAACTGGGGTGTAAGGAGCAGCACAACCTCTGGGCAGGGTTTGGCTGTTAAGAGGCCATGCCATGAAGAAGTCTTCATCAATGTATTCATTCATTAGTGTGTGTACTTTTCCTTAAAGAGGTGGTGCCATAGTTTTGTACCTTTTTATGTTTTGTATGTGTCTATGGAGTTAACATTAATTACTCTAATAGATCCCCAGGTGTGGTTATAATATGCAAATATGTCTTCCCTGTGTAATTTTGGTTTCTTCCTGAAAGCCTCCGAGTCAAAAGGCCCAATAGAAATACACCGCTTTAGTGACACACTAAAATTATCCCCTCCCCTCATTATCATACGACAACAGCTGTGGGTGTGGCTAACTTCAGATGGGTGGTGAAAGGTGAAAACCAGGTATACTTAATTGAACAGGTTGTTGTGGCCACATAAAAACATAATTTTAACATTTTCGGTGCACTTCTTATTCCTTCTAGTTTAATCATAATACCTGATGATCTGGTTTTAGGCTTAGGGGGTAACAAATAACAGCACCCCGTCTTTAATCCGGTTTATGCAAAGGTTTATTCAACGTGTGAAAAGGCCACTGTAAAGTGCTTTAGCAATGTAAATGTATGTTTTCTCATGCCAATAAAGCTCCTTTGAATTGAATTGTAAAGTAATGTGTTACGACCGACACGTTTCCATATTGTCACAGAGAATCAAAGGGTCATGGACAATATCTCTGGGGGGTGAGTGGTTGGAAAGGCAGGGTTATGACATGTGGTGTGTGACCTGCCATTTCAACACTTGGTCTACAGTGACATCAGATTGCATTTCCCAGTTGTTCCCTGCACTACTCAGATTGCTTCTGGGGATCAGCACCAGGAAAACACATACACACACACAGAAAGGCACGTATATGTGGGCACACATGCTCACTTTTGCGCACGTTACACACACACACACACACACACACACACACACACACACACACACACACACACACACACACACACACACACACACACACACACACACACACTGGCATGCACAAACCTATGCATACTGTATCCACAAACACATAACATAAACCTATGCATGAACGCACATATTCTACACATGCCCGAAGTCATGAGTAGAACTACAAACACACACACACACACACACACACACACACACACACACACACACACACACACACACACACACACACACACACACACACACACACGCGCACAAGCACACACAAACACACACGCACGCACGCGCGCGCGCGCACTTAAACACAGGGAAGTGTGTCACTTTGTAAGGGTGGAAAGGGGATTTTTTCCCCCCTCTCTCCCTGCTCGACTCCTCCATCTCCTCTTCTCTCCCTGGAACTATTCCCAGCTCTGGGTAATGGTTGCTCCACAACAGAGAGAAGGAATGAGCCAGCCATCTCTTCCCCCTTGCTCCACGTTAGCTTGCGGCTAACTCAACGAGCACTGTGTGCAGATGGTCCCATTACCCAGCCACAGCTGTACGGCCGTAAAAACTGTGCCACGCCCCAGCGAGAAAAGAGGTTGATATACATTCAAATGAGGGCATAACCTAGCTGCTGTGCTTCGGCGCTGTGGGAAGTGGAGGAGTCTCGCCAAAGGTGTGGCTAGGAATAAGAGAGAGGCGGGGCTCTGGAAGAGGAGGTTATACGACAAGGAACAAGAAGCCGTCAGAACTCCAGATCAAAGGGTTGCAAAAGGAGGAGAGCGAGTGACAGGGACAGCAAGATGGAAGAGAGAGAATGGGAATCGTAAGCAAGACAGTGAGCCAGAGAGGATCAGAGTCACGGCAAGTGGGAGAAGGGTATGGGTGCGAGAGAGCTAGAGGGAGGGAGGGAGGGAGGGAGGGGGGAGATGTGTGAGAAGTCAGGGTGTAGTGTTTCAACTCCTGGATCTCATACGTGCTGTTTCAGCTGTGCTGGAGCAATGGCCAGCAGTCCCTGCTCTCACGCCACGGCAACCCCATCAGTATGGTGGCACAGCAACTGGTCTTATTCTGTGCCAGACCGTTTCTGCATTTCTTCTCTCACTCTACAATCTATATCCTGTTTTTCTTAGTTTCTTTGTTTTACTTCATATATTCCTATATCCTGTCTTCTGTCTCATCCACATAACAATTTGGTTGTTCCTCTCTAGATGAGTATGTGTGGTTCCTCATATTAGTTCTTAATAGTTTTTTTTTTTGGATGGCGATGTCGGACACGTTCAGTCCGTCCGACACTTTGGTCGCAAACAAGAAACCCCAAAACCACTGTATGGATTGCCATGGAATTTACTCTGCGCCTTCATTCTCCCCAAATTCTGCCCGAACCCGACCATACCCGAACCCAACACGGTTTTTAGGGTAGGGTAGGGCCTAAAATGCCGGGCAGGGCCTCGGGCTCAATGAAAAAATAAAATATATTTTTGTATTATTTTATTACTAATACTCTGTGATAGAGTTCTCAAATTCTTTACAAACCCGACCATACCCGACCCGAACCGATGTTTTCGGGCCGGGTAGGGCCTAACATGTATGCTAACTAGTGGGGCCGGGTAGGGCCTCGGGCCGGCCCAGTTAGGGCCCAGATAGGGCCGGGCCTTAATTTCCAGTCCCGTTGAGAACTCTACCGGATGTCCGCACTACAATGTCCGCAAACACATGTATCAAAATCTAAGGAGATATCTTGAAAACCACTAATGTACCTGGGGTCTTAGGACCAGAACGACCACAAGAAATATTTTCCCAACTTTGTCCTTCTCACTTATTCATTTTTTTTTCAACATCCCTGTTCTCTAAGCTCCCTGGCAGCAGCTACAACAACAACATACCGCAAGTGAAATCATGAACTGAACAAGGAGAACTGAATCTAGAGTAAATAATGTTGAGCACAGACTGAAATGTTTGTTGTGGTGATGGGAGAGGGAGATATTTGGTAGTTTATCATTCAGACTCCAATCATGGCTGACTGATTAATTTCATGACTAATTGACTGAACTTGTGTTGTGTTTTAAGATGCTCCAAAAGAAGGGGTATCTGCTCTCTTAATCTTTATTTCCCATAATGATGAGAATCATGTGTCAATGATTACCCTTGCACAGGAACCACAGATGAAAATTAACTCATAGCTATATCTAGTGAAATATACATATTTATTGTGTATTGTTAAATAAATAAAACTAAAAATATTAACATGGAAACATCCTTCAAATGCTTCATATTAACTCATTTAGTGCCACCCCTTTCACCACTAGAGGGCGCCCAGTGGCCAGAGAAAATCCCATAGAGATATGCTGGTATATGCAGAAGCCCTGCAGCCATGACTTGCCTGAACACTTTCCTTTGTGCATGACTGCATGTACAGGAAGAGGATGAAGTTAGCTTGAAGTTAGCTATTGGCTACCAAGCATTTTAGAAGCCTTATTTTCGTCAACTTAGCCATGATTAAACCTTGCACACCTCATGCATGGGAAAAAAACAGAGAAGAATGAGCTCTGAAAAATCCAATGCAATCCTGGATTGCATTGGAGTGGATTTGTGCAGTTTGTTCACAGCTTTCAAACAAAAAAATCCGATTGGAAATCCGTTCAGGCATTCTTGAGATAATCGCCATTATGTTTTACATGTTATGTAAACAAACATGGCTGCCCTGTATGTTAGATGGGGTTGTATGGGGGTGGAACATGCAAAATCGCGATTGAAATCATGTTCACCAGATTTGATGGGGTCCAAAAAAAAAAAAAAAAAATTCAAAAATTTTTTTTTCAAAAAAATTCAAAAAAAAATATTTCATAATTTTTTTTTTTTTTTTTTTTATATCCCGAACTTGTTCGGGATAGGCACCCTGTGATACGATCATATATCCCGAACTAATTCGGGATAGGCACTCAATGAGTTAACACTGAAACGCCTTCAAATGCTTCACTGAGTATCATTCTGTTTCTTGGTGTCTAACATTTTCCTTCTCCTCTCACTGGGAATTTACGTAGACATTTGAGAGTATAATAGAAAGAAAAAAATACAGTCTGGCCCTAAAGATTGACAAAGCTGAACTAAATGGATTCAAATATAAGTGGATTTTGACACCACAGTCTCAGCCAAGGTCAAACCGGCCATAACGGTTGATATACTATAACACTGAAGCCACTGTGGCTCTCCACTCATCTCCTGTTAGTTAAGGTTAATCCTTCAAATGTGTATGCTTAAGTTGCATTTAACCTACATACTGTAGGTTGTGATGTCTTGATCCCGGCCTACTGGCCCTTGATCCCGTCGAATACCAACATGATGATGTCCATTTGGTTAGCCTTGCAACGTGACCCTTCCGATTGGTAAAGAGTACATTAAGAGGACAGAAAATACAACTTCATCTGGTAAAACACTATGGCAAAACTGGCCTGAGACAGGCTGAGAGCAAAGGGGGGAAACGGAAATCACACAACGGTATGGACACCGTTTGTAAAAAATGTGTAGAGATTTAATATACTGCTACAGATTTCCATAATCCCAGATCAATATAAATGTTACAAGCATTTACTGTTTCTTTTTATTATTTTTTACCTACTAGCTAGAATGAGGTCAGTGGTGACTCCCATTTCAGTCGCAAAACTGGATATTTCAAGAAAAGGATCTCAATTTAGTGCCCTGAAAATAATATATTTTTAGCTACAGTAAGTAGTTTTTAGTTTTATATAACAGATCTTCACAGAATGATTGTAGTGAGCAGTAAAGGCCTGGTGAGACGCCCGTCCCTATCCAAGTATGACTAATGATGTTCTATAAACAGAACCGAATTACACACCACACCAGCACCATTCCACTGGTAATAGAATTATGAGAATAGAATACATTATCTTGACTTATACACGTATAAGGCATTTAGTACTAATACTGTCATCCACAGCAACATACAGTGGTGGGGCAGGCACACTGTAGGGCTTTGCAAAAGCACGACTTTGAGAGGACAAAAGGTCTGTTGATGGATACATTGCCAGGCTGTTGCAGGGTAAGTCTGTGACTTTCTGGGTAATGGGACGGTCTTTCTAGGACATGCTAGGGCCCACAGCCATCCTATACCATCATAATTCCTATGGTTGCACAATATAGAGGTATCCAAACATAAGCATTATACTCTGACAGATAGATTGAAGGGTGTAGGAAACTAGAGAGCCCCGGTTATAATTTAGGTTGTGGGGACAGTCAGCTGTGACTGTCAGACATTGGCAAAATGTGGTTTGGAGTCCAACTGCCCCTTTAAAATGTAAACAAGTTGCCACTTGCACTGCATGTCGCCCGAAGAGCCTCCACCTATTATCAGTGTGTTTTGTTTTTAACCATAGAAGCAAAATGTGTTTTTTCTCCACCTCACTTCAGTTTATCACCAGATTAAATTCACCTATTAAAATGGACAACTCAACTGAGTTAAATGGCACCATTTTTCCCAGTGACTCATTGGTTAAACTTAAAGTGAATTGACTTTGACACTTTATCGACCAAGTACTATAGTATTCCAGTTAAAATATACATGTATTTAACACATTTATTTTTACTCTCTCTAGTCTCTACAGAAAGAAAAGAAAAATCTAAAACAACTATAGATATTATTTCTTTAGGAAAAACGCTCAACAAGTAATAATTCTTAAGTCTCAGCAGAAGATGTTTGGGAGCCAATGGTCAAGCTAAATGCAACAACAGAGAAATCAAATTGAGCAAGTCCTCCAATTACTTCATAGTCAGCAAGATAAAAGCATCCATGTCGAAATGTTATATATGACGCATTTATGAAAGAATGGCGCAACATCCAGTTCACCAGTCCTGCCACCAGAGCAGAGGTTAGGTAGTAGGGAAGTCATAATGTAGGTTTCGGTTTCTAACAGTTCCTGGCTGGCTAGGGTTTGGCTGAACTACAGTGGGCTTGCCTAGTTGTCTCCGCCAGACCGAAAGCACGGCCGAGACTATGTATTGCACCCTGTCTGTCTGTCCGTCCGTCCGTCCGTCCGTCTGTGTGTGTGTCCGTCTGTGAACAGCTAATCTCCGGCACTGTTGGCTTGATAGCAGCGAAACTGTGCAGCGACACAGTCCCTGAAGCCAGAGCAGAACCTCTGCCCTAAGTTCTTTGCATGGGCCTGCCACCAGGAGGCCGATTTAGCGAAACGATTTAACAGTACTCTTAAGGATTTTGTCCAAACATCACGCAAATCAGTACACGGTGTCTCTATATTCATTTGAACGAAACGGGTCTTTCAGATTTTTCATATTCCATCCTGATTGGCTAAGATTGGCTTCTCAAGTTTGCAGGAGTGCTCTGTTTTGAACAAAATGCCTCAAATCATGAACACAGTGTGCGATTTCCATGAAATTTTGTATGCACATTCCCAATAGGCAGAGAAAGAAATGCCATTTGAACATTTTCAAATCAGCCTCATGGTGGTGCTATAAGAGGCCGATTAGTGTTTTGACCTATAACAGCACTTACTGTATCTGTGCAAACCTTCATGCGCACTCCCTAGAGGTCAAGGAAAAACCTTTGCCCTGCATTTTTCACATCTGCCTTTTATAGCGCCACCAGGAGGCCTACTTATGTAAAACACATTTTTTGATATTCCTCCTACAAATTTGGTCTAAACATCACACAAATCGGTACACATTATCTCTCTTTTACATTTTCGCTGTATTCATAGGTTACCACCATCAAAACAACATTGGTAGTTCAATGTCATTCTGCTTGCTATGCTGCTAAGAATTTGAGTGAAGGCTTGATTAACCTCACTAGCTCTGTGGACTGGAGCCGATGAAGCTTCTTTCCCCCTTTACTGTGACTGTATGCTCATTACCTTAATTGCTGTTTAACCCCTAGATCAGCTGCTGATGATGACTCAATTAAGAGCTTGCTATAGAGGAGACAGAGATTGGTTTTGTAAGTAAGGTTTGTTGCCCTGTTGCCACATGCTTTTCCAGACCCTAATCCTTCACTATGGCCAGGGCACATTAGTTCTCTCCCTCTCAGGTTATGGCCTAGAAGCCTATGCTTTCGCCGGGCATCGAGCATCACCGGCTGCCATTGACTCCACGAGAGCACACACAGGGAGGCGGGTGGCCATTTTGAAATCACAGCGGGTAGGGATCGTGAGGCAAAACTTGCCAGTGCTACTTTCCGTGTTAATCGGCCGATGACATCTGCTCTGTGTAAAAGCACCTTTGGCCTGAAGTTCCATTAGTCGAAAAGGAGCGAGTGACATTTCTTTCCCTGCTACAAATTGCCGGGGTAAAGCGAGGCCCTGCAATGATTGAATCATAGCCATAATAGCAGAAGGCAGGACCCTCCCTGCTGTGCAGCAGAGTTCTTCCTGTTCTCCCCGCTCAGCGTGGGAATAGCAGTGGGCAAAATCTGCCCTGGAATAACATAAAAGAGGCCACAAAAGCAACATGACCAGAGCACAAACACAGGTACTAAGTGCTCGGTGAGACTAAAATGCTTCCTCACTTTTTAAAGCTGCATGTCTTGAGGTGTCAGGCTTTTAGTAAAACATTAGAAAGGGGCAAGCTCTCCCCTAACCTGGTTTGTAGTACAGTTATGAATGCTTTTCAATTGTCAAGGCGCAAGTTCACAGGTTGGGCTGGTAGTGCAGGGGTTCCCAAATATTCCCATGCCAAGCATGCACAAATATAGCCACTGGCTGCAGCCCCCTATTGCGATTTTGTGTGGTTTTATGATTATGTTTTCCAATTTTCCTGTAACTGGATTTGGAGCAGCACCTTTGAAAGTTATTAGAACAGCCATGGGTTCACTAATGATCAAATCAGTCAATACATTGTCCAGCTAAAAAACTGGTGAAAATGATCAGACCCTGCTGAAAATGTTCCTATACAATGAAGATCTAGGTTATGAAATACCTATATGCAGGCCTTGACACTAAGGCTTGCCCACCTGCCCCCGGCAGGTAAATAAGACCTTCGGGCAGGTGGAGTTTACTTTCAGTTTGCCCGACCGGGCAAGTGCTAGTTTGAAAGGGGACGTAACCGTCTATAAACACAGTACGAGATATCTGACTAAACACCTGAACATGGCCAAAGCGCTCTGTCTTCTGGTCTGCGGAATGTAAAATAAGAGCTCTGTTCACCTATAATGTGCTGTTTTCACTGTTGTTACTCTTAACAATATAAAATAGGTGTGAACCCATAGTCATATTCAATCATATAGGTATTTTGATCAAAATTGAGGTATGACATTTTCATTTTCTAATGGGCAATTTACTTTTCGGGCAAGTGGGCATTACCTTTGGGCAATTAGAAAAGTATCTGTACTTGCCCGACGGGCAAGTGCCTCTGAGACCTTAGTGTCAACCCCTGCTATATGCCTATATTGGTTCTGCAACTGCTCTCAGAGAAAGTGTGCCTTACTTAACTTGCTCTTTAATGTATCGAATCTATTGATTGCTTAAACACAACAGTGTTCTCCTAGCAGCCAGGAGAACATAGTTAGACAACCTCAACCTAGTAGGAACTAGCCCATCTCTCCTTGTCTTGGTCAAATTTCCATGAAATCCCAATAACATAAGTAAAGGACACCCAGGCATACTACAGTACGGTATGTCAACAACAACACACATTGTCATTGACATTCAATGTCCACACAGAAATAGCCACACATATAGCATATGGCTCCTAGATGGGCACACAAACACAGTGATGCATTCTACAAAGACTGTGACACTCTGTTGTGTCTGGAGAGAACAATGGCTACTTGATTGTGTTTGCGATTCAGCAGGAAGCTACAGCGGGAGAGAATTATACTTCCTCAAACTGGTGGTAACAAGGGAGCCTCTTTTCCCCCTGTTTCAACCAGAGCCAACAGAGTGTGCTACAGGGCACATGGCTGAGGTTCAGCATGGTAAACTCTGTCTTGTTTGGGTGCAGACCATTAACCTTGAGGTAAACTAAGCATCTTTCATGAAACTCAAGAGTAGCTATTATCCAAACTAGCATTATGCCAATTATTAACTATATCACTATATCACTATATATATATATATATATATATATATATATATATATATATATATATACACACACACACACACACACACACACACACACACACACACACACACACACACACACAGTATATATATCATGTAGAATATGGTACTGATTGCAATATATCTGGACAGTTTGCCCTGACATTAGCCTACACTTGCTCAAAGAAAGAACCATGTGCCTTTGCTTGCAGTCACGCTTCTCAGCCACACAAAAGCCCATTACTTTAGCTGAGCCTATAAGTTATCTGGAGCTTAAGCCCTTCACAGAGTGAACTAGTCCAGTTACTTTCTATCGTCCAATTTATGGATTGTTTGTTTGTGTGTGTGTGTGTGTGTGTGTGTGTGTGTGTGTGTGTGTGTGTGTGTGTGTGTGTGTGTGTGTGTGTGTGTGTGTGTGTGTGTGTGTGTGTGGTGGTGTATGTGTGGGATGGCTGATGAGCCTCTGAGTGTGTAAGAGCATATAGGGGGTCTCTAATGCCAAGAGAGAAAAAAAGAGACGGACAGGCAGACAGACAGATTGACAGACAAAGAGACAGGTGTGAGAATGATTGATTCCAGTGTAAAATAAACAAATAAATAAATAAATAAAAACCCATCTCCATTAGGCTACTCTCTTCACATACACACACACACACACACACACACACACGCGCACGCAAGGACAAAGATTTGATGGAGATCAAGGAGAGGATGACGGCGGAAGATTCTAATGATGTTAGAATTGAGGCCACACTTTGGGAGACTCAAGAGAGCCAAGTCTCCCAGGCAGAGGAGAGATAAGATAAGGTGGTAGGTTTGGGGGGGGGGGGGGGGGGGGGGGGGGGGGGGTGTAAAGCTCCCATTAGCTTTGACATCTTGACAATGTCAGAGACAGGCTCCACATTCGTATTCATTTGTCAGCCCAACTCTCCCATCCTGCTCATGTGTCAGAAAACCCCGGTGCACTGCTGATATAAGAACGCTGCCTCCATGTCACAAAGTTGGGAAAACTGGGAATATTTACTCTGCAGGTCTTTGTCAGAGGCAATTACCGTTGTTCATTCTTCTAAGATGTCAAGATGCAAACGTCTAACAACAAATCAGCCATGTTTACATTATGCCTATATTACATTTGATCCAAAGCATTTATTCAGAAGAACCTGCGGTTAGCGAGGCAGAGGGAGAGCGTGTGTCTGTTGTTGACAAACTGACAGTGTATAGGTAGCCTACAGTAATACATGACTGTTCATGACATATGTTGCGGGAGTTATAACACCTCTGACCTTTTCAGTTGGGTTTAACAGCTGTCCCTCCCTGTCCTACCTGGCTGCAATACACAAGGTGCTTGGTGGGGGGGCATGGGAAAACTCTGAGGCAGCAACCAAGTCCTTCTGGAGCAGCAGTGGAGTAAAGTAATTTTACTCAAGTACTGTATTTTTGAGGTACTTTTACTCTACTGGAGCATTTCCAATTTTCAGTATACTTTTTACTTCTACACCACTGCATCTCAGAGGCAAATACTTTTACTCCACTACAATTATTTGAACGCTTTAGTTACTGTTACTTTATAGATTTAGATTAGGTCTATTACTACAAAACACAGATTAACCACTTCAGCCCCATATACATTTCGTCCATTTGAAAATAGATGATCTACAAGCTCACAATACGCAATGCATTGTGAGCTTGCAGATCTGCTATTTTCAAAAGACTTTTTTGAAAACTTGAAATGGGACATTTTGCCAAATGAGTACTTTGACTTTAAGTAGGCCTACTTTAAGTACATTTTGATGCCAATACTCTTCACTCAAGTGGATTTTGAATTCCGGACGTCTACTTGTAACAAAGTATTTCTATAGCAGCATTGATACTAAGTAAAAAACGTGAGTAGGCTACTTTTTCCAAGTAACACTGTTCTTGGGACAGCTCAGCTCAGGACCAGTAATCTGCTCTACTCTTGACAACTCGGACGCTTTCCAGGGCTGCTGAGCACCCTTATCTGGACTGACTCCCTGGAGATCCTGTCCCTGCCATGTGACACCCTGTCGGGAATCACGACTCCACCTGTCCGTGCGCATGCTGGCTCAAATACTCATCTGTTCCCATCGCGTTCACACGTGCACGGTTAGCCTGGGCCTGGCCCATATACAGGAGAATGTTTCATCTCATTGGTTTCTCAAAGTGGGGTCCGGGGACCCCCTCAGGGGTCCTTGAGGGAGATCCAGGGGGTCCCCAGCTTAATGATACCAAATGGACCTTTATGGGTATGTAACTCAGAGAGTGTTCAAATGGAACCAAATGGACCCTACACTTTCAGAGTTTCAAATTAAATTTGATTTCACATATATAATAATATAAATTGGGGTCCCAGGTAGAAATGCCATTTTAATGGGGGTCCGTAACCCAATGCAGGTCAAACTGGGGGTCCTTGAAATCAAAATGCTTGAGAATCATCCGTAAAAAATCTTCTCTTTAAGGGTCCCCGACTAACATATCCTTTCAAATGGGGGTCCGCGGGCTATTAAGTGTTAATTTGGGGGTCCTTGACATGAGAAAGTTTGAGAGCCACTGTTTTATCTGACCAGTGAGATATCGACGTCGATCTTTCTTTCCTATGATGAGCAACATAAATGTGCTCGGATATGGGAAAGCTCTCCAGAATATCTAACAAACTGCGTTAACTTGTCAGAATCTTATTCCAGTTTTTGATGGCATCATTAAGCCTTACTATATAGACTTCAATTACAGGCTAAATTATTTCCGGATTATTTTGAGGAAAACTGAAGTTTGATGGCACTTTCTCCCGGGAGAAAGGCAATTATTGCACTCGCAGATGATGAGGGCACAATTGCATCGGCTCATTAAAGTGACATTAAATTATTCCGCAATCCGCACATAGGCTACGTGTATGCGTATGCAGAGATGGTAACAACACACTTATTGGAAAACACATTCACTAAATCAAACATGATTTGTTTTAACCTTGCAAGTAGGCTACTCTCCGGGCACAAGGTGTTCTGCCCTGGCTGTGTCCACTTTTCCCCCTTGTGCAGTAAATACGTCAGTTATAACGCGTAAACAAAATTGATAGTGCGATAAAAGTTTGCCATAAACTACGGCATGCAATTCACTAAGATGAAATCCATTTGCCGAAATGAAGAGAAATCGCGTCAAAACCTCGGGTGACACTTGCCATAAATCGTTCTGACAGCTCCTTAATGAACTGTTATGACTGTTGCGCACATGAACAGACGATCCCGCACGAAACGATCCCGCCTCGGACAATGAAAAACGCAAGTCTACAGGGTTGTGTCTCTGTTTAAACAACATAAAGGAGCCTTTCTTTATTAGACTACATGCAGGATAACTTACAAACTCCAGTGAATCACCGCGTAGCTTTTCACCCTTAACACTAAAGCACACAGTGGCGAGAATCGGTGTAATTATTAACTCCCTGTGTGTGAAACATGTTAATAATATAAGCATGGTATTCGCTATTTAGTTGTCAGAAGTATCCAGTTAAAAGGCAACAGTGTCGCGAACCAGAATTGCGAACATAAGCTTGAAAAAGAGTCACTTACCCTAGCAGTGTATCCACATCTGTCTGATGAGACTGGCGATTCAAAGACTACACTAGCCTACAATTCTATCTCTACAAACTGTACAGAGGGGGTGGTGAAGATGACAAATAACCCTCAACTCAAGTGACCTCGGTAGGCTTTCAATTACATTTATATATTTGTTTTACTTCATGTACAGGCAACTATTTAGTTATGTCAAATGATACACTGTAGATTGTACCTAATCTATCTTGAGTAGCATTGCTTTATGATTGACATTGGGCTGAGCCAATAGGCGTGTGCCGTTCACGTTGCTTAACCAATCAAGTCGTCAGCGCTGACTTGGTGGAAGGTGAAGTAGGAAGGACTGATGGCGACATCATGTGTTAGAGAGAGTATATAATATATCCATCCGCTTCTCGTGGGTTTCACAGCAAGCATCATCTCTATACTGTATATTAAAAATGGGCCATTTCCAGAGGTAGTCAAAGTACTCACATGTTTTACTTTAAAAGGTAAAAGTATCAATACTACAATATAGAAATAATGTTACAAGTTAAAGCCCGGAATTCAAAATGACTTCAGTAAATGTAGGCTACAAAAGTATTGGTATCACAATGCACATAAAGTAACAAAAGTAGCCATTTCAAAATGGCCTAAATGTAGGTCTATAAGGGCTGAAGAAGTGGTTGTAGGGTTTGTAATAATAATGAAAACCTACAAAGTAACGAGTAACCAAAGTTTTCAAATAATTGATGAATGATGAATGAAAATTGGAGATACTCAAGTAAAGTACAAATACCTCAAAATGCTACTTACAGTAAGTACAGTAGCCTACTTGAGTAAATGTAGCCTACTTAGTTACTTTACACTAGGCCTACTGCTATATTGCCTATATATATTGACTATCCAGAGATAGCACAGGGACAAGTAAAGCTTGTTCTTTTAAATAACATTAAAAATAGATTAATGTAGCCTATTATTTGCTTCTGCACTTTTACCAAGTTTCCTCTTTTTAAATTTGTAAAGTTTTAGAATGACACTGAGGAATCGGGATTGATTGATTGAATAGGTCTTATACGTTTGCATATGATAAAAGGTACAGTAGGCTACAGTTCACTGATACAAGGTCAACTAAAAGGATAAACACCACAAGAAAGCTTTTGGAGGTCCCTTATTAAAACTCATACCCAGGACGGTGGCTTACTGTCATATATTAATTAGGCTCTACCCCTTGCCTTTTGACACCAGACTGCAAATTAAAGTAGAACTCATAAAAGTATAGTTATCAGTTGTCAACCATCATTCATGCATTGGATGCTGTAGGCCATTGGTTCTCAAAGTGGGGTCCGAGGAGGCGAGGACCCCAGGGGTCCTTGAGGGAGTTCCAGGGGATTTATATCTGGGATATAACTAAATGGACCCTTGTGAAAGCTACAATGTGTCCATTTTGTTCCATTTGTACACTCTCAGAGTTACATTAACATTGATTTTACAATATAAATTGGGGTCTCAGAGATAGAAATGCCATTAAATGGGGGTCCGTAGCCTAAAATGCATGTCAAACTTGGGGTCCTTGAAATTAAAATGGTTGAGAATCACTGCTGCTGCCGTGAAGGTCTTCTCTAATGGGGGTCTCTGGCATATCTTTTCAAATGGGGGTCCACGGGCTAATAAGTGTCAATTTGGAGGTCCTTGACATGAAAAAGTTTGAGAAGCACTGCTGTAGGCTACTGGGACTTCCCGACCTATTTTGTCTCGTGTCCGCGGAAGAACACAGTGTTTACAGTGAGGAAAGGGGTGACGTTAACAGTGACAGACAGACAGCTACAATGTAGCTCGTGTCAGTGTAGCGTACGTACGCCGTGTGTCGCTTTCACTAGCGTTTTTAACTCTTTGGTTTTTGCATTTATCCGAGCATGCCTGCTTTTGCTCTTCTTGAAATTGTAGTTGGCAACATTGCGTGTTTTAAGCTGTAAAATGCCGTTTCTGTGTTGTCCTCGTTTTATTTTTCCAGATATGGGCTACGTCACATTTCGTCAGTCTGGAGCTAAATGGTTTGGCTGGGATATTTAAAGTCATAGCTGCAGGAAGGAATGGTATAGAGTTCACGTGGATGAACAAGGACCCAGTGTTTCCTTTATTACTTGTGAAATAGGAAACCTTCAGCCGCCGCCACGATGTTTTATTAGACTGACTGCCAACAGCAGAATACTGAGAGAATTCTGAAAATAAAATCGTGATGAGCGATATTTTTTAACAACTAGAAAGATGCAATTCTGGGAAATTGCAAGTGTGGTTGCCCTGACGCGAGTCACACTTGCAAGTTGCAAGTGAATTCCGTCTTTCATTTGAATTTCCCCATTCAAGTCAATGGGGAAAATGAATTCACTAATACATTTTAATGGCCATATATTATGGAAATCTCTCTTGTCAGTCCTTGTCCCTTTTATGCCCATTACCCAGGGGGCAAAGGAAGGTGTGCTGCATTTGCCCCGACATAAAAAGTTGTCCACCAGAAATATTATCTATGACCCAGTAGGATCACAACCTATATGGACAACCCGGTCAATTTGTACAACAAAGTCCAATATGGCCGCCTCAATATTAGCCCCTATTAGTTTTAATGGGGGGTGAATAGGGCAAAATTTTAAACTGAGGGATATTTCCACGAAACTTCACAGGTTTCCATGAAATCCAATATGGCCGCCACAAATTGGCCGCCATAATGTAAGGACCCAGAAAATAGGTTTTGCCTCTAACTTCTGAACCAGATGAGCCAGAAACGCAAACCTGATGTCTATTTCATGGTGTCTGACCATGGGAGACTCAATGGAATAGCTAATTTTATTATTGGGTGTGTCTGGACCTTTATTGTGCATATTTGCAAGATGGTGGACTCCCAAAATAGAGCTTTAACATAATTTCTACCATGATTGTTGACTGCTTTTGCAAATACAAGCAATATGAATCCATTTGCTAAGATTTATGGCACAGAAGGGACTTATACCTGTATTATTCTTGAGTTTGCATGTTGTCAAAATGGCTGTAAACGAGATATTATATTTCCTGTCCGATTCTACTGTATGTAGTTGTAGCAATGACTTCAGATAAAATCAGAGACCAAAACAATGTATCTTAGAAATTATTTTTTTATTTAAAAAAAAAAGAGAGAGATTATCTCAATGAAATGAATGCAACTGCCTTTTTGGGTCTTTCACACATAGACATGCACATGCTTTCCAACTACTTCAGCTTCAGGGAAATTATAATGAACACATGATTAAAACAGGCTGCATTATAATGCAAATAATTGCTAGTCACCATCACTGTCATGTGTACCTATCCTGCTGCATCTTGTCTCCAGTCCTTGGCAACGACACCCCAAGTAGCATGCAATTCCCTTCTTCGCACATGAAGTTCAATCACCCGAGAGAGACTTGGAGTAGAACCGCTGCTCCTTCACTTGGAAAGGAGTCAGCTTAGGTGGTTCGGGCATCTAGTACGGATGCCCCCCGAGCGCCTTCCTAGGAAGGTCCTCGATGCACGTCCCACTGGGAGGAGACCCCGTAGCAGACCTAAGACCAGATGGAAGGATTATATCTCCAGACTGGCCTGGGAACGCCTCGGTATACTCCCAGAGGGAGTGGAGGAAGTTGCGCAGGATAAGGAAATCTGGAAGTCTCAGTTGGAACTGTTACCCCCGCGACCCGATTCCTGATAAGCTGTTGAAGATGGATGGATGGATGGCACATGAACAGTTTTTCTGGCAGCCTTTGATACAGCTACATGATATTGCCTTGTCCATTGATATAGGCCAGGCTGGCTCTGTATGTACAGGGGACTGCCTTCCCATCACTGAGAGACCATCCATATTCAGTGAAGCAAGGGATGTCTGGCTTCGCGATGTGTGCAGTTTTATCTATTATGGCTGCAAGAGCAGCTCTTTTCAGGTGCAGGCCAAAGGCATTTTCTGTAGGTGGCAGCAGCTTCAACAGGGTTGATCGGTTATTTAGGAACTTGTACACTCTCAGCTTTGCCAGGTCAAAGTCCTCCGAATGGTCAGCCTTTGATGCATATACAGCTATTGTGAGGTCTCTAGCCTGATTCTTGACATCCTCTGAGAGGGAATAAGAGGAATCTTCACCAAACTCCTGAAGTGCAGGGAGATCTAGACCCATGCTGGTCTTGAACCATGCCTTCTTTCCAGTGAAAAAGGGATAGCTGGTGGTATCTCTGCCACTCAGGCTGTGAATAAAGGGCAGAGCACGACACTGTGCGAGTCCAAGGGCTGAGACCATGTGATGGATAGGAAGATATGCATCCTGCTCTGTTCTCACCCACAGCTCTGGAAGGTCTAGGAGGTGGGTGGCAGCATGATATAGATGCCTATATCATGCTGCCGCCATGGGAAGGCAGTCCCCTGTCCATCTACAGAGCCAGCCTGGCCTATATCAATGGACAAGGCAATATCATGTAGCTGTATCAAAGGCTGCCAGAAAAACTGTTCATGTGCGAAGAAGGGAATTGCATGCTACTTGGGGTGTCGTTGCCAAGGACTGGAGACAAGATGCAGCAGGATAGGTACACATGACAGTGATAGTGACTAGCAATTATTTGCATTATAATGCAGCCTGTTTTAATCATGTGTTCATTATAATTTCCCTGAAGCTGAAGTTGTTGGAAAGCATGTGCATGTCTATGTGTGAAAGACCCAAAAAGGCAGTTGCATTCATTTCATTGAGATAATCACTCTCTTTTTTTATTTTTTTTAATAAAAAAATAATTTCTAAGATACATTGTTTTGGTCTCTGATTTTATCTGAAGTCATTGCTACAACTACATACAGTAGAATCGGACAGGAAATATAATATCTCGTTTACAGCCATTTTGACAACATGCAAACTCAAGAATAGTCCCTTCTGTGCCATAAATCTTAGCAAATGGATTCATATTGCTTGTATTTGCAAAAGCAGTCAACAATCATGGTAGAAATTATGTTAAAGCTCTATTTTGGGAATCCACCATCTTGCAAATATGCACAATAAAGGTCCAGACACACCCAATAATAAAATTAGCTATTCCATTGAGTCTCCCATGGTCAGACACCATGAAATAGACACCAAGTTTGCGTTTCTAGCTCATCTGGTTCAGAAGTTAGAGGCAAAACCTATTTTCTGGGTCCTTACATTATGGCGGCCATATTGTGGAGGCCATATTGGATTTCATGGAAACTTGCAATACAAAAAATGTTCATATGTATACCATTGATCAACCTGTGAAGTTTCGTGGAAATATCCCTCAGTTTAAAATTTTGCCCTATTCACCCCCCATTAAAACTAATAGGGGCTAATATTGAGGCGGCCATATTGGACATTGTTGTACAAATTGACCGGGTTGTCCATATAGGTTGTGATCCTACTGGGTCATAGATAATATTTCTGGTGGACAACTTTTTATGTCGGGGCAAATGCAGGTTTCCTAAAAAAAGGCTGGTTTGCCCCCTGGGTACATATGGAGATCCCTGATGTCATCAATATTAAGCCCATGTCTTGGAATGGACATACTGGTCAGTCCCATGTGGTCTATGATGTCAGTCATCCCCAATATTATTTGGGAAAAGTTTAGTTTTTTCATTTTCCAATTCAAGTCAATAGAGAAAATTAGTTATTAAAATAAATCTTATAAATTGGCCTGGGCCACAGTACCCAGGGGGCAAACCAGCCTTTTTTTAGGAAACCTGCATTTGCCCCGACATAAAAGGTTGTCCACCAGAAATATTATCTATGACCCAGTAGGATCACAACCTATATGGACAACCCGGTCAATTTGTACGGAAAAGTTCCAATATGGCCGCCTCAATATTAGCCCCTATTAGTTTTAATGGGGGGTGAATAGGGAAAAATTTTAAACTGAGGGATATTTCCACGAAACTTCACAGGTTGATCAATGGTATACATATGAACATTTTTTGTATTGCAAGTTTCCATGAAATCCAATATGGCCGCCACAATATGGCCGCCATAATGTAAGGACCCAGAAAATAGGTTTTGCCTCTAACTTCTGAACCAGACGAGCTAGAAACGCAAACTTGGTGTCTATTTCATGGTGTCTGACCATGGGAGACTCAATGGAATAGCTAATTTTATTATTGGGTGTGTCTGGACCTTTATTGTGCATATTTGCAAGATGGTGGATTCCCAAAATAGAGCTTTAACATAATTTCTACCATGATTGTTGACTGCTTTTGCAAATACAAGCAATATGAATCCATTTGCTAAGATTTATGGCACAGAAGGGACTTATACCTGTATTATTCTTGAGTTTGCATGTTGTCAAAATGGCTGTAAACGAGATATTATATTTCCTGTCCGATTCTACTGTATGTAGTTGTAGCAATGACTTCAGATAAAATCAGAGACCAAAACAATGTATCTTAGAAATTATTTTTTTATTTAAAAAATTAATAAAAAAAGAGAGAGATTATCTCAATGAAATGAATGCAACTGCCTTTTTGGGTCTTTCACACATAGACATGCACATGCTTTCCAACAACTTCAGCTTCAGGGAAATTATAATGAACACATGATTAACTCATTCCCTGCCAGGCCCGATAGTCCCGAGATTATTCCAATGTCTTTCCCCGCCAGGCCCGATAGTCCCGAGAATTAAAAAAAAAAAAAAAAAAAAAAAAAAAATTCAATTTTTTTTTTTTTTTTTTTAATTTTGACCCCAAAAAATGGAGTAGGCATGATAGCAATCGCGAAATTTCATGTTTAACCCCCATAGCAACCCCATCTTTCAAGCATGGCAGCCATTTTGGCAGCCATCTTTGTTAAACATAGTGGCTGTTATCTCAGGAATGCCTGAACGGATTTCCATTCGGATTTTTTTGTTTGAAAGCTGTGAGCAAGGTGGACACACGTGGTGCATTATCTAGGCATGGGTGTGCATGATCCGTGCACACCCAATTACATGGAAGTCTATGGAGACGAATGGCAGGTGGGAGTACGGAGGTATGTTAAAATGGCGGTCAATGTGTTAAAACAGGCTGCATTATAATGCAAATAATTGCTAGTCACTATCACTGTCATGTGTACCTATCCTGCTGCATCGTCTCCAGTCCTTGGCAACGACACCCCAAGTAGCATGCAATTCCCTTCTTCGCACATGAAGTTCAATCACCCGAGAGAGACTTGGAGTAGAACCGCTGCTCCTTCACTTGGAAAGGAGTCAGCTTAGGTGGTTCGGGCATCTAGTACGGATGCCCCCCGAGCGCCTTCCTAGGAAGGTCCTCGATGCACGTCCCACTGGGAGGAGACCCCGTGGCAGACCTAAGACCAGATGGAAGGATTATATCTCCAGACTGGCCTGGGAACGCCTCGGTATACTCCCAGAGGGAGTGGAGGAAGTTACGCAGGATAAGGAAATCTGGAAGTCTCAGTTGGAACCGTTACCCCCGCGACCCGATTCCGGATAAGCGGTTGAAGATGGATGGATGGATGGATGGCACATGAACAGTTTTTCTGGCAGCCTTTGATACAGCTACATGATATTGCCTTGTCCATTGATATAGGCCAGGCTGGCTCTGTAGATGGACAGGGGACTGCCTTCCCATCACTGAGAGACCATCCATATTCAGTGAAGCAAGGGATGTCTGGCTTCGCGATGTGTGCAGTTTTATCTATTATGGCTGCAAGAGCAGCTCTTTTCAGGTGCAGGCCAAAGGCATTTTCTGTAGGTGGCAGCAGCTTCAACAGGGTTGATCGGTTATTTAGGAACTTGTACACTCTCAGCTTTGCCAGGTCAAAGTCCTCCGAATGGTCAGCTTTTGATGCATATACAGCTATCGTGAGGTCTCTAGCCTGATTCTTGACATCCTCTGAGAGGGAATAAGAGGAATTTTCACCAAACTCCTGAAGTGCAGGGAGATCTAGACCCATGCTGGTCTTGAACCATGCCTTCTTTCCAGTGAAAAAGGGATAGCTGGTGGTATCTCTGCCACTCAGGCTGTGAATAAAGGGCAGGGCACGACACTGTGCGAGTCCAAGGGCTGAGACCATGTGATGGATAGGAAGATATGCATCCTGCTCTGTTCTCACCCACAGCTCTGGAAGGTCTAGGAGGTGGGTGGCAGCATGATATAGATGCCTATATCATGCTGCCGCCATGGGAAGGCAGTCCCCTGTCCATCTACAGAGTCAGCCTGGCCTATATCAATGGACAAGGCAATATCATGTAGCTGTATCAAAGGCTGCCAGAAAAACTGTTCATGTGCGAAGAAGGGAATTGCATGCTACTTGGGGTGTCGTTGCCAAGGACTGGAGACAAGATGCAGCAGGATAGGTACACATGACAGTGATAGTGACTAGCAATTATTTGCATTATAATGCAGCCTGTTTTAATCATGTGTTCATTATAATTTCCCTGAAGCTGAAGTTGTTGGAAAGCATGTGCATGTCTATGTGTGAAAGACCCAAAAAGGCAGTTGCATTCATTTCATTGAGATAATCTCTCTCTTTTTTATTATTTCTAAGATACATTGTTTTGGTCTCTGATTTTATCTGAAGTCATTGCTACAACTACATACAGTAGAATCGGACAGGAAATATAATATCTCGTTTACAGCCATTTTGACAACATGCAAACTCAAGAATAATACAGGTATAAGTCCCTTCTGTGCCATAAATCTTAGCAAATGGATTCATATTGCTTGTATTTGCAAAAGCAGTCAACAATCATGGTAGAAATTATGTTAAAGCTCTATTTTGGGAGTCCACCATCTTGCAAATATGCACAATAAAGGTCCAGACACACCCAATAATAAAATTAGCTATTCCATTGAGTCTCCCATGGTCAGACACCATGAAATAGACACCAAGTTTGCGTTTCTAGCTCATCTGGTTCAGAAGTTAGAGGCAAAACCTATTTTCTGGGTCCTTACATTATGGCGGCCATATTGTGGCGGCCATATTGGATTTCATGGAAACTTGCAATACAAAAAATGTTCATATGTATACCATTGATCAACCTGTGATGTTTCGTGGAAATATCCCTCAGTTTAAAAAATTTCCCTATTCACCCCCCATTAAAACGAATAGGGGCTAATATTGAGGCGGCCATATTGGAACTTTTCCGTACAAATTGACCGGGTTGTCCATGTAGGTTGTGATCCTACTGGGTCATAGATAATATTTCTGGTGGACAACCTTTTATGTCGGGGCAAATGCAGCACACCTTCCTTTGCCCCCTGGGTACAGGGTAGTGGTCTAGGCACCTAGGCTGGTAATCCAGCTCTTGCATCGTTGCGGGTTCGAGTTCCGATCCTGACGACCTTTGCTGCGTGTCAACCCCTCCATCTCTCTCCCCGTTTCCTGGCAGCCTACTGTACAACTATCAATAAGAATATCTAAAAAAAAAAAACATATACATTTAACTAGGCCTATAACGTAGACCTACAGTATCTCTTAGCAAAATGCAAGCAGACGAGTCCCGATGAAGCCGGTCGATTTGACATATATGGCCCAAGTGCCTGCGACCGAAACTGTGGGAAGAGTAGAGTAGCAAAATAAAGTTTATCTGGAAAGAAAGAAAGATGAAAAGATGGAAGAAAGTTGGACAAGCACTATGGTCTGGTTGCGCTGTTAGGGCAACTACACTAATAACTTATTGGTTTTCTAGTTTAGGCTTTAGGAAATGGCAGAGATCACACCATCCTTACTATCAGCCTGTTGTTCACTGGCAATCATTCTGCCACATAGGCTTCACTCACAGTCCACAAACTTTCAACAGGTGTGTGTGTGTGTGGGGGGGGGGGGGGGGGGGGGTGTCTGTCACTGAGTGTTAGGACTTAGGAGCCAGCCACACTTGAGTCAGCAATGTCACATTCTGAAGCAGCGCAACATATGGGGATGGGGGTAGTGAATGGACCACTGACTCGTTAGGGCATCATGGTTTAAGCTGTTTCACTTAAATAAACATTGGAGCTCTTGTGTGCCACCAATGAAGCAGACAGATAAAGCTTGAGAGAGAATTGGGGGTAATCAAGTAACTAGTGAGAGGGCATGGCTTTGAAAAGGAGAGAGAGAGAGACGGATTACACAGTGTTTTATGCTTTATGTAAGGAGCTTACGCAGAAGGGTTTTGCAGAAGAGAATTAATGCAAACAGACGGACACTCCCTGCTCGTACAGCTGGCCAAGCCAGTGGTCAACTACATGGCCCCTAGGTCAAGGAAGTGGCATGGGAAATGAATGACAACAAACAGCCTATAGACTGTATGAGAATTTGGCATAAGTAGGCTAGACTTAAACACACGAGAGACAATGACCTTTTAAGGAAAATCTCTTTGGCGTTCACTCGGTTTCTGTTGCTTCATTACATATTCATTTTACATCCGTGTTCCAAAATTATACAAATGTATGCAAAATGACTGATGACACAAAGTTCATAATGCTTTAACGGTGGATATGTAAAGACAGTGTACTTCAAGTTATATTTGTAGTGCTTTGGAAATTAATTTATCATAGCCCGTTTGAAATATGCAAGAATCCTACTTTCTTCAAAACAATAGTAGCCTATATATTATAGCAGCCCCTGCCCTCCTTAATGTCTGTGCATGGCATGCCTCTGACTTAACAATTACCAGGGTGCACAAACAGTACAAACAGTAGCTTCAGCATTTGCGTTTAATTGCAAATTCAGCATATTGAACTTAGGTGAACTAGTATGAACTCATTTAATATATTAAATTCCCTGCATAATAAGCCCCTGATTGCTGTAGAATATTGCAAAATGACATATTGTTACTGTATGTAATTAAAGTGTGGCTTGTAGTTACAGATATGAAAAAGTGAGGTTGACAAAGGTGATGACTAATAACCCCAAACCCATCAGCCCTAGTATCATAAATTAAGCTGACTGGATGACTTTGACACAAAATATTTTAACTAATGGTTGTGCACAGAATCAAAGATGGTGACAAAGTATACTGTATACATAAAGGCAAAAATGGCTAGCCGATACCAACAGCACAACTTGAAACACGACAGGTGTCAGTCAGCTGTCAAAAGACGGGACAATCTTTCCCATGGATTTATGTGAGGTTTCTATACAGGTCAGATGTTGATGAAGACTTGATAGGTAAATGTGCCTCTATTATTTAAACATTCCACACACATGTGCCTGACACATTATGATTTCACGCATTGTAAACATAGGGTTGTCACCATACCAATTACCATGTTGTTATGTTTGTTACAACCTGGAAGCGTTACTGTATTTCGTCAACTTCAAAAAGGCATTTGACTCGATATGCCAGAGGCATGATCCATCTATATTTATTTGTTGATTTATTGATCAAAGGGAAAATAATGTATTGCACCAGAAATATCTAAGAGCTCATTTACATAGTCCATGGATGGGCATCATGTGTGTGCCAGTACACACAGAGCAACAACGAAACAAAACACGGAATACTGTCCTAGCAGTCAAGAAAACCATTCCTAGCAGACATTAAATATCTGTTGGGACATTTGTGGATGACATCTGCCTGCTTTCTGACCATGTGGAGCAGGCACAGGTGCTCTTGACTAGAGTGGAGGCACAGAGTGTGCCAAGCTTGGTCTTGGGCTAAATGCCAAGAAAACGGACGTGCTCACCAAGAACATCCTCCCGGACCATCCACTTCTAACAACAACAGGAGGCACTACGCTGAAAGAAATCTATGACCAGAAGTCAATACCTGGGCTCACGGGTCAAGTCGTCAGAGCAAGACCCTATAGTAATAGGAAAGCACTCGCATGGATGGCTCTGAATAGCGAGGCCAGTGTTGTGGACCAACCTCCTGCAACATATCAAGCACAGCTTCTCTATGCTTGTAGAGTCTGTTCTCCTATATTATGCTGAACCTAGCCTGTCATTAGCAGGACTGATAATGTGTCTGTTCAGTTGAAACGCAGTCACTGATTGGCCTGGTCATTTTCTGATTTCTCACACTCTCTCCCTATGGGCTGAAGTCCAGACTGATACCGTGGAGGAACGTGTGAGTTAATCCGCGTTATCAGTCTGGCTAATGCCAGGCTATGCTGGACCCTGAAGCCTGCACTACAGAAGTCTGTATGGGTGGCCAGTCTGGCCAGTGACTGTTGAGTGAGAAGATAGCAAGGGGAGAGAGGGAGAGGACACGCAGTAACCTGGTCAATGCTGGGTCCTGGGACCTGAACACGGTTGCACATATGCCCAAATATGGAAATGTGCAAATTCCTCAGTAGCACCAAATGTCTGATTGTAACTTCATTTAGCCAGGTTATTAGCAACACCTTTTGAGCGGTGCTAACCGCTCTTATGTCTGGTTTTGTGTGTAGGACTCTAGGAGCGTGGAATGAGCACATAATTACATGTATGGTGCTCATTTTGCACTAGTGCGTTTCTTAAAACACATAAAAGCTAGTTTAGTTAGTTCACAAGTTTAATACATGTATATGTATACGTATATGTATATGTATGTAGATAGATAGATTTCATTCCAGTATTTATTCTTAGCTCTGTGTTTTGCTTACAGTATGTATCTCTAAAACCTTTTTTTGTTTTTGTTTTGGTGAACCAGCAGCAGACTGAATCCCTGTGGATCCAATCCTTAGCACTTCTAACGCAGTTGCTGCAGACTGTTGCTATTTGTCACTCATTCTCTAAGCTTTCCTCCCTCCCAGCTGCTAATGTCAACTTTTTAATTGCCATTTCTATAGGCCTATGGCTTCAGGGGCCTCAGTCCTGAAAGTCAGCCAATACAAACATGGCCATGTTCTTATTTGGTTGAGAAAAGGAGAAATAAAATCCCACAGTGCCAGTAATTTGTTCTCTCTTCCTATTTTACTTTCTGTCTGGTCAGCACTCATCTACCAACTTTTTCATCATCTCCCCCTCTCTCTCTCTCTCTGTTCCTCTCTCAAGTCTGTCTGTCTGTCTGTCTGTGTGTGTCTGTCTGTCTGTCTGTCTGTCTGTCTGTCTGTCTGTCTGTCTGTCTGTCTGTCTGTCTGTCTGTCTGTCTGTCCAGTGGTGGAAAAAGTACTCAAATTCTTTACGCAAGTAAAAGTATCAATACTGCAAATAAGTGTAGCGGAGTAAAAGTACAATATTTGCCTCTGAGATGTAGTGGAGTAAAAGTAAAAGTATTGGAAAATGTAAATACGCAAGTAAAGTACAAATACCTAAACATTGTACTTAAAGGGGAATACCACTCATATTCAACTTTGAACTATGTCATTAATATACCTTAGAGAGTAGAAAAAAGACCCCCCATAGTTCATGATGAGTGGTATTCCCCTAAGTACAGTACTTAAGTAAATGTACTTAGTTACGTTACACCACTGCGTCTGTCTGTCTGCGTATCTCTCGTTCTCTCCCTCCCCTCTCCAGTGGCGTCAGTTCAGCAAAAGCTAAGGTATGGCAACGTGACCAGTCACGTTGCCATACCTTAGCAACAGGCATGATGAATTTATTTTAAGAAGTACATTGTATCTTTTACCCTGTAGCCAAGGTATGGCTGCTGCCATACCTTGGCTACAGGTGCCATACCCAATTGACGCCTCTGCCCCTCACTTTCTTTAACCCAGGGGTCTTCAACGTTTTCAGAGATGAAGCAGGGACCCCCACTACCTTTTCATAGATTCCATATAGTTTAATTGTCTGACAGCACTATCATCAGTGTATTTTGGATTTATGTCAATTTGTGTTTTCAGATATTTAACCACTTGAGCCGTCAATACTTAATAAACTTGGCCTTTCACTCTGTACTTAGTCCGCTCTTTTTCCCCTCTACACCAAACCTCTTTGCCGAAAATAGCCGATCTACAAGCTCACAACGCCTCGCGCTGCGAGGCGTTGTGAGCTTGTAGATCTGCTATTTTTGGCTACAGTTCTCAGAATATGAACACTAGGGTTAATATAAAAAAAGATTGGAAGATTTGGGGGACCCCCTGTAGTATCTCTGAGGACCCCCTAGGGGTCCCGGACCCCCTGTTGAAGACCCCTGCTTTAACCCATGCCTCTGTGTGCTTTGCACTGTTCTCCCACCCTATCCTGTCTCTCTGTGTCTCTGAGTCACCCAGCTGGAGAGCAGTGTGCTGGTCCATGTGTGAGAGGTGTGTGGGTGCACTTCCTTCTCTCTGCGGTGACCCGCTGCTCCGCCACACTCCGCTTCCACAGCATCCTGCCAGCTGCCTAGCAACGCAGTGTCCATGACAACGGAGCCAACAAACGCCCCCACTCCTTCATTCAGCTTGTACCCCACAATTAGGGCTTAAGTGTGAGGCAGTCATTAGAACAGAGTTGCAGAACCGACAGGGGCGTCACAAGTGGGGGGGGGAAGTGGGACTGAGTTACTAGGGCCCAAGGTGGAGGGGCCTTAATTGTTTTATACTTTAGCTAATGAAACATATATATATATTTTTTTTAAATAGCAGATCTACAAGCTCGCAGCGCGGCACTCATCTGCTATTTGTCAATAGTTAAAGCATAAAATAATAATACAACAATAATGTGTACCCGGTCTAAATGGGTTAAGTGTGTGGCAATCATTAGAACAGAGTTGCAGAACTGATATGGGGTAAGGCATAAGTAGAGCCTTACTGCGTTGCATGAGTGCCATTAAACATGAAAAGAATCAACTTCAGCTAATCTCACTGGTCTCACTGAGGGCCCAGCCAATAAGAGCTGTTATCACAGATGAAAAAAAAAAGGTCAAGTAAAGGTCAGAGCTAAAGATGCTTGACGAGGACAACCCTGAAATGCTGTGTCCATGTTTGTTTGTTTTTTGTAACCTGTTTATGAAGCATGAAAGGACAAACAGACATCATTCTTAGCTTTTGTTGTTGTTTGATGATGTTTGAATTCACATTCACATTGAATATAAACCCAAATAAACAAAACAACAACAACAACAAAAAAGTATGGTATAGGTGAAATTCTTTTGAAGAATTTGGATAGTGGGCAAGATCATCAGATGAATGAGGCTTTCTTTTTTAGTTTTTTCTTTTGTCCAATTTAGTCATTATGCCAATGAATTCCTCCCCACCCACATTTCTGTGTTATAACTGCAGTTGTATCCTTCTGAGTCAGTCACCTCTCCTGCCAATGAGGAGCTCCCACCGAGAGAACGTAGAACCTTCGTTCTACTCCTCCTGTCCAACTCTCCTTGCTGACGGGTGTGGCCCATAGATCTACTTTGAGCTTGTAGATTTGCTATTTTTGCTTCTTTTGAATTGGATTCCTGAATTATTTTTTAATTGGAATCCTGAAATGTACAAATTGTATTTAATTTCAAATGCATTTAGTTAAGGTTAAGTTAACTCATTGCAAGACTCCCTAATCGGGAGATAAGCGACCGTCAGGTCCCAGCGTGATTTTAGGGCAAAATGTGTAGGAGCAGTGTCCAAAAATGTGGTTCAAAAAATCTGCCTGATGGTGGCGCTATATGGGACATCCATATTGATGAGATGAGTGTAGACATACTGTGTACCGATTTGCGTGATTTTAGTACCGGCCCCGGCTCTCCCGGACGCTCCTAGCCCGAGTTACGGCATTTTATGTGAGCTGCAGTGTAGGGGCTCCTCCACTGGGGGCGCCACCACTTTGGCATCCGTTCTGGAGCACCAGGAGTCGGTGGTCCCCGGGAATTCCCCGTGAGCAGCCCCGTTGGGGTGGTCATTTGGTCATTTTTGCACATGTGGTCATTTTTTACATCTGGGGGTCCCCCAGGGACTTGGGGGTCCCTGGAGCTCCGGGGGTCCTTGGAGGTTGTAGTTTGGCAGGCAAGGAGTGTGTGTGCAAAATTTGGCATGGATCGGGGCAACGGTTGCGGAGATATGAGCAGGGCAATAGTGTGACGTGTGAGGTGTGACAGACAGACTGACGAACTGACTGACTGACTGACTCACAGTTTGTGGAGGTTTTGAGTTGGGTACAATGGGTACTCTGACAAAGCCTCCGACACTAATATATGACTCAGACATATTGGTCGGATAGGCTGGTACTACGTATGTGTGAGGGCTGCATATATAGCGGCACGAACTCTAGATGTGAGGGCGCAATACAGCGTCCAGAATCTCTAGTTTTTGAGCGGTGGTCACAACGCTCCTATACGTGGCCGTGTGTGTGGGTCTGTCTGTCTGTCTGTCTGTCTCCGTGTCTGTCTGTCTGTCTGTCTGTAGCCTGCAGTAACCTTTTCTGACCACACATGTTAAGGGAGGGGCGCTGTTGCACACACACACACGCACACACACACACACACACACACACACACACACACACACACACACACACACACACACACACACACACACACACACACACACACACACACCACCGCTCAGTTCACACGAGTGTGATTTTTGGTAAATTGTTGACCGGCCTTGTGGCCCAGGGCTCTTGTCAAAGGCCCCTGGGCACCGACTCCATTGGCTCTGTTCATATCAGTCCATGGAACAGAGTGTGAAGCTGCTATTCCAGTCAGTTTGTTGGAGAGTAAATGAGAGACAAGAGAATCGACAGTGACTGACAAGTGATGACTAGATTGCCTCGGGGGAAGGCGAGCTGAGCGACCAGTTATGGTATGAAAATTACCTAGGAATTAATAATTGTCACTCTGAGACATAGGCCTAGGCTGCATACATGTATGAAAAGACAGGACCAAGTGATCTGTGTCATGCACATGGGCAATAACTGGATTAGGTGGATTCATGTACTTCATCACCACGTCACTCGCCGAAAATAAATGAGTAACGTATAGCCTATATGAATCAAAATCTAGGCTGCAGCCTGAGCCTGGCCCTATAGCTGTCAAAGGGATTGTAACTCCATTAACAGGCTCTCAGTCACACTGGCATATTTCTTTTTCTTTTTAAAACTCTTTATTTCTCAAAGATTTTAATTTTTTTTAACAATACAAAACAAGAAGACAACACGTAAGAAAGACAAAAAGTAAGTAGAACAAAAGTAACACTGGTATATATTTCTAAAGCATTTTAAAAGTCTTCATACGTGATCTTGGTGAAGGGTAACCGGAAGAGTATAACCAGAAGAGTGGGCTCCTGAGAGGTCTGGGCACCTCAATGTTGAATTGGGAAATGGTCTGAAATAAAGTAAAGTAAACAGTACATGACTTGAACATGCACGGTAGGACTACATTTAAGACCTAATATTTCTAAAATTGCTGCAAAACCTGTGGATAGCCACACCAGTCATTTTGACTTATATGCCTAGGCCTAGCCTCTTGAACAATATGTTGAAGGGTATATTTAGGTATGATATATAGCATTTTTCACATTTAGGAAAATAGCCAATTTCACATTGAGATGCCCAGACTTCTCACATGCTCACTCTTCCTTTATCAGTTTGAACAGACAGTCCCTTTTTTCCCCCTTAAGACAAAGAAGAGTCTCTTGGTAATGGAGGATACTCATATTCCTACGTTCAATTAATGATTACAGTAAACCCAGAAGTTAATTATGATAATTAACCTGCACTAGACTATGATCATTAAAAAGCTTTAAATTAACTGGATGTTTCTGCAGTTTGTTCAGCGCTCGGGCGATAGATGGCTCCACTTGTCATATTTCTTCTAAATTAGTTGTAGTAAACCCCTTTCACCAGCAGGGCGCAGTATCAACTAAGCAATGCACTGAACAACTAAAAACAATGTCCGTTGGAGGTGAATCGATATTCATCTTGTCAACCTCTTGTCTCCGCGAGATGCAAGGGATGCTTTGATAACTGCGCTGCCTCTGCCTGCAATTATTAACAGTTTATTTATTTGAGATTTCCGGTTTGCACTGACAAAGAAGATTCTCTGTGACTGTCACAGCAGATACTGTTTCTGCTTGGTTACAAAGCATTAGATTAGATCTCTGGTTCCCAAACATGGGTAGGGACCCTTGTGTGGGTCATCTTACTTTTTTATTTAGTTTTTAAATATTATTTTTTCAAAAAAAAAAAAAAAGAAAAAAAAAAAACATTTTCATGAAAAAACTAAATAAATGTCATAAATAGGCCTAAATGAATGAAAAATATAGATTCTAAGAAAATTCTAAGACATTCCATAAATTAGAGAACACATTTTTAGGTGGTGAAAATAGTGGTGTGGGTCTCGACCAAAAAGGTTTGGGAACCACGGAGTGCTATATAGGTCTATGCCTAACACGTTTGGCTTTTTGATTAGGTTATTGAAATACAAATAGGCTACTAAATAAAGCACGACTAAATGATTTGTGGAGATGACGGGGCCCGGTGTGGGGTGGGTGGGGGAGTTATTTGGTTTAATCGATTAGACAGTCATCCATAACATGACATGTACCCCCTAAAAAATAAAACAAATAATAATAATTGACACGAGGTAAACATTATGGGCTTACTGCCCTACACCGCATCGTGGCCAGATCGCATCATCGCATAATGAGAAGACCCCTGGACCGTGGACATAATTTCCAGGTTATTGATCGTGAATTAGCCTAATAGCCTAGCCATAGATATGCTACATCAATTTACAATTATGGAAGGAAGGGGTTAATTCCTCAAATCCAGATGTGTTTCTGTGTCTCTCTCTCTCTCTCTCTCTCTCTCTCTCTCTCTCTCTCTCTCTCTCTCTCTCATATGCGCGTAATTAACACACTTTCACTTTCGGGGATCAAATGCGGCCGAGGAAAGCAGATACAGTAGATAGTCATCATAGCATAGGACTAACTGGTCTACTCTCCTCGGTGCCAGGTTCATGTTAGCTGGCGGTGGGGGCATCAGCATCTCCATGAGCGTCCCTAATTCTCCCCTCTTCTCTCACCACGTGAACAGGCGAACAGACACTTTCCCAGGAAAACCAAGACAGGTGGGCAGCTGCTTAGGCTACTGAACAGGCGGTAGTAGGCTACTGAAGAGCTTAATTGAGCTTTATAGGGACAATTAAAATGAAAAGCATAATTATGCCTAGCCTATGGTTTGTCTCTCGGATGCCATGAAACCATATTAGCAAAGAAACAAATACAATAAATCTCACTGTTAAAGCATAGGCTATAGGTTGTTTAAAGACCTTTAGCAAACATTTAACAACATTTTAGGCTATTAATTGTTAGCTATCCTATTCCATTACCAAGTGGCTATAGGCTATATGATTTAATACTGACAATGTAATAATAATGTTAATGTTTTGTTATTCATTAATATTATTATTATTATTACCCTTATTATTACATTTTGTTGTTGTTGTTGTTGTTGTTGTTATGGGCCCTGTCACTTGAAAATGGGCATCTTTTCCTTTTGAGCTCTTTATTTTGTGGTCATTTTGGACATGCTATACTGACTTGGGGCCATGAGTAAGACATGACATGGGAATGATGTTGGCCGGTGCCTTGGGCTATGCTAGAGCATAGGGTTGTTAAGCAGCTGTAGCCTCCCTGTGGCTCGGCCTTCACTGATGTGTGATTGGCCTTAACACCACTGTGGAGCTGAACATAATGGGTTAATGGGCTCCCTCAGGATCCCATAGTCCCCTGTGAGAACCGTGTGCTTGCAGCCTTCTTGAGGCCATAATGGGCTGATATGAAAGGCACAATGTGGACTTGATGTATTGTTGATAAATCTTCTGACTCCATTGAAACTGATTGCTCAACTAGTGACAACGACGTCACCTTGATTGAAGGGTTAGAAAGATGTTTGGCTTTCAAAAATGTACTATGAAGGCCACTTTGTCAGGGTTTTTTGTCAGACAGCATACATGCTGCTGCCCTGTGGTAGCACGTCTGCTAAATGAGATGCAGTGAAAAAAACTATGACTGTATAATTATTTTCATCTGATTATTGTAAATATGCTGAACATGATGAACCTACAAGTCTTTCATTCAGCTCAATTAGCTTTATTGGCATGAGAAAACATAATGCTGTTTGCATTGCCAAAGCAAGTGTCAAATAAGAAACAGGATTCAGGATTTTGCATATACTCAACTCGATGCAGATAGTGCTGGAATTACACATGATGATTAGTAGTTACGGTGGTTGTTTTCCATTGGACATCCGTCATCACAGTAGCTCATGTATATTGCTGCTGTGTTCCACATTGTTGTATATCACACCAGATATGGGATTGTTTTTAGTTTTGGATCAGTCAGTGCTCACTGCTCATGTACGGTAAACTGTCACAGAGTATTATTCTCTATTTAGGGCCAAATAGCATTCCATTTGGCTCTGGTTTTGGGTTAGTCTCGCGAGCCAGACCAGGCTGGTGTCGAGCCCCATCACCCAGACCCCCCGGCCCCATCAGTGAAACCGGCAAATACTCGAAAACAAAGGCGAAACATTAATTTGCATAGTGGATGCAACCTTAAGCTCACGGGCGGCTCCATTAGCCACTGAGTCCTGCCGCCGGCTCTGAGCCAGACCCACAATCTTCCAATGCTTCCACCATACAGTCTGGAGCACGGAAGCTCTGAAAATGATACAGGGATAAAACGGATGTGACGCTTCGTCCCCGCTTCCGTTTTGTTTTTACAGTCGCGCAAATTTGTCCTGATAAAAAAACAAATTAATCAAAGCCTAGGCCTATATCTTGCTGCTTATCAGAAATGGAAATTCAAAAGTAAATGGTAAATGGTAAATGGTGCATTTATATAGCGCTTTTATCCAAAGCGCTTTACAATGTGCATTACATTCACCCATTCACACACACATTCATACACCGGTGGCGGTGGAAACCATGCAAGGCACCAAATTACCAGCTCACCGGAGGCAACTTGGGGTTCAGTGTCTTGCCCAAGGACACTTCGACATGTAGACAGGAGAAGCTGGGATTTGAACCGCTGACCCATGGAGCATTGGCCAACCCACTCTACCTCCTGAGCTACAAGTAAATTGTAAATATGTTTTAAAATATATTTTCATGAACGGAAATGACAAACAGATGACAGCTTCCTTTCTCGGCTTTCGGGAGGTGTAGTTCCAGACTTTATGTTGTTTTCGGAGATTGTGGAACTAGTTTTGGGTTGACTCTTTTCCAGGTCCAGAAAAGGCATAATAACAAAACACTTTTAATTAATATTATTCTATAATTTGTTATTTGAAATAAACCCCAGATATCTTCAAAGATGCATAATCTAGAAAATGCCCTATGATATATGAACTTTAATAGCAACATATGGGATGGTTATAATTTGTATTTGAGTTGTTTTCCAAATTGAAGCCATAAGCACTAGACTTATCATTTGACTGAAGCTGTAATTTCCAAACTGATTTTGAAATATATATATAATTCCAAATCAGTATAGGGCCTGTTCTCATTCTTGAGAGAGCAAGGCCTGTTGTGTGGTCGTGTCTGATGCGAGCTATGCTGATGATGAACAGGGGCGTCACAAGGGGGGGAGGGGGGGTGGGACTGAGTTACTAGGGCCCAGGGTGGAGGGGCCTTAATTATGTTATACTTTAGCTATTGAAAAATAGCAGATATACAAGCACATTGTGTGCTGCGCTGCGAGCTTTTTGAAGCGAACATTTGTAACTCAAATTTTGCCTCTGGGGGGGGGGGGGGGGTCCCTGGAACTAAATATTTTGAGATAGGGGGTCCGTAGCCAAATACATATCATTGTGGTGGTCCTTCACATGAAAAGGTTTGAGCACCACACATATTTTTTTCAAAATACCTTAGAAGGATTTGAAATATTCAAAGACTTGGACAAATGTTCATGATTTTTCAAAAATAGCAGATCTACAAGCTCGAGCTTGTATATCTGCTATTTTTCAATACTTAAAGCACAAAATGTGAGTGAATCCTTGTACCCAGGGCCCAGAATTTGGTGTGACACCCCTGCTGATGATGCTGTCGGTGGGGGTTGCTGACTAAACGCAGGAAGTTGTTCAGCTGGAGAGGGTTTTAGCCACTTGACTGAGGGGAAATTGCCTTTGGTGCTCCACGAGTACTTCGGAGTGCTTCACTTGAATTTCCTCCCTCAAAAAATGGCGAGCCGTGTGAATGCCAAATCAACAAAAGTAGCAGCAGTGTTCATTTCACTTCACCTCACAAATGTGCGCCTCACTCTTGCCGCCGTCTTTCACCGCACCAGGGCCTAAGAGTATGTGTGACAGCAAAGGACCCAAATCCCAACACCTGTCCCTTCCCTCCTGCCAATTAAAACTGAAACGTAATAAATTCACACTCTCAACAGAGCTGTAATTTTCACCAAATCCATGTGTCCAGACTGAAACAACCTATATCTTGACTTAAAGGATCGTAATTTTCGTAAAGCACCAATACATGTCATTGTTTATCATGCCATATATCATATATGACTTGGTTTTATTTTTAGTCATTAAAACATTACTGAACTTATCTTGTGGTTTATAAGTAATGGACACTTGCATTTTATTCTTAAATCGCTATTTTAAGCTTAACATTTCAAATCAATCGACTCTTTTAAATGGATGAAAATACAACGATGATAATAAATTCACACCTAGTGTGAAGTGAGTGGTGCCATTTGTGAGTAAATCTTATTAAGCGTCACGCGAAGCTTGGCCAATGTGACCTGGGCGTACAACAAACTTTGAGCGTTTAGTGCCAAGATCTAGGCCAGATGTAGGCCACGGAAACCTGTAAGCATTTGAATTAGTTTTACTTTATTAACTGGGTGAAGACGGCAGACAGGCAGTCACTTGCTCTCGCTCAGGACACATTAGTTTGTGCCCACAAAAATAACAAAGTCACAACCAATTTTGTGACCTTGACTTTCTGAATGATCTTAATGAATCTTCCACTTACTTCAGACTACAATTTTACTTAAATTGCCTTGATTAACTGGTAAAGGAATTTCATTAATACTGCAGCTTATTCACACATCTCTTTGCACCTCTCAAGCTGCATACTGGGTCTTGAGTTCAACTTTAGAGAACAGGCTCAACTCACATAGCAATCTAAAGGAAGAAAATGCTTTCACAAATACAATAATCTGTGAGAAATCATATTCATCCTTTGGCTGAATGACCATTGTGATATGAAGGGGCTGAACAGCCCTCTAATCCCAAAGTTCCTGCGAGGTCCTTTGGCTATAGCACCGTGGGCACTAAGAAGACCTCCCACTGGACGCATTACGAGAGGAAAAACCAACAAAGGCATTTATTGCACACTCCTTATGAAAGAAACGAAGGGCAAGCTGGACACCAATAGGAGCACAAAAGACTGACCGGCCCCCTCATGCCCTCGGCCTCTCTCCCTTGCTACCGCCATTCCCTCCTCTCTCCACCTCTCCTTCAAATCAGCCACATCCTCATGCATGCCTCGGAGCCCGAGGCATTGTGGGGGAGTGTGACCTGGAGAAGGGGGGCCGGTGGAGGTTGAGAGAGGTCGAGGCTTCATGGCCTGTTAATTGAGTGGTCCCATTGAGTGAGCATGTGGCACAGCAGGGCCTCACCGGGGGCCGAACCACTACTGCTAATGGCAGGGAGGTGCTAGAAGGTCATGCACGATAGGCTAACTAGGTGTATGTGCAGAAAGGGAAGTGCTCAGCCATGGATCTTCTCAAACTCAACATTCTTTTCTCATGCACTCAGCGTTGTGGCATCACAACACGTGTGGTTGTAGATCTGCTATTTTAGCTATTTTTTCTTTTTATATCTATCTATCTATCTATCTATCTATCTATAAATTAGCCAAATGTATGTCCGTCTGTCTGTCTGCGTGTCTGACAATAATCCTCTATGTGGGTGACGGGTAGCCAATCAGAAGGCCATAAACGGGCATATGTCTGACATAGTTTGAGGATTGGTGGATTGGTGAGCTTCACATGACAGCGGTCTGATATAAATTAGATATAAAATGACAAGGCGCGTTCTGCTGGAGCATAAGTAGACTGGGCCATACATAAATGAGTCAAATCTATGTATGTCTGTGTGTATCTGTGTTTATGCCCATGGGCCTGTAACCAATCAGAGAGGGGAAAGCGGTGACGTCATAATATCGAGACATACCGGTATATAAGGGCCACGAGAGGGGCTGTCTATGCCGGTAGATGAGCATAAACGGGCATATTTTTTTATTTAAACTTTATTACAGGCTCAGGGCCCACAGGGTAGAGACAAACATTTATATGTCCGCAATTCTTGAGGATTGGTGGATTGGTGAGCTTCACATGACATTTCAGCCAACCAGACTATAAATGGGCCAATCTCCATTATTGGTCAAGTAGAATATCTTACTATAAAACGGACCATGGCTTTCCCTCCCATGCCCCCAAGCAAATCAAACCATGTTTGCATGGACTTAAGTAAGTGCACATAAGTTTAGCAAACGCGAGCACGCACAAATGCTTGCACACTCTGGTCTTTAGGGATTTGCATTGTCAGAGAAGTATGAATTGTCTGGGCAAAAACAGTGGATACCTGAAGAATGTTACAGGGCCCGGACAGCTAGTGTAGTGGTCTGGGCACCTAGGCTGCTGATGCAGCCTGACCGCGTGTCGCAGGTTAGAATCCAGATCGTGATGACCTTTGCTGCGTGTCACTCCCCATCTCTCTCTCCCTATTTCCGGTCATCTACTGTAATATGTCAATAAAAAAATATCTTAAGAATTTGACTGATTAAAATACACTGAAACGATCACGTTTGTTGAAATACTGAGCACTGCAGCCTTCCCTGTAACCTTTAGGCCTATGTGGCATTCTCTTCCTCAAAGCCTAGCTGTGATGGAACATTTTGAAGTATGAACGAGTGTCCGATTAGATTTCAACGGTAGAACTGGAATCCATGACATTATGCTGAAAATTACACCCTATACCACAACAGATCCGGAGAGATGATCATCTGCATGAAGACCTACTGTACTGTATATACTGTATAATCAACTGATATACGATTATGACAACGAATACTGTACATCAAATACTTTTCTAAGACTGAATACATGCCCAGCATGAGGACTTCAATGTCCCCAAACCATTTTTTTGTTTGTATTTTAGCATGTCAAAGAAGCAATGATACACAATCCAGTGTTAGACTTTGCACGCTGGATGAAGTGATTAATTCATTGAAGAAGTATCATGTCCTCATCCATGCTTTTCAAAAGACCCTGAGGGGAATCTGAGGAGGACCCCTACCTCTGTTCTCTTGTTGCCCTCACACATCCTCATTACTTTCCATTCACATCAGTGAAAAAAAGCTTAGGAAACTGATCAAAAGACTGAAGAAGAAAAAAAAAGAAATGATACAATCGAAAGAGGAGACAGGAAAGAGAGTTTAGATGGCGGGACTATGAGAGAGGAAGAGAAGGAAAAGATGAGGGGGGGGGGGGGGGGGGGGGGGGGTTAATTAACAAGCCACTAATCTCAACCAAATTAATAACCGGGTCATGGATGCGAGGGATGAGGGGAGAGAGAAAGGGAGCAGTGGAGAAAGAGGGGAATGCAACGTGATGGCACTAGGGTCCCTGATGGGAATTCTGCCCCTGTCTATTCCCCATAACCCTTCCTAACCTTTCCTATTCTCCTCAGTGCTCTGATCACAAACCGTCTTTGTGGCTTTGCAAAAACTTTCATCGGATGCCAATTTGCATAAAGGCAACAAGCAACAGCACTTTTTCCGCAGGGTTGGGCCACATCGGCTCCTCCCTCCCTGACGGCATCACCATTCTTTTTGGTTTAGAACATTTTGAATGCACGCACACTCTCTCTCTCTCTCTGTGGAACATGTGTTCAAGATGGCATACGGTCTAACGGTGAATCTAGTTGTTTTATGTATCCCCTGGTGGACATACTGTGCCGTACACTTGCATAGGCCTATAGCATTGCATTCAAATATACACTCCTACAAAACACGTACACACACGTCATTGACACATGGTCATCCCTCAAGCATTTACAAATACAGGATGCTTTTGCGCATGCCCCCTCACACACACGCACAGTCGCACGCACGCACGCACGCACACACACACGCACGCACGCACGCACGCACGCACGCACGCACGCACGCACGCACGCACGCACACACACACACACGGCTGCCTTTTGAGTGTAATTAAAACAGGAGGTGCCCGCACAATAGGCTTTTGTCTTAGGGGACGGCAGAGGAAGGCGGGGCGAGGGGCCACTGCATATTAATTAGGAGGCTGCGGTGTGAGAGCCAATCAGGCGTATTAAACAGATGACATTCTAGGACAAATATGGCACTACTTTCTCGCTGCTCTCCCACGGTGGCGCATGGATACGACAGGCACGCCACGGCTTCCGGCCATGGCACGCTGCCAGCTGTTGGAAATTATCAGCGGGAGCTATTGGACTGAATTAGTGTTCTGAACAATGAGGGGTGCTGTGTGCACTAGGGTAGCCTCAGTGCTCTGAGCAAGCAGCAGGCATACAGAGGTGTGTATAGGCTACATGGATGTCCAGTCACTAGGTGGCATCATTGAGTCAAAGAAGCTCAGAAATGTACTCTTCTTTGTGTTTCCTTCCTGTCATATGCCTCAGTTTGAGTAGAGCATATTCAAATAGAATTATATTTAAATCAACATCAGTGATATAATTAGACAGGTGTATTAAATATGAGTGATTTGTATTCATATATATCATGATTTCTCTTCCCTGTGTTCAGCATTTGACCCCAAGCCCAACCCGCCCCCCCTTAGAAGACCTTTCAAATCATTAGCTGGACAAATAGAAACAATACCCCAACACAATCCCACCATTCAGGCAGCAACCGAAACAAAATACAAATCTCTTTTGAGAGTCCGGCTGCCTGCGTACAGTATTTCCCTGACAACAAAAACCGTTAGCCCCTGATTTAGCGTCAGATGTTCATTCCAAGCTGGCCACATCAGTTTGGTTATCAATAACACTGAGACTGCTTGGCACTTGGGTCCCCCCCTTCCATTCACAACTCTGTTAAAGGAGAACAATTCAGGTGCTATAAATCACGGAGAGGGGAGAGAGCCAGCGAGAGGCTGACAGGCTGTACAGTGGGAAGGGGAGCCCTCCAGCATCCTGGGACTTTTCAGCCCCCCAGGGCCACCCACTTCCATTGACGTGGGCGATCTTAACCTCTATCGTATTGTTTCTGTGTCTTTTCTCAATTTCCTTTTCTCAAGGTGTTATTTTCTCTCGCTTCTATCTTGTTTTATTGGGTTTTCTTTTCTGTGCCCCATAGAGTTTGCCTTATATGGCTAATCTCTCGTTCTTTTTTTTTCACTCACTCTTCTGCTGCAGCCTACCAGCATCTATTCCTCCCACTTCCATCTCTCACATCCCCTCATTTTATCACTCCTTCCCCCCCTTTTGCCATCTTTGTCATTGTCACACTCCTCGGTCACTCTCCCCCATTCTCACCGTCCCTCTCGTCGTCTCTCACCCTTTCTCTCTCGCCCTCTGCTCTGTCCGTTCCCCGTTGGGGGCACTTTGCTGCCTCTGTCTCTCAATCTCCGCTGCTGGCATGCAGTTCTAAGTGGCTGGCCCTGTGTGTAAGGAGGGGACGCTGTGTGTGAGCAAACCAGTGCCCACTCCTGACCGCGGCGCCACAAAGGAGCCTTTCTTTGCCCATCAATGGCTTCCATTAATGCCAAGGGCCCTGTGCCTCTACAGGGGATGCCAGGCTTTCCGAGATGGCACACAGAGATGGCCATTAGAGGCAGGAAGCCGGGGGCAGGGACATGGGAGAGGTGCCAGGGCAGCGGGATAAAAGCGGGCATGAGGCGAGGTTTGTACCCCTCCCCATATACGCACACACTCCCCAAAGGACACATTTATTCATGCACAAACAATTTAATGCACACACACACACACACACACACACACACACACACACACACACACACACACACACACACACACACACACACACACACACACACACACACACACACACACACACACACACACACACACACAGGCAAGGAAATGACAAAGCAAAAGAGAATGTGGGGCCCTGTATTGGCACAAATCTATACATCCATGCATGCACAAAGATTCATGCTCAGTAAAATCGCCAGTGTTTATTTAAATAGACAGTGCGTGTTCATGCACACATCAGTGCCTTTGTTTCACTTTTAGTTATTTCACAATCATTGCTAACACTTACAGTACAGGACTGCTGCAGTAGTCTGTGGACAGACCCTCACTCAGTGGACCTGCTTTCTTTCTCCGCAACAAACTGCAAGACATTAAGAAATAAGAACTCTTAACAATCATCGCCGTTTGTGTTATATAACCGGGCACTGGGTGCCAATACTGGAGAACAAAGCAATTGCAACTACAGGGAGGGGTCTCATTGTGCTCCCTCCCTGAGGGAATGGAGTGGAAGGCTTATTGGGACTAATGGGCGCTGTCAAGCCAGAACCAGATCATAGCAGTTCTCCAAGAACTCTGGGGCTTGGATGTGAAAGGAGGCAGGTCAGCCTTCTCAAGACCTTCTAAGAAGACAGTATAGAGGGAGGGGCCGCACGGCAGGGGTGTGTTGAGAGAGCAGGTGGGCTGGTGTGTGTGTGTGTGTGTGTAAACCAGAGGAGTGTGCATGCAGGGATGGTCAGCATTCACTGATCTAATGAAGGCCCAACTTCAGAACGGCGTTGGCTCCCTTTGCACAGCGCCAATTAACTCCAAGGGTGGGGACAGTTGATGGACAAGTCTATTATTAGCATCTGAGAAGTGCCGCAGTGCCTCAAAGAAATCAAAGACAGAAAAGTCTTGAAGGAAGTGGCAAATGCAAAGCGAATGCATGTGATATGGTTCATTGGCCCAATTGTCGCTATGTTGCTTTCTTACATCCACCCCAACCCCCACAAATGAAGAGAATAAATAACTCTGCAAATGATGTAATTTGTGTTTCTGCTGAAGAACCATACTCTCTCTGTGCTGTCATACTCTCTTAATTCTCCCAGTGGGAGAAATACGCCACTTCATTCAGAGAAATAAATCATAGCTTTTTTTCTTCTTATCAATTACCTCAAATGGCTTTAATAGCATACTGTGCATATGCTCATTGCCCTCCCAGCTCCTCTGTTAGGCCCACCTGTCATTGTCTTCAAAGGAGAACTTTTAGATCGCTGATTGGGCCTTTTATTTCAAACACATCTTGCACATCACAAATAAGCAGTGGTGTAAAAAGTAAAAGTCCATAATTCAAAATGTATACTTGAGTTAAAGTATGAAAGTGTTGGCATCAAAATGTTCTTAAATGCCAAAAGTAAAATTACAAAATGTTTGAAAATAGCTGATCTATAAGCTCACAACGCGTTGTGATGCATTGTGAGCTTGTAGATCGGTTATTTTCAAATAGCCATGGTATAAAATAGGGCTAAAGTGGTTTGTGTATGTTTTATAATATTATAATTGATACCTGCAAAGTAACTAGTCACTAAAGTTTTGAAATAAATGTAGTGGAGTAAAAGTACAATATTTGGATCAGAGATGTAGTGGATTAGAAGTAAAAGTATTGGTAATTGGAAATACTAAAGTACAAATACCTCAAAATTTAATTTAAGTGCAATACTTAAGGAAATGTAGTTACTTTACAACACTGCAAATAAGTAGCTTGAAGCACATCTTTGAAAGGAGCATCACAATGAATGTTTGCCATTCAACAAATGCACCAATGTCAGTTTAGTTCTTCAAGAATGCATTTGCATTTTTCCTCAGATTCTACGTGTTTATAATGAATCGTATCATTTTAGGATTTACTGGCAACACCAAAGCCTCTGCAACATACAATAATATTCACCCTAGTTGAAAGAGGCAACTGATCACAAATGCACAAAAGACAATTCAAATAACTTTACTGTTTCTATGTCCTATATATGGGCCATAATACAGGGCTTTAATATCAATGGCGGTATTTGTAGGCTTAAAGATAATACAATCCATACAGATCTTGATGGAGAATGGCTAGTGGTTTAAGAATGATGTTATGCTTTACCATGAAAGCCAATCAGATCTGGAGCTTCAAAAGAATTAATTAATTCTCAATTTTAATCATAGCGTAATCTTAATGTCTGCTCGGCACTGTATGGATGTCTGATATAACATATGCAGGGATTAAAATGCTGAAAATGAAATGCTAATAAGAATGCAATCAAGAGGGAGAGGAACTAATATGGAGCCTGTTGAACAAGATATTCCAATATAATGTAAAAATGGCAAGACTGGCATTGTGGGAGGGATTTCAAGAGATATTATTTAATGTCCTATTTTAAATAATCAAACCATAACATTCAGTAACAGTAATTTTGTCACTTCACATCACAGTAAATGCATGTCCTCAGGGGCGTCACACCAAATTCTGGGCCCTGGGTACAAGGATTCACTGCAGGCCCCCCATGAACGCATTATTATTATGCATTGTTTTGTGCTTTAACTATTGGGTGCCGCGCTGTGAGCTTGTAGATCTGCTATTTTTGAAAAATCCTTAACATTTGTGCAAGTCTTTGAATATTTCAAATCCTTCTAAGGTTTTTTGAAAAACCTATATTTCTATGTCAGTGGTGCTCAAACCTTTTCATGTAAAGGACCCCCAAAATTATATGTATTTGGCCATGGACACCCATCTCAAAATATTTAGTTCCAGGGACCCCCCAGAAGCAAATTTTTGCTTAAAAAATGCATATATTCAAAGTGTTTGCACACATTTTCATGACTTTTCAAAAATAGCAGATCTACAAGCTCACAGCGCGGCACCGAAGTATAAAATAATCAAGGCCCCTCCGCCTCCACATTGGGCCCTAGTAACTCAGTCCCACTTTTCTCCCCCCTGTGACGCCCCTGCCTTCGAGTAGTTCTTTGAGAAACATGCAATGCCTTTGCTGACGAAAAATGCAACTTCCTTGAATAGCCTAATTTTGTTTAGGCCCTATTGAACGTGCATTTGAAATATTTCCTTTTTAAAATGTTAAATGCTTTTTACACTTGACACTTTAACAAGAAACATTATGCTCCCATTTGATGAATTATTCATTGTTATGTTTGAATGACAAAATTCAGCAGTTAAAAAAAATGTCAAGGAGGTCATATTTAACAATAACCTGGGGTTCACCTTGCCTCGCAGGCCAACATATGGTTAGATATTCTTTTCTTTTCAGGGAACAAACTAAGGTAATAGGTAAAGGTCGGTCAGCCCCCCCCCCCCCCTCCTCTCTCTCTCTCACACACACACACACACACACACACACACACAAACAATGGAAGTTTTAAGTTTATATAACAATCTTAATCTCTAAATTAACGTGTACAAAAAATATGCAATTTTAACATTTAGGATATGGCAGTCATATGGATTCATGTCGGTGTCATGCTGGCATGCATGGGATAGAGAAGATTAAAACATGTATCAGGGATATGGTGGGCAGCGAGAAAGGGGGGATTTAAAATGCTATATGTTTTTCGTCATTTGTTTAGATTGAGCATAGGATTAAACAGGCTAATCTTTTCGGCGCACTGCAATAGGGACTCCATCCCATCCATCCCATTCCTCGTCGCGCTCCCAGCTGCCAGTTTGCTGTTCCACTTATGCGGCTATTCATGAGGAAGGGATGAGAAACAACAAAATGAAAATGGCAGCTGTTTGTTTACGCGTTCCCACGACTCCATGCCAATTAGCCGTCGTCATTCCGTCAGCCGCTTGTCTTCTCTGATTAGACACCCCTCAGCAGACAAGTGGGGCCCTGCTGGAAACAAGGCCCACGCACACACGGAGGCCTGGCCTTCTAAGCCCCTTCTCTCCCACGAATCCACGGCCTAAATTTGTCCCTGCTGCCTCTGGCATGAAGGACTGCTGGCCGTGATCAACTGAGGTCTGTCTTGTGCTCTCTATGGCTACAAAAATGCATGCAGCAGCAACCATGATTATTAGACCACAACACAACACAATCTCGTCCCCAAAGTGCTTGAGATGAAATGTTGAAATGATTGACAAAAATACATCAAAGTGTAGAATTGTCGCTTCACAAAGCTTTTCATTGTTCACCCCAGGAAGCAGAAATGATTATTATTTTAAAGAAAAATCGGTTATGCACTTATTTGGCTATTTTACGCAGGCACAATGTGGGCTAATAATAGGCCTAATCATCCTCATGCCTGCTTCATACAAGCTAAAGCAGTATTGTTGCAATAGCCTAGTTTAAGCCAATTATTCAGGCTGTTATTAAACCAAAAAGTTAAGCAGGCCTAACTGGAGTAGGCCATTCAACTCATCATGTAAATACATCTGGAGTACTGGACAGTAAACAATAATATTGATTTCTAATGTCCAAACCTACAATTGCATTGAGCTGTGTTGTGATCAGGACTAACCTTCTAGGGAGCGGATGTGCGACAGGTGAGCAGTGAGCAATGCGTGCTCCGCCAACAACAAGCAACCAGGCAGCATTCCATAATGTGTGTACGGTCTTACTTGTTGTTACATTTAATTATAGACGAATTCGCTGGCTTCAGCGATATGACCTCGCTTGTGGGGAATCCACTAGCCATCCAAAAGCCACTAGCCTAACCAGGCTAGGCTACTTGCAAAAAGAACCATGCGTTCAGTGGACTATCATTGCATTGCATGCGGTAGCCTACCTGTAGATTATTGATTGATTGAATACTTTATTAGAATTTTGCATAGGAAGAGGTACAGGACAGTACAGTTCACTGATACAAGGTCAACTAAAAGGAAAGACCACGACAAGAAAGCTTTTATGGGCTTGTTTAAATTGGCATTATTTTCTTTTTTTCAATTCATACATTAAATGACAGACAAAAGAAAAGACACAGTAGGCCTAATTTATGCCAAAAATATAATTATAATACATTCAGAAAACAATTATACAAAATAAATTGTATTTACAGTCAGGTAAGGATAGGTTTTGTCTTTACCAGTTTCGAGTAGTAGGCTAGTAGCCACCTGTAATTGAGTTTTCAGAGCGGGTTTAAAGGAGGGGAGGGATTTACACCTTTAAGGCTGTGGTAGGGCATTCCACATTTTTGCGGTGTAGCAGGAGAATTTAACCCTTTGTTTGAGCCAAATCTAGGTTGGATTTGATTTGTGGAGCTGCCTCTGGTGTTGTAAGTGTGGCTACCTCCTTGACGTTTTGGAAGTATTTTGCCAGGTATACAGGCTACAAAGCTACAAGGGTATCTTTAGTGGTGTAGTCAAGTGTATCTTGTACACCAGGCATTTCAAGATACTGTTCTCTTGTCAGCTACCATGATATGAGCCATGTGTGTTAGTGCAATGACTGTCTGCAATCCTGTTGATTTGGCATTTTCTTCTGGGACATAATTATATTTGACAAATGAAAACAAAGGCCTAACTGGTGTACTACTGACTGAGAGGACACAAAGTGAGAACATGCATCTGTAGGCCTACTGCAGTGTGCAGCCTAGCCTCAATATAGTCCTATGACTATTGTGTTTGTATTATCACACCCAGAATCATGGCTGTTATGACTGACATGCATGCCATTTGTGTTGTGGCTGTTGTTACAGGATGAATGGTTTGCAACTTTGCATAAATGGCAAGCAGAGAAGAGTATTCCTCTTGGTAAGTAGTAACTGTACACTTCTCTCCAGTGGTGGAGACAAGTAGCCTATTAAGTACATTTATTTACTCAAATACTGTAGGCCTACTGCAATTTTGAGGTATTTTTACTTTACTGTATTTCCATGCAGTTTTCAGTGCTTTTACTTCTTCTCCACTACATCTCAGAGGAAAATATTGTAGCTACTTGTACTCCACTACAATTATTAGAAAACTTTAGTTTCTTTGCAGATTTTGATTATTATAAAAAAACATACATTACCCACTTCAGCCCTATTTCCTCCTTTTGAAAATAGACGATCTACAATCTCACAATGTGTTGCAATGCATTGTGAGCTTGTAGATCTTCTATTTTCAAATTATTGTGAAAGTACTTTATACTTTTGGTACAGAATTTTGTAACCAATACTTTTGTACTTTTACACAAGTACATTTTGAATTCCGGACTTAGTTATTTCTACATTGCAGTATTGATACTTTTACATAAGTAAAACATGCAAGTACAATAATTCCTTGGCTTATTGCATAATGTTTGATTTGGCAAAAATCGAGCTGACGCTATTAACTCGCTGTCATCGTGAACCCTTTTTACGTGGATGTGAGGGATGTGCATATATGCTGGACTGAGCTGTTTTAAGGCAGTGGTTCTCAAACTGTGGGCCCGGGACAGACACCCAGGGGAAAAAAGGCCATTACTGCATCAAAAGGACCTTTTGATGGGTGTTTTGAAAAGGTCATCAAACTATACTAAAAAAAATGGTCAAACAATGGCCAAAAAATTGTCAAATAATATAACAAAGAGGCGAAAGAAAAATATCTGATCTACAAGCTTGTCTTTTTCACAGTATGTATGGAAACGGCTTCAAACTAAATGTAATGCCTCAACTCCTACAATTCCAAGTGCCTGTCAGGATGGGAGGTCCCCAGCTCAAATATGATTATTTTGGGGGGTTGCGGCCTGAAAAGGTTGAGAACCACTGTTTTAAGGAACCCAATCTGTATATTTTAGCCTAATCTTACTACCCCCTTGCATAATGCATTAGCATGTTTGCTTTTCTCAGCATCAGATCACTAGTAGTCTATCCATGTTCCCTGGATGCAGTCCAGTTAGCTATAGGCTACAAGTTCCCTACATGTGCAGAGGAGAGGCACCCTCGATTGACCATTGAGGACAAACATAAATGTTGCTCAGTTCTGAACAAAATATGCGACACAAATTTGCTATATATGAGCACACAGAGAGTAGCCTAATCTAATAGCAAATTCGCAGGTTCAGTAGGCAAGTATATCTGCTTAACAATACATGCACAGTGCTTATAGTCTGCTTCAAGATCCTTCATAATAATTGATGGGTTGGGGTTTCCCACCCCCTGAGTATGACGTAATCGCAAAATGGTCAATTACTCAGTGTTTTGTAACTCCTTACAGTACAGCATGTGCAGTGGTTCACGGTCCAGGTATTCTGAGGCACTTTTCATCAAACTAATATATGGCACCACTTTCGTGGCTATGGAATTTGAGGATATAACGTATTTACATATATATAAGTATATCAAGATTTCCACATATTCCTGTTATAAGCTGTCATCTCCCCACCGTTTCAAAAGTCTCTCCAAGCAGTCAGGCCTCAGCCAGGCTAGACTTCATGTGCACCTCTGCCAGCACTCCATGTCCTCGTGTGGAGAGGGCCTCTCACAGGCCCCCTCATTGAGACACCAGAAGGAGGTCTCACATTCGAGTTAACTCCCATATAGGCACACTAGCATGTCACCACTCTGTCTTCCTGGGAAGACACAGAGGGAGGCAGGCAGTCATGAAAGGGAGGGGACTGAGGTGTGAGCGTGGTTATAGCTGAGGGATGGATGTAGCTTGGTGTGCAAAGAAAGACTGTGTGTGTGTGTGTGTGTGTGTGTGTGTGTGTGTACAACAGGGGTGGGCAACTTTGATGTAGAGGGCCACTATATTTCCACACTCACTCCAGAGGGCAGTGCTGTGTTCTACCTGTAACGCACGTATACAGCGTCTGCTGTAGGAAATGAAAATATGAATTGTAGATCTGCTATTTTTTTATTGGAATCCTGAAAAATTACATTTTTATTTCATTTCAAATGCCGTATGTGGCCCCCGGGCTGCCTGTTACCCATGTATGCAGTACAATACACAGCAAGACGTGTTGGGCGTTAAAGCTTCCTATCACCGGCCTCCATTGAACATGACTTGTGGCTTGTTCACACCGCTAGTGTGAATGCAGCATGAAAATTATTTAATATTTCTGCTAATGATCTATACTTAAAACATGAGCACGGAAACGGGTGATAACCTTTTCCCATCATCACGGCTTGAACTCAGACTCAGTGACCTTGTCGATGCACAAGGCCATCAGCTGCTGTAGGCGTGGGCACTTGCTCGCCTATAACGGCTCGCCCGAGCACGCCTCAAGATCCTCAACCTCAAATGATGTAAAAAGTAATGCATGGAAAACAGTTCTTTATTCAGCCGAGAGTTAAGCAAAACAATAAGTGCTCCCCCTCCCTCCATCTCATCCAATCTAGCATTAACTGCATCCGAGCATTCTGACAGACCACTCTCTGGTGGGTGTCAGTGTGCTTATTGCGACCATAGGTCGCATTTACTATGAAAACCTGCAGCTCATGTTGGTCAGTCAGTCACGCGTCATGTCACGCTCCATATATGGCCAAGACAGAATTAATTTGCAAGTGTGGCTCGCATCACAGGAAGCACACTTGCAAATTAATTCTGTCCTTGTCCCTTTTATGCCCATATTATATGGAGATCCCTGATGTCATCAATATTAAGCCCATATCTGGGATTGCCCATGATATGGTTTCAGCGCAACCTTGCCTTTAGGGCGTTTTACTGGTTTTATTTATTTATCCACAGTCAGCAGGAAATGTTAGCACTTAAACCGTAATCAAAAATGTTCCAAAACAGCTGATCTACAGCCTCACAACGCATTGCATCATAAGATTATTTTTAAATCTTTGTGGTCGTCCAAAATAGGGACACCAGATTGAAATTGTTTAGACACAAAGTTTAATGATTAACCATTAGTATTTGAGTGATCCCCGTGTTCTTTCCTCTAGCCTAGGCAAGGACCACCCTCAGACCAAAGTGTACCTTGCACACAAGGATCACTACTGTTTTGGGGACCCATAGCCTTTCCTATTAGCTCCACCACCCTACGTTTCCACTTGTTTTCTGTGTCAATGGCAGTTTTTAGCTTAGATTATATTTCACTGTAAAGCTTTAGCTTCTTTCTTTTTTTACAATAAGTGTTCATCCTTCAATGAACCTAAAATATATTCACCCGTCCTGATTATGGTAATAATGATAATTTTTACCACCCCACTGGTGAGAGTACAGTTCAAACCACTCAATCAAGGGGAAAGTCCTGTTCTGGCGAAGCCCGAACTGGCGAAGTGGGGATTTGTCTCCTACCGTAGCGATCTGGCGAATCGATTGTCCACGACACTGCAAGCGGCGCGAAGGCCAGCGGACCTTGGTCCTGCTCTTCGCCCCCGAGCGCCGCAGGCGCGAGTGGCCGCGAAGAGCGGGCCAGGGCCGCGCGGCCGGCGGAGCGCCGCGCGAGTTACGAAGCCGTGGTGAATGCAATCGTTATATTTATGCCCAGGCCGTAAGGCCTGGGCAAGCGCACGATAAACGCCCTGTCCAGAAGACGTTCGCCAGATCGCTACGGTATCGGACATTTCCCCACTTCGCCAGTTCGGGCTTCGCCTAAAAGGTACGTGCCCCAATCAAGAGACTCATGGAATCTAGGGGCTACTAGTGGGGCTTTCAAGGCAGTTTTAACAGCAGAGATTCGGCCACGATTCGCTGTCGGAAAGCGCCTGCTGCCAATAGAGAGCCATCGGGAGCTTGTCGGCAAGAGACACTTGCCGGCGATAAAGCTGTCGGGACCTGTCGATGAAAAACTGAACCTGTTCAGTCTTTTGCTGTCTTTTGCAAGGAGTATGTAGAATTGAGGTGACTAGATACTCCTGTAGGCCCACTAGCATGTCACCACTCATGTCACCACTCTGTCTTCCTGGGAAGAGACAGAGACAGGCAGGCAGTCATGAAAGGGAGGGGACTGCAGGGTGTGAGCGTGGATACAGCTGAGGGATGGATGTAGCTTGGTGTGCAAAGAAAGACGGCCACGATTTGCCGTTGGAAAGCGTCTGCTGCCAATCGATGAAAAACTGAACCTGTTCAGTCTTTTGCCGTCTTTTGCAAGGAGTCTGTAGAATTGAGGCGACTAGATACTCCTAGAGAGGACCTTCAGTTTGCTACTGCTGCAGAACCAAGCCTAAATAAGCCAGAGACATTTTCCCGTGGCACATTTTAACTAAATACCATATTCTCAATCCTCTCAATTCCTATACCAATCGAGTCCAAAGCAAAGCTAATAATAATGCTGTTTTGTTTTTTGTGAGAGAAGAGAAAACACAGCAGGGAGAGGAAAACCTTGCCAGATTCTGTGAGTGAAACAAGTGACCAGGTCTATGAAAACAAGCCCAAAAGTTTCACCACTTGAGCTCTATTAGCTATTTTCTAAAAGAATGTTGAAAGCAAGGCCAAATAAGCAACTACACTTCAGAAACGAGCCTAAACTAAAGCAACCCGCAACTAGAGACTTTAGAGGAAAACAAGACCAAAGTCGCTTATAATGAGCAGACCTGGCAACACTGCCAGAGCAACACTGCCAGAGCAGCACTGCAGGCTACGGAGGTGTCATCTGAATTCAATGTTGCGCCGCCCGACTTAGATTTAAATGCCAAGTTTACCAAGTACAACTAATGCCAGCAGACTACAACAGACTGGCAGTTTGGAGCCGTTGGAAGTAGTCTGTTTGGTGTGAAGTCACCTTAAATTAGACTCATTGGCCTTGTTGGTGTTACATTTGTATGTTTGATTAGCAGTTGCTTCGCTTGTGGCAGGATTACACCCATGTGACTTGTCATGGATTCCTCAAAGGTGTTGCCACTACCATACTTGGCAGTGTAGTCACAGGCTAGCCATTACCCAGTCCTCTACTATGTTCCTGGACTACCCTGCGGATGATGCCGACTTGTTTGTGTGGTGGAATTAACATGAGAAAGCACCTCCATTTCAGTGCACTTATTTCACCTCTGACCTCTCCTTTGTGTCTCCCAGACGGCAAATTGCTATTGGTAGGTCAGTGGTAATGGTGGGTCCCTCTAGCCGCTGCACCACTACCACTCTGTTTCTCCTGCTCCTCTGTGTCCCTCGGAAGGAGTGGGGGACGTCACTCAATCAAGTCATTTAATACCAAAGTCAATTCCCATACACCCCCCTCTGAACACATAGCCACCCATATACACACGCGCTCCCACACTCTTAACCAGACAGGCTAGAGGACTCTGTCTCACCAGCCTTTCTTTGCCTCTACCCCTGTGTCTGCACCCCCTTTTCTTGTCTGAGTTTTAATGAAGAGCGGGGGACCCAGGGAAGGGACATGATTAGGGGGACCCTGTAACTGCAAGAACATAGACTTGGTATGTGTGTGTAGGGGTGGGTATTTGTGTGCATGTCTGGCTTTTGGGGTCTAATCCCATGGAATTACAACGGGTCGAGAAACATATGCAGCATGTTATAGTGCATCATATTCAGCCCAGGCATCAATGGTCTCCACTGTTTTACTAACAATGTATGGGAAAGTATTTGTGTCAGTTGTTATTACATATGGTAATCAGCTAATCTGTTTTCAACACTAAAGGTATTGAACAGTGCTTGTTTCAGATTTGTAATGCTATATATATGGCTTCTCAATGGCTCATTTTAATACATGACCTAATTACCACACAAACATTGTAATGAAGCTGTTTCATGATGGCAGAAGACTGATATTTTATCAATATTTTGCTTTCATTCTCCTTTCACAGCAAGGCAACAACTTTATAATCTAATTATTAATTAGCTATAATTCATGCTAGCCATTTTATTTGCACTACATACACTGTTATTTGGAAAGTCAAACCAAGGTTTTATTTGCTTTGAAATGTTCTCTCTTCTGTTTAGTATGTGATCGTATATGTATATTATAATTTGCTAAACTATTCACAAACACACATGCACACAAGTAGTCCTTGATAGAACTGTAAATAGATAGTACATTTAGAATTGTAGCCTATATTTATTCTGCCACCATATTCTCTGTTGATGACTCTGCACTCCTGGTCTCAGGCGAGGACAACATGCAAGTTGAGGAAATCCTCAGTTTGGACTCTGCAAATCCGTACTTGGCTTTGCGATAAACTGTCATTACACCTTGGTAAAACAGAATCCATTATTTTTGGTCCAAACTTTCCCCTAGTAATGTAGTAATGTAAATGCAAATGATTTCAAGGTCAGAGTTGCTGTTGACGATGCAAAGAAGAGGTTACCAATTTGGGCTGTATTCTTGACAACAGCTAGAAGGGAAAATGGCATCAAAAGTGATCAGGAAAGTAAATCAAAGATCAACAAGATTTTTGGCCAGAATGTAATCTTTTGTCAACAAAAGTGTTCTCAAGACTGGAGCCCTCGTTCAATGCCACTTTTGACTATATGCTTGCACCTCTTGGTTCTCCAACATCAAACATATAATTTTTGAGATGTCTGAGTGAGTGTCTGTCTGTCTGTCTGTCTGAAACAGCGTTTCTCCTCAGTGGCTGGAGCAATTGATCTGAAATCGCACCACCATTAGCATATGAACACACCTGACGTAACTGTGAAGCCCGTTTGTCACTTTCACAAATCATATGCTGTATATTAGCATTTTTATGGTGTATCTACTATCTATTCTGCATCTAGCATGAGGCATATCTATTCTGCATTTAGCATGAGGCAACGTGTGTGTGTGTGTGTGTGTGTGTGTGTGTGTGTGTGTGTGTGTGTGTGTGTGTGTGTGGGTGTGGGTGTGGGTGTGGGTGGGTGGGCGGGAACACAGTATCTCTGTAGCCATTAAACGAAACGGGTAATTCTTACATTGATGCTCCTACATATTATCACGCAAACACCAGTTAAAGTTACTTTCCATCCCTCATATACACACATCCCATAACCCACACACTCTGCACATCATTTCGGAGCTCATATCTTTGAACGGGTAAGGGCTAGTTGTCACTATAAACTAAGCTTCAGACCTCTCAAAACCAACCGATCCCACTACTTCTCGACCTAAAGCCCATGACCCACTTAATTCGGCTCAGGGTAGAAGACTGGGTTAACCTGACTAACTACTTCTCCAAAGCGAGTGACGCCCACAGCCAATACTAGAGGGAGTGATTACGACCTACCCAAATATATAACAAACATGGGAAAATTCTCATTCCACTACTCTGCCAACAAAATGTGGAATGCTCTGAAACCATTCAGGCCGGGAACACATTTTGCTGTTTGGGAGGGGCTTACAGTACATGTACAGTATGTAGCAACATATTTGTTTTGTAGGCTAATTTCTGATTTAGCCCTATTCTATAGGTTAGGTCTAAATGGGTTAAAAAAATGTGAATCACTGAAATCTTTTTCAAAACTAGCCTGAAAACTAACTCATTTCACTGCTGATGTTTTCCCCTTTTCTCCTTTGTAGTGTTTTGTATTTGTTGGTGACATGTAGTGTTATTTTTTATGCTACATATGCACAACAGGTAGTCGGGCTCTCAATGGAAAACAGGCTCTCCAACCGTGCAGGTAATGAGCACTACTGCACAGTCTCATCAAATAAAGAATTCAGCTGCGTTTGTCACGAAAGAGAGCAAGCGCGCCTCTCCCCACACTATGCTAGGCGGCTAGGCTAGCTAAATGAGGCATTAATAAATTACAAATTCCTACGGCTCGTTCCTGCAGCAAGACTGTCGGGCCAAATAACCGCGATAATGCACGCCCTCTCGTGTAATATTGCTTAAATATGATGATGAATTGTTTTTGTTCGTTTTCTTCTTACATTTGTATCCCAAAGTTTTTGTAACCCATTTTTACACCCAGTGTCAATTATCTAATGTAATCCTGGGTGCTACACTCCCTCTGCCCAAATTGGGGAGAGCAACGGACTGACCTCATGCTTCCTTCAATGCATGACGAGTCCAAGCCGCTTCTTTTCACCTGACAGGGGAGAGTGCCCCCTGTTGGACGTAGCACGTGGAACAAACACGTTATTCCAAACCAGTTCCTTCCCCCTCCATCAGGGCGCCCAGGCTGGCCAGTATAGAGACCAGGATTACTGCATGTTTTTGTGAGGGTATATATACCTACCCTAGGGGACACAAGGAGAACTTGCAAACTCCACATAGAAAGGCCCTTTTGTCAACCCCACCTAGGGTATGAGCACTGATGCACTGACTGACATAGGACGACAATGGAAACAAGCCCCCAGCACCTTTTTGTGTTATCCTTAATGTGTTAAGCATGTCTGACTATACCTGGTGCTGTTCACATTTCTGACCAATAAAGTATTCATTCAAACAAACAAACACTCCCACATGCACACCACAAGAACCAAGGCCTTCCAGCATTATGTAATTGGTGCTACAGTATATGGCATAATCTCTAAACTGCAGAGAAGCCTGCTTGTGTCCGAAGGGCAGGTTCAGTGAATCTCAGTCCCAGCAATCACCAACCCTTGCTGTTGATTAACCATTGTCCTGGACTGTAGGAGGTCATCATGACGGGCTTCAATCCACTTGCCCTTTCCCAGGGGACGGTCTGTCACCCACACACAGGTCAAGTGACTGGCCTTCCTTTTTCTGTCCCTGCAGTTCATCTGGAGGCGTTGATTCACAACGGCAGTAGTGTTTGTGCTCCCTCCCACCTTCCATCGTCCACCCACCCATTAGCGACCTTGTCCATGGAGGTCAGGGGGTATTTCTTTTTTACCAGCCTTGACCTGTCATGTTATTTTAGCCATGAATTGTAGAGGAACAATGCACATAATGCTCACTTGACTTGTAGGTCCCCCCCATCCTGTGTGTTTCTCTCCAGCCTTGACATGTTCAGGTGGCATTCTTTGCATTTTGGAAGAATATGGTTTCCAAGCTTTTCTTCTTTTTATTGATTTGACTGCGACAGGAAGCCACGTGAAAGACCTGGCAGAGAAAGGACAGCGTGAAACAAATGGTTTGTTCCCATGTTACTATTCAGTAAATTAAATAAGAACCTGTGTTCCAGTGTATCCATGTAGTTATTAGGCCTATTTAGTCACAACCTCTTGTTAATACTTTTAATTTGTTCAATTCAATATTTATAAAACCCACAGACACATTTAACTGCTTTTACATCAACATTAAAGGTTTTTCAAAGATGGCTATTTTCTCGTAGGATGAAGTAGGGCGTTCATTTTAGAAAGATATTTAAAAATGTGGAGAGATAAGGTTTCTGCCCGACAGCGATAACATTATTAGGATGACTGTAGGAACTAAAGCCGGAGTCGTATTTGGCCGTGTTGTGTTGTACACGGTAAAATAGAAGATTCACAGGCTTTTATGCGCTTGCCTTGTAGATCAATATTCGGAGCATTGTACAACAGTATAAATTGAGCATAATTTGCAGGTTTCTGAGCCGTTGAGACCATCTTGGCAAGAATCATGACGGAGCAACTTGAGGTTTCTTATTCTCGTATGCCCATAGCTATATTGCCAACCACAGGGAAAAAAAGCATTATGCATGTATGATTTCTTTGAGGACTGGGATTTTCTCACCTACATATTTTTACATTTTATTGCTAGGGAACTTCATAAGATTTCTCTGAATAAGTATTAAGACACTTTCAGACTGCATAAATGTGGACCATCCTATCGGTATAATAGATAATAGCAACAACGTCTTGAGTTCATAGTACAATTTGGAGAGTCGAACAATACTGTAATTATGATTATGATGAAGAAGAATTGATTCCCTTTGGTTAAGCGACAAGTCCTAATGCCACTGTATGCAATTTGAAAGGTCATATGACATGGTCATATTTCCTGAAGATATTTGGAAAACAAAACTAACATTGTGCTTATAATGGACAAATCACCCGTGTCATTGGGCTAATTTGATCATTTTATGGTGCAAAATTCTGAGTTTTATAAATCTCTCTCTCTCTCTCTCTCTCTCTCTCTCTCTCATATATACTAAAGTTGGGATGTAGTCCTGTCACAGAGGCCAGGGTCTTGGACCTGAAAGGAGGAAGTAAGACGTTACCTGAAGGGATGAGAGAGTGACCCCCAATATATAGATGATATATAGATGCCACACTTCCCCAGATCCACTCTGCAACACTGCTTTGTCATGAGATGAGGCAGGCAGAGGTCCATGAAGTGTTAGGTTTGCATGTGGCGCACACGCAAAAATCTGGTCTGCACTCTGCACTCTGGATCATGCTCCAAAAGCTTATAAAAAAATGCAAGTGAACGTTTGTAGCCTATCGGCTCTTCATCAGAGGTCTGACATCAGCCCAGCACCTGGTTTTTAGTGAGTGGAAGTGCAGGCTTTATTGTTCTTTTCTTTAACATGTCATGTCATTGCTGGTGACTCATGGTTATCATACACGCAACAATCCCTGTCATAACACACAAGCACATGTACCTATTCACGCAGACATACACGCACACGTGCACACACACACACCCCCTCGCTACTGTATATGTGTTGCATGTATTCCATACCCGCCATCTTCAGGTCATAATAAATGCACATCTGCATACCACATCTGCATAAATTACAGGAGTCCCTTTATAGACTGCAGCAGTCAATTACTCTCCATTATCACCCCTGAATTACAACTGATTATGAATTTCCTGCCACTCAAGAATCTTTCTCTTTTCTATATGTATGCTGCAAATGCATTCATACACACAAGCTGTTTATTTGTGTGCAGTGGAAGAGACTACATGCATTGGTTCATGTCTTGGTTTGACGATGTGGTTTTGTGGTCTGTTTTGCAGTCGGGCCAATAAAGTGGATGTGTATTGTAATGCCAGCCATAATGCTAATCCTGCACTTCTCACATCTCCATAAATTAATTTTGTGTGTGTGTGTGTGTGTGTGTGTGTGTGTCTGCATTGTGCTGTGCTGCATGCTCCCTCTCTCCCGCTCTCTACATCCTACTCGACACCATGCCAACATACACACACACACACGCACACACGGCCAGTTGCCACGGCAACGAGGAGCTCGCATAAAAGCTGTGAGGAGAGGTGGAGCATGGCACCAGTCCGACCAAGACACAACTGCCACTGTGCGTGCGTGCGTGCGTGCGTGCGCGCGCGCGCTAGAGAGAGCGAGAGACAGACACTCAGAGAGAGAGGTGTGTATAATGTGTATTTTTTTGGTATTTTCCAGTGGTAACCCATAATGAGATGAGGGGGAGGGGGGGGGGGGGGGGGAACATTAACAGCCAGGAAGTGTAAATAACAAAGGACGGCGTGTCCATTAGCCGTGCATGTACTTTCCAGCTACAGCTCTGTGTGGTTTAAATTGAATAATAAGATGCTACTACGCCTGGAAAATGATTTTCACCCCCATGCAAACATATATATACGTACATTTTAAAATCTGGGACAAAAGCATCATTGTCAGAGTTGTCACATTCAAGTGCAGTTCAAATGTCTCCACGTGCCTCTTGACTTCCCTTGGACCAATCACAGACGCCCAAGGGGACTGGCCAGCGGGGGTTTGCTGCGTGCCCTGGGTTGGTTTACGTGTGGCCAGTGAGCTGTGGGGTCACGGGGTCGGTCCGTGGACACGTTGTCTTGTGAATGGTCTGTTTGGGGGCAACAAAGAGAATAAGGGCATACAGAGTTCCGCTCCGTTGACCTTCCATTGTGGAAAGGTTGCAAGGGGCAGCCATGATATTGTCTTTTATGGGCAGGTCTGGTGGTGGTCCACTTGCCCCCTAATCTCCGTCTGGTCACAGAAAGAAAACAAACATATGCTCTTCCTCAATGGGGACCGGACCACATGAATGAACTAGTGGCGTTCCAGTTCATTAAATGGATTTGACCGTATGCTCTGTGGTCAATATTAGTCGGTCCTGATGTTATGTCACTGAGCCATAGCTCATAGTATGTGCAATAAAGGAAAGCCCTTAGGGCTAAAGGGCTATTTCAGAAGGGCCAGATGGAAATAGGTCCATAATGTACAGATGTAATTATATTCTAAACTGTTTGCCATTCCTATGTAATTGAATGTAACATAACTAATCTGTGTAGTTGATGGACAAATGAAAAGGTGTGACTTAATTATATCAAAGTACATGTGGGCGACTGTACAGTGGGTCAGGGCTGGTAGTTGGAAGGTCACCGGTTCACTTCCTGGTCCTGGTCTATGTGTCCCTGAGCAAGACCCCTAACCCCTAACTGCTCCCCCCGAGCGTTCATCATAACCATCTGAGCAACCATCAGATGGGTGAAGATAAAAAACTGTATTTCTCCTGTGGGAGAAAACAAGGTAATTAAGAATGTGTAATAAAAACAAAAAATTGTATATCAACTACTATACATACTTAATTAATATACAATATGTCCTCTAGTTATGACCAACATATTGAAAGGAATGGTACTGTCAGCTGCAGACTGGCCCAGCCTAAAAGAATCACACATTTCCTTTCATGGAAATAACTCAAACAAAACACAGACTTCAACACAGTACCCGCTTGCAACAGATTCGAGGTTCAAGAAAGCACTCGCTAAAATAAAGTGCACTCCAGCAGTGTTGGTGGTGTACACACTAGCTCACAGCACTCATGGTGGCCTTAGAGAGTTGTACCAGCAACCTTCTAATTATTAGCCTGTCTCCTGGCCAATGTGTCCCACTGGCGCAAGTCACTGAATTTTAGTGGTTTAAATGCCACCTACATTTTTTTTCCTCTGGAAAACTTGAAGTACAACTCCCGGATAATACATTAGCATAAACGTCATCCAGACAAATCTCATCCCGCCACACTTGTTTACCTTTTTTAGCTTTATTTAGCCCCGATATGTCAACAGTGGGACAATGAGGATTTTGCAGGCTGCCACAGCCTTAACCACTTAACCACAAAATGTTTCTAAATTATTTTGAAAATAGCTAGAAGCTCACAGCATGATATGTTGTGAGCTTGTAGTATGTGAGCTTATATTTTCATATTAACATTTTTTCCCGCCTATACATGCCCAAAATCGGTACGCCAGGATTAATGTGGTTAATGTTGGTTTGAGGAGTAAATAAGGATTTCAAATGGGGGTGTAAGTACTGTGGGTGTGGCATGGGTGTTAAAATGCAGACACTGACAGTCGCCTTGAACTTGAACCCCTCAGAGGTCCCCTTGACCTTCGCTCTTTTCCCGTGCTCCTCCCTGGCCTCTGCGGCGGTGGCGGCCTTTGTTGAGCTGTCTGCATTAACTCTTCGCGCCCCTCTCTCCCACATCACAACCAACCCCTCCTCCTCCTCCTCCTCCTCCCCTCCTCGACTCTCTCCTCCATCTTCCTGGGGGCCAGGCCTCGGCACATCTCACTCTGTGTGGCTGAATGTCGGGGTTGCAGCGGTCTAGTCTGTGGCGAACGCCCCTGTGGGGAATTTTGTTTTCCCAGAACACTAATCTGACCTGAGGGTCCCATTCCCACATACTGGATCCTAGATTTATTCCTTTGTTTTTGAACCGCTGGCTTTCTGTTGTCCCTTGATAAGTAAAAAAGAAAAATTAAGCACACTTCTTATTGGCGCCTGCACAGTATAATCGTGAGTGTTCGTTTAACCGCTCAGTGTGCAAATGGAAACCCCATACGGGTCCATTTGATTTTACAGTGTGTTAAAGTGGAGAGACAAAAATTAATGTCAAATGTTGAGAAAATGTAAAGCCAATAAGATTCTGTTTGATCTAAAACTTTTGGATAATGTCTTTTGCTATTAAATTATTAAATGGTTAACATCTGAGGTTTTTGGGAGCCTATAGAAATAGAACAGACTGCCCAATGCTGGCCTATATATAAGGCTGCCCGCATTGACTTGGGGACCCCCCACCTGTCCCGCATGCTGTCACTGTTTCTTTACCTTTGCCTATTTGTTTTTTTATTTGGAGAGGATGGGAGGTGGAGAGGAAAGTGGGGTGGGAATCATTTTATATTTATATTTTTCCCCTTTTTTCTCCTTTTTCTTAGTACTTTTGTGGATTTCGCTGATTTAATCATTTAACTTTTTCTCTTGGGATAATCTTATATGTCTATGTGGTGAAATGAGTTATCATAAAGTTAACTGTACCATCCTTGTTTTCATACTGGGTGTTAAATGTTATGTTTCGTAGTTGTATCGTGTTGTTTTTAGATGGAAAAAATGAGGAAAAAAGGCATGTTCTTCAACTTTGGTTATAGGGAGCCTGCCTGGGGAACCAGAGCCCCTTGTTGTCCCAGGTTTGATTCCAGGCCAGGCCAGCAATGTCGATGTGTGTCCCTGAGCAAGACTCTTAAGTTAACCCCTAATTGCTACACGCTCCTTGTGGGCAGCGAATCAGCTGGGTTGGGCTGAAAATACTGAATTTCCCTCGCAGGAGGAGTAGGTAACTATTATTATTATTAACTGCCCTACCTATGCTGAATGCTGAATAAAAATCATAAATGAAAATAGAAATAGAACTTTGAAGGAGACTTCACAGTCGTGATGCAACGTTCTTCTTCCTGCATCTTCTTTCCTCTTTGCTGAACTCTTGGTGACATTTGAACTTCCAGTCAAACTGTAAACATTTAATAGATCCCCCCATGCCCCAATGTCATTTGATTTTACTAGATTGTAAAACCACATTATGCGTAAGTCTCCACAGTTACCCCTGTTTATAGGATTCTTACTTCCTACCTCCTGTGCTTTTCCCAGGGGGGTTGCCCTGATTGTGTCTTGCACAATAATCATAACGTTTGTGTCATTTTGAGAGCTTTGTCGCCAAAATTAGGACCTGTCACTGATCACATACTGATGCGAGTTTCCAAGGAGATACAGTACATTTCAATTTGATTGTGTCAAAACACCCAGTAGTCAGAGCAAGGGAGAAGAAGATTCTAGGAAGCAAAAGGAAGTGTTGAGTGGTTTAATCTCCTAATTTTTCTCAGGTCTTTAGGCTGTTGACAGGCAAGTGTAATGGTCCTTCAAGTAATGGAATCAACCACTCAAGTAACATATGCATCTTTGCACGCGCATGCACACTCGAACGCACGCACGCGCACACACAAGCACACACGCGCATGCCCGCTCGCACGCATGCGCACACACACATGTGTGCGCGCGCACGCACACACACACACACACACACACACACTCAAGCATGCACACAAATACATGCACACACATTTACCCACTGAAAGCATGACTCTTTTGCATATGAATGACATCACGGTAAAGTTTGTGGGGAGGTTTTGGCGGTTGGGGAGGATGCAGGGGAACAAGGGAGGATGGGTATGAAAGGGAGGACATTACTCAAATCGCTTAGCGCTTCAGTCACCCAGCCTTAGCCAAACTACTTGACATTCCACGACAGGGCTCTCTTGGCAGCATCCCCAAAGATAAAACCTTCCACTCCGAGCCTCCATCATTAGGCCCGGACCAGTGGTGGAAAAAAGTACTCACATATTTGACTTAAGTAAAAGTATCAATACTGCAATATAGAAATACTCTGTAACAAGTAAAAGTCTGGTATTCAAAATGTACTTGAGTAAAAGTATGAAAGTGTTAGAAATGTAGCTTGTAGATCAGCTATTTTCAAATTGCCATGGTATAAAATAGGGCTAAAATGGTTTATGTATGTTTTATAATTTATATCTGCAAGTAACTAGTAACTAAATGCAGTGGAGTAAAAGTACAATATTTGGATCCGAGATGTAGTGGTGTAGAAGTAAAAATATTGGAAATTGGAAATACTCAAGTAAAGTACCCAAATACCTAAAAATGTTACTTTAGTAAATAACTAAGTAAATGTACTTAGTTACTTTACACCACTGCCCGGACAGTGTGGAAATACTTTTTTAGTATGCCCCCCCTCCTTATTTCTATATGTATGAATTCAGTACAGTAAATAAAAGCTTAGTAGAAAAGCTGCTACTGGGTGATATTATACAGTAGGATTACATACTAAACTAAATCAAGAAACACCCATGTTACATGGATTAACAAATATCCTTACTGATGTCTGATAAACATACAGTATATTAAATTACTTAAAAACAATGGGGTAACCTATTCATCTACATTATATTGCACGATCAGTGGAGAATTGTGTGAGTGGTGTAGATATGTTTAATTCGCTGCAGTGAAATCAGGTATCACTATACAGTATGACATAGTGACTCAAGAGGGGGCACTGTAGTGTAGACAGATAACTGTCCAATGCCAAAAATAGCAAATCTACAAGATCACAACACATTTCACTGTGACATGTTGTGAGCTTGTAGATCAGCAGCCCAATGTGATGCGCAACCAAATATAAATCAGGCTTTTAGATCATGTCGAGCAAACTCACGTCAACAATTATGGTTATAATGCATCCTCCACCTGTCTAATTCTGTGTAAAAGTGGAACTTTACTTTTAATGAACACTGAGGATTTGTATTGTGGACCGTTTCACTATGGAGCTAAGATGGTTTACATTTTTGGGCGATTACTGACATTTTTTTCATTCTGAAAAGCTGTACTGCACTATTGGGGAGTGGCTCACAAAGGTGGGCAGAACTGAACAGACGGGCACATTTTCTTATTTTTTTCCTTTTTTTTTTGCACTGACCGTGGCTCAATCCAAAGACACACATCCTCTATCCTAGCGACTGACTGCTAACACAAATCACACAGAATGGCCTCCTAGGGCCACATTCCTGCATACAAATGATGATTCTGAGGAACAAGTGAAAGGAGTAGCACCCGAGTTCCAAGACCTTGGACGTGTACCAAAAGCCGCCTTTTCCAACTTTGGACCCCCCTACCTCTATCTCTTGTGCAATTGTCCACCAGCTCAGGCTGGCCATGAGGCCAGTCGGGTTTACAGTTCAACCAACGTTGATAGCGCAGCATTGTATACAGTGGTGCCATCTTGAAATCGGATTCTTTCGACCTCACCGCTGCTCTGGATGCAGCGAGCAGCCATTTTGTTTTCAAAACACAGCCATGCCCGAAATGTATCTGAGCAACTTCTTCCACCCAGGCAAGTCATACCTGACAACATCATCCTGTTTACAATGATCCATCGTACCAATTGTATGAACACCAAGTGTAACGATGATTGGAGGTGAATTTCAATGATGAACAGAATGGCGGTAGCCCTTGACAAACCTGTGAAAGTGAGCAACAGCGGTTTCAACAGTTATCCAACATGACTCCTGACACCGGCACAGCCATACCCTCCAGTTTGTTCTAGTGTGCTTAACGTTAGACACTTAGTTCATTATGGCCCACAGTGTTGGCTAATGCAACTTGCCTCTTGGCAGCATGTCAAAAACAGTGAATCAGATTATGAGGGCTGTAGTGGAGCCAAGAATCATTGAGGGCAAGGGGAGTTGTCACAAAAGACCAACGCTTGCACTCTGGATGTTAACGCCCAGAACATAATGTAATTGCAACCTGGCTCAGTTAATAAGGGCACTGTAATATTTGCATGGAGCCTGTGTTTATTTGTATTACAGCTCATTTTAACACTCAGTACAGCTGTAAACAACAGACGAGTAGCTTGTAAAGCTCCACTGCTGCGTAAAGAGGATGCAGACACCCAAGGGGCGGCATTTCAGCGGCATTAAACCTTTTCATTGAATTACACAAGACTTCATAAAACAGGCAGGATGAATGAAAAGATCCATGTGACCAACCTGTACAGTAAAGGGTTACCGTACATACATTTCATTTGTTTTACTGTGCGACTCCCCTCTTTTACATGACAATGCTAATGAATTGTGAGGGACCCATATGTTGGTGTTGGCACGTTAGCCATATGTGGTGTCAGACATTACGCAGGGGAACCATACTCTACGATGCACAGTAGCCTAACCACCACAGGCATTGTTCACAATATCACCGCAATCCACTATGAATAAAGGTGATTAAGCTGTTTTGCGCTTTTGGAATTTGGACATTTAGAATAACCATGGGTCTGCGTGCGTGCATGTGTGACTGTGCATGTGTTACGTTAGGCATTGTGTTGAAATTCTGTACAGAATTCTTTACAGGATACTGTCAAATTCTTAGTCACATGTAGCTTAGAGCCAAATACTAAAACATTGTGCTCTCAGCATTGTTTGATCTCGAGTGAATGTGATAATCTTTTGATTTAGCTGCAACATTTTGTTGAAACTGAATTATTTTTGATTCCTCTGCAGACGTGGCTGCCGCAAAACGACAAACACACAAGGAAGTCTGCCAGGTATTGGGTTATTTACGATACATTTAGACTTTCTTTTTCCAATAGCGCTGACATTCACTGTATCTGCCACATTCACATGCAGTAGACAGCTAATCAAATGTGAACAGAAAGAAATACAGAACAGCCATGTTTTCTGTTGTTTTCAATGTAAACCTTTATTAATATTCCATGATAGGACACAGTTTTTTATACAAAGGCACATGTGATGAACACTCATTTAGAGCATTAAGATTGCATAATACAAACATCAATTACATTATTTAAAAAACAATAACAACAACATTAAAAAAGAGAAATATATTTAGTGCAACCAATTGAATTATTGAGATCACAATTTGTGGTTTTCTATGCCTCTGGACTGATCTCAGAACAGTGACTTTCTTTCTTAGAGATTAAAAACATCATTTCAAGCTTATCCAGGCAGATAAGTAATTGTCTTGAGCACTGGGATGTGCATGATTATCAAAAGAATACATTTTCTAAATTAGGCCAAGATAGTCTCCCTTGAATCAATTGCAAAAGCTCTGCATAGATTGTTAAAAGTAATATTTAAAAGATTTGCATAGATTATCAGTCATAATAAAAATGTTGCCTCTTCCCGAAAATTAATATAGAACGAATTAGGTTGCGATAGTACTTGGTTTATTGCATTTGTGTGTGTGTGTGTGTGTGTGTGTGTGTGTGTGTGTGTGTGTGTGTGTGTGTGTGTGTGTGTGTGTGTGTGTGTGTGTGTGGTGTGTGTGTGTGTGTGTGTGTGTGTGTGTTGTGTGCCCGTGTGTGTGTGTGTGTGTGTGTGTGTGTGTGTGTGTGTGTGTGTGTGTGTGCACGTGCTTGTGTGCTACAGTATGTGTGCAATATACTGATGTCTATGTGCATGCAATTGAGGAAGCACATGCATTTGAATGTCAAGGGCAGGAAATTAAGACGGTGTTTGAAGCCAATGTATTTATCATGTCTCTCCAAACGACAAATCATTGCAGTGATGCTGGTGAACCAAACCTCAGCCTTTAAAAGGCTTTAGTACGCTAGTAGAAAATGGTGTGTCCACACAGCTCTGAGCCCTGCTTAGCCTTTTCCCGATGATCAAACACAGTTCTGTCATCAGGAATATTACATTTTTTAAATTCCTGCACTGATTTTTGTTGGTTGGACTCATGGCGAGCAAAGTAAATTCTGTTAATTAAAACACCACCGTCCTAAAATTATATGATTCAATGTACATAATCCTTAGTAGAAGTGTGTTATATACAGTATATATTCTTCAACCTTGCTTCAACATTCCCCCCCCCCCCCCCCCCCCCCTCCCACACACACACACACGCTCGCACACGCACACACTTAATCATGCACGCACACACACACACACACTAGGGATGGGACGAAATGAAAATGTCATGTCACGATTATTGTGAGCAAAGAAATAGCGGTTTACGATATTATCGTGACAATCAAAATATCCCTATAACATCCGTTATCCTGGGGCGGAACATTAGCCAAATAAATATCGATCTACGTTGTGAGCTTGTCGGAGGACAATTTCATGATACATTTAAATCTCCACGGTACGATTATTGTGGGTGTTTTTTAGCGCGATAAACGATAATAACAATTATCGTCCCATCCCGAACACACACACACACACACACACACACACACACACACACACTGTTGCGATAGATTCTTAAGGGATAGCACGCCCCTATAAAATTCATCATGGTCTGCACTGTAACAGTGTTTCTATAACCTGGTGCCCCAAATAAACAGAATCCAGAGAAACGAGGCACGCTGCCCTATTGGGCTTCAGGCCCAAAACATAAAAACGTTGCATAGAGTATAAAGACGGCAGCTCACTCCTTCTTCCACTGTGTCAGCAGACACATGGACGGAGCCGCCCAATCACAAGTGCAGTATTCTTCACTGCTGCCGTGGGTGTAACATTCACTTGTCTTTTTCCGTCCTAGCAACTAGTATTAATGAGTATTAACGAAACATAACGTCACTGTGGGTGTAACATTCACTTGTCTTTTTCCGTCCTAGAAACTAGTATTAATGAGTGTGTATTAACGAAACATAACGTCACTGTGGGAGTAACATTCACTTGTCTTTTTCCGTCCTAGAAACTAGTATTAATGAGTATTAACGAAACATAACGTCACTGTCAGGCAGAATCCTTGTATCTCTAAGTTTGAAATGTGTATGTTTTTTCTTAAGCAAAGCCCTGCTTCACAAGACTGTCGCACAAAACTAGTGACAATAGCCGATCTACAAGCACGCAACGAGGCGCTGTGTGCTTGTAGATCGGCTATTTTCACTAGTTTATATCATTTTTAAAATGATAAATACAGGGGCGCCCGCTGGCCTACTGGTCCAGGCGCATAACATTTAGGCATTGCAACATAGGTATGGATGCCTAGCGACGACTTTTGCCGCGTGTCACTCAAGCCCCCAGACGCCAGTGGGAGAGCTGAAGCCAAATTGACATGGTGGCCGCTTGAGGTACTGCAGCTTTTTTACGGATGGGGCTAGAAACATGAACGCGCATCTAGGCTTCTTTGTATTGACTGTGCGTTCATAGCGGAAGTGCTCGTTCATGAATTGGAGCCCCAGCACGTCCATGAACACAAACTATGACCCCTACAATTGATAATGTCCCCTTCCACAATGACATATCCACCCTGTGAGAAATATGAGAGCTACTCTTAGATCTTACAGAATAACCTGGAATAGCAGGTAGCCTATTAGTATAGGTCCGTCCTTTACAAAACAGATCAGATTCAGAGGGCCTTTGTTAGTTGAAAAGTTGAAAATAAAACCAACCAAACAAGTGTAACCTGACATATATTGCATTGTCATCTTACAAGTAGTGGCTGTGATAGTCGAAGTCAAATAAAAAAAGAAAGTAAATTTACATTGGACATAATGTAATTATAGTGCACAAGAAAATGCTTAAGACAAAACCAAAGGTCAAGTATGTCCATGCCTCTCTCTGTTGATCTTGTCATCATACAGTGGTCCGTATTTTCCATGACTGATTGATTGATATACATTCACATGTGCGTGCGTGCGTATATTCAGACGGTCAAAAGTCAAGGAGGTAGAAATCAACGTGATGTTGGAAGACTACCGTCATCTGGTTTTACTCCATGATGATGATCAAGATCTTGAGTTCTTGAGATCCTTCCATTGTGTATTCTGTCCATTTCATCCTCTGGCACAAGGTTGACCTGTAACAGAAAAACAAAAACAAGATAAGACAAAGCTCTGCAATCATTCTCAAGTCAGTGCATTAGTGTGATTGTTAAAACAATTCGAGACATATGCACATCAATTTAGAGAACAGCACATATTCTTATCAGAGGGGAATCATTCCTTATTGCTCGTTAACTGAGCAAAGTGTTTTCTTTTTTTCCCCCAAAGTAGTTTTAATACAGGGCTTTAAATGTCTCTCTCTGTCTTACATTTAGACGAGGTAAAGCCAGCTTCATGAGTCGGATGCTGAGTTCCAGCCTTGGGGATTGAGGGCGAAGTTGAAAGGCCCTAACAAGAGCCTGGTACGCTACAAGCTCCTAATACAAAGATGGAGCATGTGACACACCCTAAGCTGTTGGAGTTGGACTTCACAGAGCCATCGAAGCCCCCTTTCCTATTTTCAAGCAGCTCAGACAAGCAACTTATAATATCACACAGGGTCATGGAGTACACATGAATCAATCGTGTATGTATAGTGTTACGTACTCACAACAATCGAGAGCAGGCCAACTACCAATAGTGGTGAATTACATTAGTACCGATTTTAGATAGTTTGTCGTTAGCATGGCTCTTTAGCATTATGCTATAAGACTATGTCGCTCTCAATGTCAGTGGGTGCAAAAATGGGCATAGCGGAGGGAGTGGCTAAAAGAATGGAAATGTGAACTGAGAAGGAGGTGCTGGGGTATAGGCTATCGGTATTATTGCTTTAAATTATTGGCATTACTGTCTTCTTTTTGTTGAGAGGCCTACAGTGAATGAGCTTGTTAATGGTAAATTTATAGCCCGGCCAGCATGTGGCCTAATAAAAACGGGATGAAAATGTGTGCGTGTGTGCATGTGCGTGTGTGCGTGTGTGTGTGTGTGTAGCAGGGAGCGGGGGGTGGCGTGGAGAAAGGGAAAGAGAAAAGTGGAAGGCGCCAGTAATTAAGACCCTGAAAGAGTGTGAGAGGGGCACACACTGCTCAGAACAAACTTTGTGCCTGGAATCCTCACTTATTATTTATGCACCCCCAACCCCCATTCCTCTTCACTTCAGCCTTCCCTCCCTCTCTCTCTCTCTCTCTCTCTCTCTCTCTCTCTCTCTCTCTCTCTCTCTCTCTCTCTCTCTCTCTCTCTCTCTCTCTCTCTCTCACCCTTCACTTGTCTCCTTCTTGTGAATGAATAGTTATCATAGTGCTGTGCTGCGGTGTCCCATCTACCAACACCGCCCACCTCAACCCTCCCTCCATACTCCCCCTCCAGCTAGGCTCTGAATAGGGAGCCGAATTGAGCAAACAGTCAGACTGTCAGCTCAATAGGAGGTCTGGCCATGAACTTGAAGTCCTTCCCAGGCCCCCAGCCTCACATTAGGTTGGGAGGGGTGATGGTGGTGGCAGTGGCTGGGTGGGGGAGACAAGGGGGGGACATGGTAGTGCAGGGGCAGCCAGCCAGACTTTGGGGGGCCCCTACGTGCCAATGTTGGGGGATCCCTGCCACAGAGGTTCCCAAGGCTGGTGCTCTAGCTAGCTATGGGGGAAGGGTGCCCCAGCTGCCTGCTAACCTTCCCCTGTCTCTCCAACACGCAGTCTGGGCAGGAGGGGTGGTGGTGGGGTGTACAGACGGGATAGTGTCTACCCCCAAGCCCCAACCCCTCTAGACCCTCACACACACACACACACACACACACACACACACACACACACACACACACACACACACACACACACACACACGCACACATAAAGATCCAGACGCAAGCTGCTGGCCGTGCCCACCCGCCCCCTTTACCCCGGCTAGCTCCCAGCCCTCCCAGGCTTCTCATCATCTCATTAGCCAACGCCAGCCACTCCACTGTCTACTGTTTGCATTGTTTTGAGCTCTGCATAATTTACACAGTAAATTGAGAATGGCCCTGGCCCCCTTTGCTCAATCTACCACCTGTTTATGGGGCCTGGCCGTGATTAGTGGGCTTTTGCGTTGGACACAGTTTCCAGTGCACTCATCAAGGAAGCCAAGTGACATATCGCTGCAATGCATTGTTGACATTGATAAACATGGTTTCGTTGAATTCGTGCTAATGGCTGGTTGAAAAGGTGAAATATCATGTTTATTTTGATTTTCACTATATTGATACTCTCCAACATCATTGTTAACTTACTATGACCTTTGATTGAAGAGTTTATTAGAAGTTTGCAATAGGAAAAAGTACAATTTCATGACAGTACAGATCACTGGTGCAAGGTCAACTAAAAGGAGACCCTAGTCAACTTTATGGCCTATTTACACAGGAACCACTTTATGTATCTCATATAAACAGACGGATGGATGTCAAGGTGTTTTCTGGCATCTCATTCTATCCATTAGGTATATTGTGTCTGACCTATGCTCTCCAAAAAACTGAAACAAACTGATCTCTCTCTCTGTATTAGATGGTCAATAACATTCATTGTTTACTGGCTGCCTCATACTTAATCACTCCCAGCCGGCACTAATTGGTGTTTTAGTTTAAGCTGTTTTTAAACTTGCAAGCCCGTTGGTTGGAATAATCATGCACTACAACGAGCTTGCTGACAAAGAACAATACTTGAATTGTCTCAGCACTAGTTCTGCTCATGAACTCGCCACTACAAGCAGAGAAGCTCTCAGCCCCGGTGTTGACAGCTGCTATCTTTCCCCCTTTTCACTTCGTCACCATGTGTTTTTCAATTTCTTCTCTGTTTCCCTGTACTCTCTTGTAGTGCCGTTTGTGAAAATTGTAGTGCTGTTTGTGAATATCTACAGTGTCTCAGTCTAAGAAGCAATTCAAACTGGCCCATTGACGGATACTCTCAATGCTCGCAGCATTTCAATTACATTTCTTTTTCACCCTGTTTTAAGGTTCAAGGAAAATGTGCTAGTATTTGTACTTGTAATCACTCAAAGGTGCTATATAGCCAAATTCAAAAACAAAATCACCGTAATGGAAAGATCAAACAACCAAATGTTTTGTGTGCATTGTCTTGCGGTCAAGCAATACTCAAGTATTGTGTTTTAAATATCGTCCAGCATCGGACATTCGTGTCTCCAAAATGGCAGCCGCCGCCATGTCAGGGCATGTGTGCGAGGATGGCATCAGAATTCCCAAACGGGAAAGAAAACAGGGCGCTTCAGTGCACAGATGCCCACTGAATGCCTCCTGAGAGAAGCATTGAGAGCTGGGTGATTTAATGCGAACACATCCCCACCCACCCCTCGGTGCCGCCCCACCCCCACCCATCGGGGCATCTTGTGAATTCTGCAATTAACGAACGCATCCGAGGTGATTAAAGCCTAGACTAGCCTGCCAGAGAACAGACACGAAGGAAGAGGTCAGAGAATGGAAGGCCGTGGCTGTGTGTGGTGGTGTGTGTGAGCAGATTGTTGGTTTGGTTGTTACCTGGTCTCCCGTTTCACTTCCATTTCATGCCAGTGTCGTTCTAAGATGGTGGCGTCGACTGCATCTCGCTGTACGTGGAAAAGGGGCAGCCTGCTGAGGATGGAGTGAACAAGGAAGGGAGGAGGGGAGAGGCTATGCAGAGGAGGGTGAGAAGAGGGAGAGCAGAATCAACAGCAACCCCCTCCTCCTGTCTTGTTTTTGCCAGCTTTCCTTCAGTAGTGGTGTGGTGGTGTTGGTAGCCTGCACAGAAAATAGGGATGGAGAAAAGACAAGGGAAGAAGAAACATTTGAGTGAATGTTTTTTTTTTTTAACCAGCTAATGTACGGACAGTTCATGTAAGATTTTACACAAACACGCATGCATGTATATGCACTTGCACTGCACACACAAATTACACACACACTCACATACACACAGACGCGCGCACACACACATACACACCTTTTCATGTCTGTTCTCATGGTACAGTCTGCCCCTGAGCATGCAAATGACTTTCATTATGCAAATGCATGCAAATCAGATCCAACCATCTGAGAATCAAGGCTGGGAAAGAAAAAAAAACCTCGACACAGAGATTGAATGAAAGAATGAAAGAGAAAGGGGACAAGAGAGAGAAATCCTTTTGAGTGGCAGGAGGCGGTAAGTTAGGTGAAAGCTCTGTGGAAAACAACAGTAGCCCAAAACACAATTACCGTCTTTACTGTGTCTATAGCTTAATTTTATGTGTTCAATGTAGTGTTTATTTCTTTTTTCATATGATACCAGTTTGCATTTGTTTAATGTGTCTGCCTTTTGAAACATTGTTTGTATCCTTGTAAGAATAAGTGCACATCAAGGACACAATGATGATGCTCCACATCATGTGTAACATACCTAGTAACTGCAGCCTTTGAAGGAGGACTAGTCAGTCTGTAAATTGCATTGTTGGCCTCAGTATCTTCAGCCGTGTGTTTATCCACTAGGGAAATTGTGGAATATGGTCCCTTTATATGTTTGACTCCTACTGCTACTATTATCATGCATGCTGAAATATATATTATATTGACTTAAACAATGAATGTTGGAAGCATATTATCACTGTCGGGCAGAAACCTCCAATCTCCAAGATTGTTGCACAAACCTAGTGAAAATAGCAGATCTACAAGCACACAACGCATCGTGGTGTGAGATGTGTGCTTGTAGATCAGCTATTTTCTCTATTTGAAATAGTTTTTAAAATGATAAATCCAAAAGGAACGGTTTCGGATTTATAAGCTTCCACCCGACAACAGCAATATGTAGCCTAGCTAATAGCTAAATGCTATATGGCAAAAGAATAAACACCACGTTATCAGATAAAATAGGATGTTTCTAATCGTTCACAGTCAGTGGAAGATGCAGCATGCCGGTCAATTACTTACACCTGCCTGCACAAATGCATTCTATTCAAAGTAACAACAAAGAAATCTGACCAATTTGTGTGAGAAGAGCAGGGCGTCTGATTTTGCTAACATACTGAGATCAAGGGAAAGGATCCTGCAGCCTGCATATAACGGCAACAGCTTTTGTCTCTGGGTGTCAGTAGATGATGACCTATTTCGGAGATTTGAATAACGTGGTAGAATCAGAGGTGACTCGTGTGAGAGAGTTGGGGTAGGTAGGCAGGGAGGAGGGGTGTGACAGTAGGTGTGGGGTGCTGCTGAATGGTGGCAAACCTCTCCTAATTGGTACTTGACATTTTTTTGCCATTGGCGCTAGAGTGGGCCAGCTTTAAAGCCCTCTCTGAATCCTTGTTGGAAAAGTGCCTTATGCAAATATGGCAAATGGGCTCCATTGTGAAGCCTCTGATATTAACAGCTTGTATGACAATGTAACCGTGTGCTTACTCTGGACTTGTAGGTGCGTGAGAGAGAGCTAGACAATGGCAGCCGGAGCGACTTCAGTCTGAACAGCCCCTTCATTGGATGCTTTGCTGAGCCACTTCGACAGAATGGACCGTGTATGAACAGAGGTTCTCACCGAAAGCTTTATTAACAACTGAAACAAACAAAATGTGTAAACCCATTTTCCTCAGCCTCTGAGAGAGTTTCTGTCCTTTTGTTGAATAGCTCAATTTACCGCTGGAAATGTTGACGGTATGGCCAAGAAAACGCTTTGTTGACTCTCTTTGAGAAATCCTTCCTCTCTGATAGCATCGCTGCATGATTTTTAATGTGAGAATAGAATACGTTGGTGCTTCATCGTTGTGCCGTACTCCCAGCTGATATTTCTTCCTTTTATGCATATGCATTGTTTACCTTTCACTCGCTCCCCTGGGTATAGTGTATCTCCAGAATTCCCTTTTAAAGAAAACCTGGCAAATCAGTGGAGAAGTGTGGCAAAACTGGACCATATTATCAGACAGAACAGCTTGGCCAATCACTACACTGAAACTAGTGTGACCTCTCTTCATCGCACAACGCAAACCAAGTATCATCTTTATCACCAGAATACATTGTGGAGGCATATAGGGTGCTGACCACAGCGGCCGCCTCCTCCAGTGTGGTCCACACACAGTCAAAGTACACCTGTTACAGCTAAGTTCCCAAACGTAATCTTCTTTGTCTGGGTGGCCCCATTGACTTCTGTAGCAGCCTGAGATACATTCATTTCTCTATGAGCAAGAGGGGTGGAGGCATCTGCCATGGGTGTTCTAGAAATAGGGTCTGGCCTTCTGCAGGACCAACAGTGAAGCATTTTCCAAGCCCTGTTGGTGTGTTCCGTCAAGAGAAAGGGACTGAGAGGAAAGGGGGCAAGAATCACTGAGTCTTATTCACAAAACTGTCTGGCTGCTTGGACCCAGTGGTGCTGAAAGGGAGGCAAAGGGGCCCATTGTCCGTCAGTGACAAGTGGACTAGCTCTATTGACTGTAAAGTCTACTGGTGGGTGGGTGGGTGGGTAAGGGGGTGCCAGGGTCGGACCACAATGGCTGTTTTTCTACTTGACACTTGGAGTCTAATTCTGCTTGCCTAGTGCCTAGTGCATGAAAGCTAAGACAAACCCACCCATCCTTGCCCTCCCTCCCTGCCTCCTCGCGTTCTCCACTCTTTTCCCTCTCACTTTCTTTCTGTCTCAGACATTGCTGTGAGGAGGGGAGAAAGAGACGGACGGTGAAAGAGAGGCCCTGAGGATGTTGTGTAGAGCTCCCAATTCTGGGCCATTTGCAGGCAGGCAAAAGCTAAAGCAGTCTGTATGTAGTCCCTAGTGTGAAGTGATAGTGATATTACCGTGCCACACACAGTGCCATCACAAACACAGTTGCACTATGACTCGGGTTTCCCTGGGCACTGATTAAGGTATAAACACAATCAGTTTCACACATCAACCTTTTAAACCTTACATTTTAACTGAAATGAAACCACAAGTGAGCAAAATATCTATATACACATCCCATTTCTTACTGCCTTTACCTTCAAGAATCTGCTCAAACCGCACATGAAGGTACAGTAGGTGATTCTATTTCTATTACTACTGTATCCGAATAATTATTCATTTATTAAGTAAAATCATGAAATGGCCATCCAGCAATAATGCTGTTTTGGTGATAATCAATATTTATCGACCACGCCATCTTTTTTGGAAGCTTCTGCTTGCAAACTTCCAAAGTTGAATGCAACATCTCAGTTATAGGCCTTCATCAGGCGGGGCTCCTTTACTCTTTCACATACAGTAGTTCCTACTTTTTTAGTTTTGTACACCTTACCGAAACCTTTTTTTTAAGGCTTGCAAACGTTTATTAAGCGGCATTCCCAACGGGCACAATAAAGATAACTATAACGATATGTTGGCTTTCACATCAATTATGTCTGCGTTATCGTTGTGGTGTGGACGCTATCCATCCACTTGAGTTGCGAACGATTTTTAAAACGATATCTGTATCTTTATCGTGCCCGGAGGCTTTACTTATCCATCCAGGAAGCAACATAACTGTAGACATGGAACCAGGCACCACTCTGCCACCACAGAAGGTAACATCCCTGGCTGTCACTTCCTGTGAAGGCCCTCATTCTTCTCACTTTGTCACCGAGCCCTGAGCTCAAATGTCACACTCAGCACCTGCAATGCAGCAGGCTGGGACAACTGCAGGGCTGACAAGACTGACATTGTGAGGTGAGGTTGCTATAATGCACTCTTATAGATATTTTGCCACAGATCTGCATGACAATCGTGTGATATTCAAGTTGAATCCAACTATTCCGACTGCTGTGCTGTGTAGCAAATATTACCAAGCCACGCTCAGAGAGTCGAACGCTAAGAAAAATACAAACTGCCGTTTATTGCAAGTCATATAGCTCCACATCACATTGTGAAGAAAGAGATTTGGGGTTTTTCAAAAGAGAACAATCCTTCGTGGCCTCACTCAGCGTGAGTGACCCACCATAGAATTCACAGAAAGAAAAGAAATCACACCTCCAATCAGCCACCAGAGGCCTTGAGGTTGAAGATCTGATTGACCAATTACTCCTCTCCATAGGCTCAGGCCAAGAACCCCAAGGCTGAGATTGTTCTCCAGTCTCTCATGGCTCTCGTCACTGGGGGCTCTTTCTGCTTGATTGCTCCTGGACCACTCCCCCTCAGAGTCTTACACACACACACACACACACACACACACACACACACTGGCATTCAGCGAGATCACATCAGGCCTTTCCACATGGTAGCGCCCTACGCAATGAAGCCTTTGCCACGGCCCATTCACAACCAAGCCAACTGTCACGTCAAATCAAACAACGGCCAGGACCCCAAATCAAACATCTCATGCTAAAGAGGAAAAAAGCGTAAGGGGGAAGAAAAAAAATCAACAATGCCTAACAAAAACTAATTCTTGCTCGTTGTTGGGAGTCCGGATTAACACGGAAAATGCATTGTTACACAATCCCATCAAAGTCTGAACATATGTATAATTCATACCACCATATGTACTGTAGCTCCCATGATATAATGGGCCAACATTCTTTTCATATGCCGGGTCCTCTTGATGCCCAGTGTACATTAAACAGTGCTGAACATTCACACAGCGAAATAAATAAAGAATTGAGCAAACTCACTATAGCAACCGATTAGCCAATACATTAACCAACTTGTTAAAGTCCTCTGCATGGCTTGTGCAAACTGGTGTGGGCTGTTTTTTCGGCATGCACGTCGCTCTCTGGGCCATGTGATTCTAAAGCTAAGCCCCTGCATGCAGCCCCATACAGAAGGATCACAGGGCTTAATAGATTAAAAGTGATCCTGTTGGACCAACCGGGCCGCTATGGTTCAGTGCCACTGACCAGGCCACAGAAAGCTGTGAGGAAATATGTATGCCAATGCACCGTTTAATTTCTATGCGCAGCTGTCAATGGACGTCTACCAAGAATCAACTACACAATACATCAGAAAAAAAATGCAAATCGAAACAAATTTGACATGAGGGGGAAAAAGTTTGAAGTTGAACCTTATGTGTCCGAGAGAAAACTCTGGAAAATTAGCAAATTGGCAGCTGACAAAAGCCACTGTGCTGTGGGATTTGCTCACAAAAGGTGGACACATGCACTCACATTCATGCATGCACTTGGATATAAACATAAATGCACAAAATAAAAATGTACATTGAGAGTGTGACAAAAACAAAAAAGAAAGAAAGAAAACATGTTGCAACCTACCTTCTGTGTCCTTTTGTCTCCCATGTCCTTTCAAAATTGTCCATTTTCTTTGCTGCTTCTGCTGTGAATATGGCAGAGTGTGTGTCTGGGAAGGATGTGTGTGTGTGTGGTGGTGGTGGTGGGGGTCTTGATGCCTTTTCAGGAGTGTAATGGGATTCTTGTTACTTTCGGTTATCTAGCTTTATGAAGAATGTACATCACTCATACAGCTAGATAACCAAAGATAACAATCAACCCCGAAGGCTACCCAACCTCTTGAGCCACAGGTGAACAGGCCAGATTCTGACCTATAAACAGAGGAAAAAGTATTAACAAAAAACTCAAAAGTGATGATATCTTTCCAATTGGTCCACAATGTGATTATATTATCATCAAGAAATTCCAAAATTGTCTTTATCGCCGTACAGAGGTGTACAAACATCCTTTAGATTAGGCCTTGTATCTCATCCAAGTTGTTGTAGCCCTTAAAATGTCCAAACCCGTCATTTTAAGTACAGAACCGGATTCGCCCCTCAGCGTGGCATCATACATAGGCTCCACCAATTGTAAACCTATCTCAGAGCCAGAAAAGCTTTGATTGGATGACCAGTCCATCAACCGCCTCGACTACTCAAAGTCAAACAATCACAAGTGAGGCATGGAGAAAAAACACACGATCAGCTGAACTGGTCCAAACTGGCTTTGGCACTAACCTCCTTTGACCAACCTCTATTTCCACCCGTTGCCTCCATCCTTATGGAACGCCAGCCTCGCACACAAGGACTCGCCCCATGGGAGGTTGATAGCTTCAAACGCCACCCCCTGCCTCGGCCCAAATGCATTTCTAAATTAAAAGAAGACCCTGGCTGTTCTACTGTAACCACAACAGAGCAAAATGGCTTCATCTTAGTTTATATTATCTGACGTTAGACTCCAGGCCCATGAATAAACCCGGCAGCGTCTGTGCCCATGATCAAAATACACCATAAGGTCCATGGAGATGCATATCAGTTTCAGATATGAACACACAGCCATGCACACAGGCATTGATGCGTGTGCAGAAACACGTACATTAGTACAGTACTTCCTCACACGTATGACACACACACACAGCACATAGACAGACACACGTGTGTGCATGGATGCAGACACACCAGAATTCCTGTGGCACATGGCACAAGGGTCTGTCTAATTAAAACGACTCTCAGTGTGTACCCAGATTTTCTTTGTGGCGGGCCCCTCCCATCCACACCATCACTAGCAAGTGGTCTATTGACTGAAGGCGAGCAAAGAAGAGATATTGAAGATGAAAGGCAGAGAACGTTCTCGTCCTTTATCGTGTACATCTACCCTATACCACTCCGTCCTAACACACTAGTTACATTACCGCCTTAGCAAGCAACACATTTCACTGGCATTGTTCTGCATCTAGGTCTTAAGCTAATAGACGACATGTGCTTCTCACTAGAGCCCAGTCTGAATCTATACAAGCAAAACCTCTCATTCCTGCTCAGTTATAATAAGAGGCTTCAGCTGCAGGCTTTGTCCTGTAGCACTGCAAAATTCACAGTGACAAAGCAGGGCCTTTCAGGAGTAAACGTACAAACATGTTGTACCTCTGTGGCTGCATGCTCCAATAAAGCTTATTCACACACATGCATGTGAGGACACAGGGATGATCCTTCTGATTACATGATCTTAATTAGTTACACAGTCTCACATTTATGCATACAGATCCACGCGCGCGCGCGCGCGCACACACACACACACACACACACACACACACACACATGCACACGCGTGCACACACACACACACACACACACACACACACACACACACACACAGATTTAACAAACCTTATTTCTGTCAGGTGAACTATTACTGTTGTGCCAAAGGGAAATATATATATATATATATATATATATATATATATATATATATATATATATATTATATATATATATATATATATATATATATATATATATATATATATACACATATATAGTATATAGTTATTTCTTGTTTTTGTTTGTTTTTTAATATAAATTGAGTGCAATTAATCAATTAATGTTGATTCCACAAAATTACGAATATGTCAATTCAATAATTTTAGGTAACGATAACTTCCTAAAATGTTTTAGATATTATTATATATAATTTGCATTGCTTAAATGTTTTTGCTTGTTTTATCAGCTCTGTAAAGCACTTTGAGCTGCATTTCATGTCATGAAAGGTGCTATACAAATAAAGTTTTATTATTATTATTATTATTATTATCAAACCGGGGACTTTAATGTGTCAATGCCTGATTGAATATTCCATTACTAGCCTTATAGTAGCCTAATATGGTAATCATCTTTCTCAGTCAATGATTAGCATTTTAAATCGATACAAAATTGTAGTTTACAATACGATTTAGAACTACTGTTGTATATACTGTACATTATAAGCAAATTAGCTATAAGCTAGAAGAGAATTAGCCATATCCCATGCCTGGATCCTGCATGAGGCTACATCCCATGCAGACTGAAGTTATTTTCCCCTTTTCCTTTTTTAAGTTAATTCTATTATCATTCCTATTTCACTTTTTTGTTATTTCCAATTATAATTATTCACTATTAAGCTATTGGTAATAATTGGTAATAATAAAATGTCAATAAGTCTAGCTTGCCTTCTCACTGTCTGGATTATATATCAGTCACCTCTCTTTCAATGCCCATACAGGAGTACCACGGCCTGCATTTAAACTTTGAACCTCCTTTTAACATTTGTTTTAACAATGTTATTGTTAATAACATTGTTGGCCTATGTTATATCAATGTATTAGTGTAGCCTATATACGATCGAGCTCTGCCAAACACTATAAATTGGTTTGTGTCAATGGTGTATTATGTTGCCTAATTGTACCAGGCCAGCCCGATCATATTTGGCCTGGACTTGAATTTATATATAGGCAACACACCGAATTAATACACTACTCAATTAATGGTAATTAAGGCATTAATTCAGGCACATGTATAGCATAAGCCTAGGGCCATATAGACCAGGACACCATTTGCACAGCACAACCTCTCTTCTTTGATTTTCATCGGAATAAAATGGTAGATTACACCAATAAGCTGTAGTAGCATGGGAAAGTAAGTACAACGAAATTATTTTACACTATTGAAACGTGTCTATGTTGAGTGTATTATTTTGATGATACTGACATGCAGATCGCACGAGCAATGTAGTTGGCAGAGAACAGACAGATCAATGAGCTTGATTTAAGCTAGGCTAATAATGTAGTGCTAGTGGGCCATGGACCCAGCAGCAATCATGAGAAAGCATGCTATTGCTTTGTCATACCTAGTGGGTAAAGCTATATGGCAACATTAAGATAGATAACAATATGGACATTTCATATTTACAAATTAATTAGTCACTATTGTGAACAGGGCAAGCATTCCCCATCATTAAAATCGTAGATCACTAGCCAAATGTTATGCCGGACATGTGATAAGTTCTTTCTACATCTATATTGAGTTACTATAGGGCCTGTGTAAAAACCTCAAATGCTTTAGTCATACTTATAGTCTGAGCTGTCAAACATGTTTAAATGATTTCAATCAGAGGCAGCGGTCGACCATATTACCTATTCCACGTGTTCTGAGTCATGCAGATGAATGTCTCTCCAGGGAGCCCTGGAAAAGGGGGACGATAATTGTATTATACAAACAGATAGGCTGCTGCAACAATCACCCCGTTTTGCAAACTTGCATTGTATATTTCTACAAAAAAATAACGATGGGCTTGACATGCTTATCTGACATCTAAAACACAGCTAATAGGCTATAATCTAACTAACTTTGGCAATCCCGCTTTGTTTGATTCTGCAGGTGCTGCTGGCCAGAGATGTACACTGCTATAGGCTACAACTTTTCCTCAAGGGTCGTCTGTGTGTGTGTGTGTGTGTGTGTGTGTGTGTGTGTGTGTGTGTGTGTGTGTGTGTGTGTGTGTGTGTGTGTGCGCGCGTGTGCGCGTGCGTGCGTGCGTGCGTGCGTGTGAGAGAGAGAGATGCGCGCGCGCGCAATCACAAGAAATTAGGATTATATGGCACCACTGCTGGACAATGACCAGGCTACCGTTGCATGAATTAATATTGATATTAAAACTAGACCTACATTTTAAATGTCAATAATCCAGATGTCCCTATTCATGCCCCCTTTCTCTTTTCAGCATCCATATTCATCCGTGCTATATAGGCCTAGCTGATTTGACTGGTGCACACACACTGCACATGAATATTCTTAGCTATAGCCCATATTAAGTGAAAGTTCCATAATCCGCAGCAGAACCATATTGCAGCCGATGCCAAACACGCAGTCAGGTTGTGTGTCCATGTGCACACGTGTGCTCGGCAGGCCTCATATTCGGCGCGCACGTGCGGAGTGGATATTTGGCCTTGTAATCCTTTATCCACAAGCTATATGGGTGGGAGCAGAGCGCCTGTACTTGGTGGAATTGCAGGGATCGCAGCCATGTCTCATGGTAATCCTCATCCTCAATAGTCCGGTTCTATAACGGTCAACGGTTTGATTTGCTCTTTCCCCTTCCAAACCTTGGCAAATTGAGTTGGACCTGTAGCCTATGCATCCAATAGAGCTGCATTGTTCCAGCAGGACATTCCTCGTCTGGCAGGTGCTTTAGGCATGTTTTCTTTTTTTTAAATTGGCCCACTAATTGCCTGTAGCCGTAAACGAGCTCAAAACTGAATATAAGTGCCATCGGCCTTTCTGGCCCTGGGTTGAAATGTCGTGTTGGAATTCAGCCTCACTGGACGAGGGGTAGTAGACTATTGTATGCATCATGAGTTTATATGAAACACATGTCTCTTAAAGTATTACGAATTATAATGAAAGGAAATCACGAGAGTGTTCTGATCTGATGCATAATTTAGCCTGAGGGCAAACACGGGTTTGTTTTTGCATATTAATCTGAAAGCCTGACCTCTCGGTGTAATTTGGCACATTTCAAGTCAACCGCTCGTTAATCCAAAATGATATATAGATATTAATATCCTACATTCTCTGTAGGCCTATCCATTTACATCCACAGAGTTACCTATGGAGCCTATAACATTAGACTATACTATATTGTATGGAATGCGTTTGAACATTCTAGGGAACGATCCATCCTATATTCGCTAGCAGGTGCCATTCTAGAATGTTAGGCTATCATGCCATTATGTGTCTTGCACTCGTCTACAAAGATGAGCTCTTGAATGTAACTTCATTTCGAGTAAAAACTAATGCTATAATGTAGCCTAACCCTTGTCAGTTCACATGATGCTATGCCATGTTCAGAGCCAAATCCAAGGCAGCTCGAAGAGGATGCGCGAGTCTGTTCCGTTATGTGTGTGCATATTCGCAATGAATGAACGCAGACCTAAAAAAGAAAAACGCGTTTCGTTTTCCTCTCCCCATTCTAACACGTATACGCTACCCTCTCACACATCATCTCTAACAGTCACACATAGATATATAACATACTCACCCTGTTGTCTGTGAGTGAGCCACGGTCTTATAATACGCCGATCTCCACTAGCAATCAACCGAGCGAGCCGAGCGGTGTAGAACAAGTGAGCGGCTGCACGCGCTCCTCGGCTCGCTCATGGTCTCTCTTGAGCGTCATGGCTGCGGCTGGCCGTGACGTCGCGCTGGCCTCATCCATTCAGCTTTCCGTGGACGGGTTGCCCCCGTTGTTTATCATCAGCACCGCGTTATTTCCCATAGAGACGTCGCTCCTCTCCTCCCCCCCGCCGCGGAAAGCAAAGTGAGCTGCCCGCCCGCCGCCACTCAGTCACACGAGATGCATATTATGAACTTAAAACATGCCTGCCAAAAAACATATACCCGCCACCTAGACCCTCCCCCTTATGACACGATGCAGGTCTATTTTGTTCCCACCCATCTCTAATTGAAATAAGCATATAGGCTGCTGCATGTGAATAGTCATATGCCTACTCATATCCATATATCCGTGATTTCCCCCTCGGTTTATAGGCTACTTATTTAGCCTAATTACTAGGCTATTACACATTTTCACTAATATTGGTTATAGTTGAATCCAAGTGTGGAAACAGTTGCCGTTTACCTGCCATCTCTAGACCACAAGTCAAGAATTATGTAGGTCTACAGGTTGAGTAGGCTAGATTAGAAATAATGCTTAATAAATTGACATGTAGGCCTAGTAGCCTACATCAGGGCCTAAGCATCCTCTCTAAAGTTACACTGCAGTGGCTTTTCAAGTGTGTCGTTTATAACGTGTTTCGTCCATGTGGGATTATAAAAGTTTCGTTGTAATCTTGTCTGGTTACTAGTATTCGTTTGACATAAAGCCCCCTGCGAGACTATAGCCCCCATGCGCCCGGTCTGAATCAAGAACGTTCTACACTGCACTATTCTCATTGTCGCCGTGGCTCTTTGATACAGAAGAGAGTCGTGGAATGTGACCAGTGGATCGCCGGGGGTGAAACCGTGCAAATCAGCTTTTACTGTCACCGCCGAGCCCCCAGACCCCGTAGACAAGAGCCAAGAAAGGGGGTCTAGGTCACTCGATTATCATAATAATCAGATCGTGGGGATAAAAATCTCCTTTGAATAAATTACTGCTTCAATAGGAGGCGCGGGACTGCCAAAGAGACAACTTTGTCAGTCCTCTTGGTTTGTTGGGGTTCTCTTCTCTCGACCAATGTTCATGAGTTCCCCTTTTCTTTCTCTTCAAATTTTGGACGCTTTCCTGGAGATCAAACTCTAAATACGGCGACTGTTTCTTTTCCCGGGTTTTGCTTGGTAAGCTTGTTTCCCCTCTCTTCTATTCCTCTCGCCTCTCACAACGATGCTTGGTTTCCAAGGCCATGGCGAAGGCAAGCTTCAAACCGCTCTTTGGAAACCGACCTGCTTGCGGCTAATGGGCTAAAGCACCGGGTACAATAGCCTCGTGCCCCCCTCCACCCCCACCCCACCGCCCCCACCATGGGAACCCGGGCACCGAGGTGGACAAGGGACTGTTCAGTATTGTGATGGCACGTCTCAAGTTCATTATCACTCATCAGGCAACTCTAGCATGTCTCCCCCAGCCCCCCCTCCCCCCCTCGTTGGCTGCACAGATCACAGTAGTCTACCGCGCCAGCACAGCCATGTCCAGTCAGTTTGCATTGCACACCAATAGGGGAAAAGGGCCCATACACATTATTTTGATAGCCACGTATCAAATTGTTGGAGCAATTGCAATTAATTACTTTCATGGAGTTCCTCTGAATATATAACATTTTCAGAATGTTCAAATATAGCCTATATATAATATTATGAGGTGTTGTGAGCTTGTAGATCGGCTATTTTCGCTATATTCACAATCATGACACCTTATAAATGAGCAATAATAAAGTGGTGACTTTTTTATTTAAGTTTGGTTTGCCTCAGTTGAACGAAATGGACACATTCACACGTGGTGGTGAGGCAACAAGTGGGTCCGGTTAGGTTGCCAACACTATAGGGATTGAAATGCATGATTCAGGCCTAATATGTCCATACACACACTCACATAAAGTGGACATAAATTAATTCAGTTTAGCTTGTTTCCCACATAGGCCTATGCTTAATTGCATTTAACACTGACGCTTCACTGACAGTGAAAGTATTTTTACGAGGAATATTTATTGTCTTGGTGATGTTCAAGGTTGGCACTGAAGGCTGAAGCAACTGAAACATTTCATTTATTTAGATTAGGGCTACTTTGTGAGAAGATGTAGGCCTGTTCCTGGGTTACATGCATTTATAACAACTCAAGCTTTTGTTCACGATGCAAAAGGGATGCAGTATTGAAAAGGGTGGCGACCTTAATATGAACAAAATGCTCAGTTTAAACAAACCAACCCTAGAATGAGGTGATGGTGACGCATGGCTCTTTAGCTAACAACATCCTAAAACCTACTACATTTCTAAATTATACAGGTCTTGAATATATGAAATAAAGCGTATCATTCAAAAACACTATCACAATAGCCTATACTTTAAACAAACATCCAAAATACTTGACTTTTACTTTTTACTCTTGATTTTTTACGATCTTGTCGTCTAGGCCTAAACTGATCTTGCAAGAGGGTGACGGACTGACGGTTTGAAATGTTTTACTGAGGAGGCAGAGTCACGTTTCATTTGTGATTGTGCCAAGACACAAACCTGCAGCTTATACAGGCCTACCATGAGTTCATCGTCGTCTGCGAGCAACCTGCGAGCGCGCAGGTGCTTGACTTTACAGTAGGCTTATGTGCATATATATAGGATATAGTAAAGAGAAACTGTTGCCTGATTTTGACAACTTGGCTATAATTAATGTTCTCGTCATTACAACGATAATGTAGGATAAATAAATAGTAGCCACTTGTTGGCACTTTCGTTTTGGCCTTTTTGGGGTTGTCTCCAAATGGGGAACCCTAACTGGAGCCCTTTTATGGACAACCGATACAGATCTGTCATGCTGATCTGTCCGATCTGCCAGGGTGTTGTTTTAGGATCAAAATAAATTAGATTGATAACAAAACAAAGAAAAAGAAAAAGAAAAGTAAAAACTGACTTGCACTATAGACCGGTATATTGTTTATTGTTGATTAATTCCAATTACTCTGTGTCTGTCTTAGTTCTGAAGTTGAACCCTGACTCTTAGATGGATTTGCTGGATGAATGCCATGCTTGTATAGCGCCACAATGTTCACGTTTTTATAATGCCAATGCAAGCAACTATAGTGTCGTTTGGTAAATGAACACTAACTAATGAATAACGAATTAATAATCAATGCAAATGATGGTCCTATATTATATGCCTATAACTGAGTGCACCACCACCATGCAAGTCTCCCTCTTTGGCTCACTATTTGAATCCTCCAAACAAAATATGGATGTGCAGTTATCTCAAGACACATAATTGAAAATAGCAAAAGCAGGTTTTATTACACACAACCTTTTATTACACACAAGTTCACAACACATTAACACAATATATGTATGCTTATAACCAAGACAGTTTTTTACTGAACTCAATCAGAAGCCATTGGGTTTTCTCTTTTAGTGCAGAGTTTTCTCACATTGCCACCCTGGTCTTGGCAGCTCCGCATCCGAGACGTGCTCTGCAACTCAAAGCTCACGCTCTTTTGTCCCACTAAATCTGCCCAAATTGTCAAAGCTCCATGGGAGCTGTCGCGCGCGTTCCTTGTGCCACACGAGACAGGCAGACCCCCTTCCCTTCCCCTTCCCCCCAAATTGTTCATTAACCAAAGAGGAAGTTTTGTAATTTTTCCCCCCTATGCTCCATCTTTGCCATGTGATGACAAAAGCAGAAAGTGTGTGTGTGTGTGTGTGTGTGTGTGTGTGTGTGTGTGTGTGTGTGTGTGTGTGTGTGTGTGTGTGTGTGTGTGTGTGTGTGTGTGTGTGTGTGTGTGTGTGTGTGTGTGTGTGTGTGTGTGTGTGTGTGTGTGTGCGTGCGTGCGTGTGTGCGTGAGTGTGTGACATACATTTTGCGCACGCGAAAAGTCAGCTTCACAAGGTGTCAGACAGAATGTATAGCTGCATTCATTTCAGACTCACCGTTCCATGTCCCATGTAGTCGTTGTTATAGACAATTTTACACCAAATCAACAAGGCTATTAGATACTCCATCTGATACGAGAGAAACCACCGTCTTTATGTCTCATCTCATCGCGAGCGCGCCTGGTCTGCCTCAACAACACGGTGAACTTGGCCTCATTGCACAATTAAGTCTCTTATTTGTAACCCATAAAATAGATAGCAGTCACGACGAAATAGCCGAGTCATGGCCAGATTAATAAGACAATCCAGTTTTTGAAAATGAAAATCCTGTAAGCAATGCAACAACAAAAATGGCGGATTGGAAAAAAATCTCCCACGCCAGAGTCATTACGCTTGCAATTAGAAGCTCATTTGCATAAATGCTAATGAGACCGAAATTCATATTGACGCTTAGGGGAAAATATGGGGGTGTTGTGTGCAATGTGCATGCATGGACTTGAAGGGAATACGACATTTTGGTGCGTCATATTGATAGCCTATATCTTTTCATAATTTGAGTTTTGAACAGGCTACGCTAGACCCTCTTACAGCTTAAAAGGGTAAATCAACATAAGACATCATCACTATAAAATCAGGCCAGTGTATCTAAATCAAATGCCTGTTTTTTTATTATAGGCTATAATGTTTTTGTTTTGTTTTGTTATGTTATGTTTTTTTAATACTATTCAGCAGCAGGTGTTATAGCCTGTTGCCTTTAGTGTTGCTGAAAGCACCTCCAGGTGATACAAGATTCATGGTGCATTCATATCATCTTGATGAAAAGCGAATAGCCTACCCAGTACCCATACATTGCTTATAGAATATGCTCAAAACCGAGCGTGAAGTTAATTGTGGAGTTGTTTGGGGGAAGGAGTCAGGACAGGAAATAATTCAGGACAGGAATTCATTATAGTTTAATTTTGAAACGAGCTATATAGGCCTAGGCTATGAAGAAGACACAAAAACCTGACCGCCATATAATGCGGAGGAGAGAAGCTAGTGCTATAAGGACAGGGGAAGTTCTGGTTGAAGAAAGCCTCGGTACTGCAGGCTATGAGGGTGTTGCGTTCACTCTGCTCAGCGGTGTTCGTGGGAATGATGAAATGATGCGTAATGCCAAACTAATTGCTTAATTAATGCGTTCATAATATGAATGCAGCGAGGCCCCCCCGCCATGCATAGAAGATGTGTATGTGTAAAAGGCCTACATGTCACGAAGAAAACAGTGTCGAAGGGGCCTCGCTGTCTCAATGTGAATGGATACGTGCATGATGATCAATTATAGACAGTAGACACATAGCCATATAGGAAGGCCTGCAGGTTATACAGGCTTTTTTTTAGGCCACAGATAACATTCAGGTTTGCCTGTTAATAATGTATTTTGATGGAAGGTTGTCAGAGAGAGAGAGAGAGAGAGAGAGAGAGAGAGAGAGAGAGAAAGAGAGAGAGAGAGAGAGAGAGAGAGAGAGAGAGAGAGAGAGAGAGAGAGAGAGAGAGAGAGAGAGAGAGCTAGAGTCAGTCTGTGTGTGTGTGTGTGTGTGTGTGTGTGTGTGTGTGTGTGTGTGTGTGTGTGTGTGTGTGTGTGTGTGTGTGTGTGTGTGTGTGTGTGTGTGTGTGTGCTGTGCTGTGCGTGCGTGCGTGTGTGTGTGTGTGGTTTTTTAAAAACACTATAGTCAAAAAGAACGAAAGAAAGACAGACAAATAAATTAGGCTTTAAGTAAAATAAAATGAATTGATATACCCAGAGGAAACTTACTGGTATGTAGCAAATGATCGACTATAGGCTAATCTAATCTCGAATCTATTTAATTTGAAATATAATAACTAAAATTCATAAATGCTCGCCTCTTTCTTTCTTTCTTTCTTTCTTTCTTTCTTTCTTTCTTTCTTTAATCATATAGCCAATAAAAGTCCTAATTTAGCAGACTGCAGGTTCCCAGGATGACAACGCATTAAAACATCTAAACCTGTTGAATAATGCATTGTATTTTCTTTTAGTAAACCTATAGGCTCAAGTTGTGAGATCATTTTGATCATTTTTTGTCCGATATTGATTATTTATTTGAGATTTCACTGGAGGATAAACCCATTGAGTTGCATCAACTCGTTTTCGAGGGTGTCCTTAAAGCGCAGCAAACAACAATAAACAACACAGAACAACAAATCAAGGACATACACATGACTCTTCCAACATCTCAACCCCCACGATTAGACGAGCTCTAAAAGGCTAAAAGATGCAATAGCCAGGTGGAAAGTGCTAAAGTGTTTTATTTATGTTTTATACCATTATAATTTATATCTGCAAAGTAAACTAACTAAAGTTTTCAAATAACTGTAGTGGAGTGAAAGTAGGCCTACAATATTTGGATCCGAGATGTATTGGAGTAGAAGTAAAAGTATTGGAAATACTCAAGTAAAGTACAAATACCTCAAAATTGTACTTAAGTACATTACTTAAGTAAATGTACTTACACCACTGATAAGTACATCCGGATATGGGATGACCAAACCTCCAAGAGATGAAAAGTGAGAGGTGCAGATAGTGGATGCTAAGGCAGTGGTTCTCAACCAGTGGTCTCTGAGGGGGTTCCAGGTGGTCCCCAGCTAAATGATGGCGAGTTGGTGCTAACCAAATACCTTATAGATCTTTGTGGGTTGCTCTGAAGAGTTAAATTATTGTTAAATATCTGATTGATTGATTGATTGATTGATTGAGTATTTTATTAGACAAAAGTGGAGAACATAACAAGTATAGTCAATACATTAAAGAATGTAGTACAGTACAAGTACAGTTAAACACCCTGCCTAAAAGGAACATAGCAAATAAGTATTTTTACGGTCTTTTTTTACGTTGCAAGTCCTATACTATAGGTATTCAACTCATGGTTATACAAATAACAGAAAAAACATACAAACATCATCACAGCAAAAACAGCAAAAACAAAACAGTATATGTTCAGGGTAGGGGACTTCATTTACAAAAAGTCTAGGCTACATAATAAGAGAATGTAGAAGAATTGTTATTTTTTATCAACGTTCGCCTGCTTAAAAAGTGTAATAGTGATTGTTTTTTGTTAAAATAAGTGTTAAATATATATATATATATATATATATATATATATATATATATTAGTCACCTGCACCATAAGCCCCAAGGCAGTCTGTGAGTATGTGAGAGATTAATCGAAATAGAAATGATTTATCCGAAAATTGTCGGTTAACAGATTTGAGTCGTTGCTTTGTGGGATACATGAGATTTATTGACACTCACCTTTAGAATAATTGGATGAGGGAAAAATCAATAGGTGTTTAATTCGGAAAGCTGTATTATACATTTGTGGGAAAAGAATGTAGCATAGCCCGTCAGTAAAAGGTTATTTAATTGACGTCAAGCTTTACTTATTTAATTATTTGAGCCACATTTAGTTTCCCACAATTTTTGAGTTCTTATAAACTCAAAGTAGGCGAATTCAAACTGAAATGTAAAGTAAAACTGCAGGCTATAGGGCCTAATTATCCCAAGAAGGAGTATATGGCCATACAGATACGTTGCACCTGTGCGTATAGGGCGCTGTCCAATCAATGGTGCTGAAGTTGAAACGAGTATTACAGTAACACACACTGTAGGGCTGTAATCTGGACGGTACTTCTTGGAAGACGGCCTTTTCTGCAACAAACCCACTGATGCCCTGCCAAAACTTCAGGAAAAACATGCATGCCACTCTCTCTCTCTCTCTCTCTCTCTCTCTCTCTCTCTCTCTCTCTCTCTCTCTCTCTCTCTCTCTCTCTCTCTCTCTCTCTCTCTCTCTCTCTCACACACACACACACACACACACACACACACACACACACACACACACACACACACACACACACACACACACACACACACACACAGTGTTAGGTGCCCTGTTCCCCGATTCCCCGAAGATACAATAAATAACCTCTGGGGATTTATTAATTGGACGTCATCAAAATTGGACATTTTGATGATCAAAAGAGAATCTCTGCGTATTGAGATTGTAGCCTGTTTCTGCTTGGAACCATCTGAAATGTATTGGCTATAGGCCTAATCAAAACATATCTTAGAGGTTAGTTGAGTAAACAAGTCCCTCAATTTATATGACGTGTTCGTCTTCAGGCAAAAAAAAAGAAGAAAAAAGAATCACCTGCAAACATTCAGGTATATATATATTTAATCTGGTATAGCATAATTAGAGCTGGTGCAACTATTATGACACAATTTCAACGCTGGAATACTTTTTTATTGGGCCTCTATGGCTCCTTCAGCTGTGAACGCATATAAAAAAAATCCCATGCCTTGGGTTAACATTGTTTAATTGAACAAATATTTCACATACAAAACAAAACCCCACATTCTTATAATAATATCGACCAATATCACGTTTAACTTCTATTTCATTTTAAAATATAATAGGCCTATATTGCAAGCAAAAAAATAACACCCCATTGAACCGAACATGCGTTTAACTGCTTTAATTTAGACAGTTCTAAATTGCAAGTTTTATGGATTGATAGAAGTGATGCCAGAAATAAAAAATAATGAAAATATGAAACTCAGGATTTAATGTATACCATTTTAATGCTTGCATTTTGTCCATGCTGCATTTAATGTAAGATTTCTTTAGTTAGTAAATCACCTCCCCCAAAATTTGTATAGGCCAAATTTATATTTTTAATGAATCATTACAAATAAAAAAATATTATTACAATATTAAAATATTATTATTAAAATATTAAAATAGTATTTGTATAATTATAGTAATATAACATTCCCTATACAATTCTTTATAGTCATTGATGAATTGGGGAGATTTTTTTATGTTTATGTTTAACTAAAATTATTATAAAATCCGTAGGGACTAGTAGGGGATTATTGCAGAGGAGAAAAAAGTCGTACACAAATACACAGCGCATTTGCATGCTGTATCCCACGGTGGGAAATTACAATGGCGTGCAATTAATATGCACATAAATTAAAAGCCAGAGAGGCTTCTAAATTCCAGGCACAGGCGGTTCTTCCAAAGAGGGATAGGAGAGAAAAGGCCTCGGTTTGGCGGAGGAACAAGACGACTGTTCACACGCTAATCGGAAGGGGGGGGGGGGGGGGGTAGATGGGGTGGTGGTTGGGCTAATATGTCTCTCCACGCACATTATTTTAAGTATTTAGAGACTGACTGACGTTTACCTCAAGTTCCATCCATAGATAGGCCACATGACATGGGCATTTCTGCATGCAGTGACTGAACGAATTTGAAACCCTTAAGATACAATTAATTGCTAATGGGGGATGGAGCCCATATAGGCATATAGTTCTAGGCTGCAGTAAAGTGTTTCGTTTTTTGTAAATAAATACATTTAAATCTATCTTCTAGTAATCATTGATATGTGTGTTTGTTAAGTAACAGGGGTCTGTGCTCTGCTCTCTGTAGGCAGAAAATGCATTTTCAGGTCGGGAGGGATACCTATTTTATCCAACCAGGAGAGAGAACTCATGCAGGATACAAGTGATGACACAAAAGATCAGAGCAGACAAAATTGGAACGGGAAACTATAGGTCTACCCTATACGTCTATAGGCCTACACATAAACAATAACTATGTCAGACATGGAAAAAAAAAGAGAATATAGAAAATATTAGACAAACATTTTATTTAGTCAAAAAATATATAATGACACAATTTATTTCAATACAACTGAACTCAAAGATGTTCTCCTTTATATCAGCTCGTTTAGACCTATCTAAATGGCGAATGTAAAATTAAACTAATCTGAAACAGCATAGAATCATCTAAGGTTTACCACAAACACTCATAACTGGACATGATATAAAATTCTATAACATAAACTAATGTGGAAAAACAAGTCAGAAAACCCCAACCCTCAAGTAATAAGAGAAAATACATGACAAAAGAATACTTTCCAAATATACATCTCAGCACCTTGTACGTTTTAAAAGAATTGTAATGCTGACAAATAAGTGGACATCACATCACAAACCCTATTCCCAGTTTCTCAAGACTTGGTTCATGTTGAATGTGAGCTGCTTATTAAAAGGGACAGCATGTCTTTGGTTTTATTTATACAGACCCCTACAATTAAAAACGCTTTAAAACCCTGTTTGTATGGAAAGAGCCGTGGATCAAGCAACGGGAAATAAATGGCACCATATACATTCTACAGCACTTTCCGTTTGGCAGATCATTTCCAAATGTATGCCCTTTCACTTGTAGCCTATACTCACATAATGACAGGCGTTAGGGCGCCCTCGAGTGGTCACTGAGTAGTACTCGAAGAAGACAGTAGCCTACAATGACCTGTCAATAAGTGATATTTTAGACATTTATTTTAGTGGTTCATGCTGGTCTGGCTATGGATGGATATACTGTAGCCTATATCAACACACATTGGCATGTATCCCGTCATAATCACTTTCTAATGCATATAACAAATAATGAATTATGCTCAATCATCACCCAGGTAAACATAAGCCATACATGTGTCATGTATTTGTAAGCTATACAGACAGACCTTTAAAGAAGTGTGTGTGTGTGTGTGTGTGTGTGTGTGTGTGTGTGTGTGTGTGTGTGTGTGTGTGTGTGTGTGTGTGTGTGTGTGTGTGTGTGTGTGTGTGTGTGTGTGTGTGTCTGTCTAGCTGTTGAGTTTCTCAGATTCCTCTGTCCTCACAGTCGTCAGTTCCTCATGAGCATGCTCTTCCCCTGGTACCTGAGAGAGAGAGAGAGAGAGAGAGAGAGAGAGAGAGAGAGAGAGAGAGAGAGAGATTGGTTAAGTTTATCTTCAGCAGCAATCCAATAGAACAGGGGTTTTCAACCTTTTTCAAATCAAGGTCCATTATTTATGGAAAAATGAAAAAAATGAAATACAAAAAAATACAAAAAACACGGCCTACTCACATATTAGGAGGGTAGTATGAATCACCAGAAAAAATAATGTGTGTTTTTAATGAATCTATCATGGTTAAAATGAAGTTTGAAGTTACAATGGGTGTGTGTGGGGAGTGGCCCTGGGCCTGGAGGGCCTGGTAACATTTACATCAAATATCTAAATATTCAATCAAGCTAATTAAAAACTGTTCAGGGTGTTCATAAAAGCCTGATTAGATGATAAAATTACCAAAAGTTTTTTTGAAAGTGAAATACCCCTTTAATTGTGTAGACTTCTAGTAATTTAAGTAGCCTAATGCAGGGTGTTTACTGTTTAACAATAATGAAACTTGTGGGAGCGTAAAGTGATTATTTACGGATCCATTTGGTTTCATTTTACACTCTCAAGAGTTAAAGATCTACAAAGGGGCCGAGTCAATTTGGTTACCAACTCTCCATCATTCAGCTGGGGACCACCTGGAACCCCCTCAGGGATCACTGGTTGGGAACCATTATAGAATGTAATTAGTCCCACACAATCTATAACCACCAGTGTCTCAACATTTGACCTGAAAAGAGTTCAACTTCAAATATGCCAACATCATCATCCTGTAAACCATGGATTCCCCAGAATCACTGGGTGCATGATTGTGTGAAAAGAGAAAGACATCTAATGCTGCTATTTGTTTCAAAAGCTTTATACCCTATATACGATACGTATATATAAAATGTCACAATAAAACATAGCTCTGTTTACACAATGCTGTCCCCCCTTCAACTGTATATATGTTGCCCATTTTCAACAGTTTTTATTTTTTATTTGTGACACTTGCTTTGGCAATGTAAACGTATGTTTTCTCATGCCAATAAAGCTCCTTTGAATTGAATTGAATTGAATTGCAAGTCTGACCATACACCTCCTGTACATTATGGAGTGACAGTGCCAAATGCATTGACCACTTGCACCATCTGGTGGTCAGTCACAGTAACTTCTTTGTATCACAGTGGAGCACCATGCAGGGCTGTATAGTGACGTCACATCACTAATCACATCAGATGCTATTTTCTTATGAATATAAATAATTATGAGAATTGTTCAAAAGTATCAGTGGTGTTTTGACAGTATATTAAATGTAGGCTGGTGTAGTTCTTTTTTAGGCCTGAAGGCAACTCTGTGTCACTTTCGAACCACTTTAACCACTATTTTATGCTTTAACTATTAAAAAGTAGCATATACTGTATACAAGCTCACAGCGCGGCACCGATTGTTGTGCTGCAAGCTTGTAGATCTGCTATTTTTGAATATTTTTGACACTATTCTATAAATCCTTCTTCTAAATCAGTGGTTCTCAAACCTTTTCAAGTCAAGGACCCCCAGAATTACATGTGTTTGGCCGTGGACCCCGTGCATTTGAGTTACAAATGTTTGCTTTTAAAAAGACATATTCAAAGACTTGCAAAAGAAATCACGATTTTTCAAAAATAGCAGATCTACAAGGCAAGCTCGCAGCTTGTATATCTGCTATTTTTGAATAGTTAAAACTCCAAAAACATTTAAATACATAAATAAAAGAAAACCACAACAAGCTCCTTTCCACAGTCATCAGTCATCCTACTGACCTCCCAGTAGATGCTGTCCTCATAGCAGATGGTGTCAGGAGGAGCTCCATAGATGGGCAGCTTCAAGATGAAACCTAACGGAAGGAAAGAGGTATAGTCAGTCATCAGTGATGGAAGAAGTATTGCAATGTAGAAATACTCTGTTACAAGTAAGTCCGGAATTCAAAATGTACTTGAGTAAAAGTGCAAAAGTATTGGCATCAAAAATGTACGAAATGGACCAAAAGTAAAAGTACTCATTATGCAGAATGTCCCATTTCAAGTTTTCAAATGTATACAAATATTTTTGAATAAAGCAGATCTACAAGCTCACAATGCGTCGCATCGCGATATATTGTGGGCTTGTAGACTGGATATTTTCAAATGGCCGAAATCTATAGGGTTGAAGTGGTTAATGTATGTTTTGTAATTATAATCAATTTACAAAGTAAGTAAAAATACTCATTATTCAGAATGGAGTCCCATTTCACAAGTTTTCAAATGTATAAAGATATATAAATATAGCAGATCTGTCTACAATCAACGTGTCGAAATTTCTCGCAAAGCTATTCCCAACATGCCAAAGTAAATACCCTGTATATATATATAGGTATGAAGTGGTCTTCAAATAATAATAGTAGTCTAAATCTACAAAGTAGCCTAACTAGTAACTAAAGTTTTCAAATAATTGCAGTGGAGTAAAAGTACAATATTTTCCTCTAAGATGTAGTGTGGTAGACGTAAAAGCAGCTATTTTTGGCAAAGAGGTTTCGTGTAGAGGGGAAAAAGAGCAGACTAAGTACAGAGTGATAGGTCAAGTTTATTAAGTATTGACGGTTCAAGTGGCTAAATATCTGGAAGCACAAATTTACATGAACCCAAAATACACTGATGATTGTGCCGTCAAACGATAAAACTATATGGTATCTATGGGTTGTGGGGGTCCCTGCTACATCTCTCTCTCGACTAAGGGGCCCTTGGCCTGAAAACGTTGAAGACCCCTGCTCTAGTCTCTGTACCTACCGACAAGGAGTCCACCAAAGATGGCCATGCCCAGAGTGACCGCCAGTGAGATGGCTTGACGAACCCCCTGGAACGATGCTTCAACTTCCCCAGAGCTCACATCAGGGAAGACGTCCTCCATGCTGAAAATCACAGAGGAAGATAAATAATAATTAGGCCAACTAAACAAATCACTTCAGTTTCAAAGTAAACACAGACAGAAATGTGTCTTTTATTGGTGTAAATTCTGATCATCAAGTAAACATAACATGTTCAAAGGAGTAGATAGACAACATGACCTCACATACAATATAAAGGAACAGGGCAAGCAATATACACTGATAATAAATACTGTATTTATACTGAGCTGTTGCTCACTGTAGTTTTGGGACACATACATCCAGATGCTTTTTACTCTAAACTGAGTGAGGAGCAGAGAGGTGTTAAAGGGGAATTCCACTCTGGCAATATATCCCATACACGTATACATACTACACGGACAAATGTGTCTGTGGAAAATCTTTGATTTCTCTCTCTAGATCATCCTCAGACGAGCCCTCCATCGTCGCTTCCAGTCATCCCTGTTCTCCATACATCCGGCCAGCTCGTTGGTGCTTTGCACTCCTGTGTCTTTCTTGAGTACCGGTACAACCACGTACAGTATGTCCTCATGACCGGTGCCCATTAGTTGGTTCCCACAGTACCAGTTTGCTGGCTGGCAGCTCTTGGTGTCTTTGGCAGTGTCCTGCTAGTCTCATTCTCATGGCTGCTATGTTATCGCTGATTTTGTTTTTACATAACATGATAATGTTTTCAAAGACCCACTTACTGAATGTCAGTCTCCAGGATTTCTTCAGAATATGTGTGATACTGATTTACTATGACACTATCAAACACAGAAATTGTCTGTTTTTACAAGTTGGGTTTGTACTTTGCAGGGTTAGGGTAGATAGTAAAAATATTTATTCAGAATACAGTGAGTTTAGAGGCAAGGATCATTGTGCATCTATTCTACAACATCCATGCCTGGAGGGGCCATTGTCTCATAATAACTCACCTATGATTAAATGCCATTCTGGAGCATGAAGCATAAAACAGACACTTTCATTACAGAGAAACCTGATATACACTGTGATTATAATGATAACAATCTGCTGCCAAGTGGGAACGCAGTTGCACTGTTGTAGTTGACAGTAGGCCTGGCCTATACAGTGAGAAAATGTGGAAATTCTGGTTGAACCACTGCCAAGCTACAACATGTCAAGTGTTGCTCTCACAATGCGTTTAGTAATTTAGCTTCTAATCTAATCCTACACTTATAACCTGTGTTCAGTACAGTACTCACAGCCAATTCCTTAGGTTACATGTTTAGAAATAATATCGTCTTTGTGATTTAACCTTTATTTAGCCAAGGTCAGGACATTTTTACAGCTTGACAAAGCTGTCAATAAACAGATGCCGCAACTAGTCCTTCTTGTTACTTTCTGCCTATTGACTAAGCTGCTGCCACATGGTGGTCAGATCTGGGATTGCAAGAAAACACTGCTGCTTCTATCATCATGTCTCACTCAATGTCTCACTCACTCACACGCGCGCACGCGCACAGCCGCACACACACACACACACACACACACACACACACACACACACACACACACACACACACACACACACACACACACACACACACACACACACACACACACACACACAGATGTGTTTTATTTATATTGGTAGCCAAGCTGTAAATGACATTTCATGTCAGTTTTTTTTCTCTCTTTCTTTTTCTGGGAAGGATATTTTTCAAATGAGTTCGTAGTGTTGCACACTTTCACACTCAAGAGGCTCTGTGTATTGTAGAGAGTATATCGGATAGTCTAGTGACATGGCTAATGCAGAAGTTGTGATAGTCCCTGGGGGAAGTGAGAGTACAGCTCATTCACATTCCCTGTCCTTAATGTTCTACGTGGGTCCAGTGATCCTAATTAGAAACATTCCACTTACAAGCCCTCCTTTTTCAACCCATAAACCTGACTTGTGTGTGGAAAAATTGCAATTATGTGACATGTTGCTTGACAAATGCCAGATGACATTATGTCTTTTCAAGCGTCACTTTTCAAGTGTTTCAACACTATTTTCAGTTGAAAATTCCATTAGATGTGATGACCTGACATACTACTACTCACCCATCTCCATAGACATCCTTGGTAGCCACAGCAGCAGTGACAGCTCCCACAATGGCACCCAGGACGCCAGGCATACCGTGCAAGTTGTGAACTCCACAGGTGTCCTGGATCTTCAGTTTGTCCTCCAGTATTGGCTGAGGGAGGTTAAGGAAAGGAAGGGTGAGTTCATGATGACATTGCTATGCCTGTAGTGTGAGGACTATTGGTATATGTTGAAATAATAGTGTAAAACTGAGAGGAGACTTGTGGTTTTATCTTTTATTCTTTCTATTCAAATTCCCCTTTTGCATAGACTAATGGCAATAGGTAGGCTGGTTTTACATTTGTTTTGCATAATGAAATACATGACTATATATATTTGAAACGGTCAAACACTTCAGATAAGGGTGGGAGTCAATTCCCGAAGTTCAAACAAGTCTAAACTTCAGCTCAGCCTCAGTTACACAGCAAGAAACTGTGTAATTGTCCATTTAACAAAAGAAAAAAGTAAGAAAGTAAGAATGTAAATTTCCTTTAGCATACAGATACATTTTCAAATTCTGAAGAAAATCCACACGTTAGAAGATGACCTGGCATGAAAGTACGTACTGAAAGAGCAGCGAAACAGATGCACACATCCTTACCGAGAGGTACTTATAGCCTAGCACGGAGATGACTCCAGCCAAGAAGCCAACGATCATGGAGCCGTAAGGCGTTAACATCATCTCGCCAGCCGTTCCTGCAGCAACTCCACCCGCCAGGGCAGCATTTTGGATATGGACCTAGAAGATCATAATTACATCGAAGCTCAATTTGTACATACAACCGAGTCAACTCGGCAAAAAGAACTCATTTGCAATCCAAATTTATTTAGCTAGAAAAACATTTCAATAGACATTTTAGACCACTTTCTTGACATTCAGGGGTGTCGCACCAAATTCTGGGCCCTGGGTACAAGGATTCACTGCGGGGCCCCCATGAATGTTCTTCATAGGGGGAGGGGCTTTAACCCATTTAGACTGGGAACGCATTATTACGCATTATGCCGCGCTGCGAGCTTGTAGATCTGCTATTTTTGAAAAATCGTGAAAAAGTCTATGAATATTTCAAATCCTTCTATGTTTTTTTTTTCTTTTTTTTTAAAACCTATGTTTCTATGTCAGTGGTGCTCAAACGTTTTCATGTGAAGGACCCCCAAAATTATATGTATTTGGCCACGGACCCCCATCTCAAAATATTTAGTTCCAGGGACCCCCCAGAAGCAAAATTTGAGTTAAAAATGTTCGCTTAAAAAATACATATATTCAAAGATTTGCACACATATTCACGACTTTTCAAAAATAGCAGATCTACAAGCTCGCAGTGCAGCACTCGGTGCCACGCTGTGAGCTTGTATATCTGCTATTTTTCAAATAATTAACTTTCCCTTCTTTCTTTGGCCGAGGACTGGCTGGCCACCTCTGAAAACCGAATCTAGCTATGCTCGTAACACGGGCCATGGTGGAAGTCCTTATATGGTCAGCACACATTCTAGTGAGGAGAATGAATGGAAAATGTAGCAATTATATTTTTATTTGAATGAAATACAATCACTGAATATACCTTTAAGCAACGTAGCAACAGCTGATGAAATTAATAATGGGTTCGATTTAGGTGTGCCAATATGCAAGCATTGACAATAATGTTGACTACTACAAACCCATGGCGCTGGCATTAGGCTGCCACCGCCTGTTAATTCTTGACTGTCTTACCATGTCCAGTTTGCATTAGGCTACCACCGCCTGTTAATTCTTGACTTTCTTACCATGTCCAGTTTGCCGTCGTGAGCAGTGAGGGCAGACAAGCCGTATGTGGCCAGAGTACAGCTAGCTAGGGAGTAATAGGTGTTCATGGCTGTACGGTGCTGGTCATCTCCATGGGCAGTGATGGCTGAGTTAAAGCTAGGCCAGAACATCCACAGATAGATGGTACCTGAGAACAAATACAACACATTGAGTAAGCTTTTTTTGCAATATGAGAACTGAGAAAGTGAAGAACTGAGTTGATATATTTGAGAAATATTGGCAGATGAATCATGTGCTTTTGTGAGCGCTATAAGCACAGGCAGCACTACAGTACAAACACCCCACAGACAGACCATATCAGAGACTGTGCAGCCATCATAAACTGAGCTACCTACTGGCCTGAGGGCCTTCTGCACTACAGACAATAAATGATCCTTACCGATCATGGCAAACAAATCTGAGTGGTAGACAGAGCAGTTCCTGTGCTTGCTCTTGTCCAGGTTGGGGCGGTAGAGCACTCGAGCCACCATAAGGCCAAAGTACGCTCCAAATGTGTGGATTGTCATGGAGCCACCAGCATCTTTTGCCTGAAGAGCAATTGACAAACATGTTTTAATGTTTGGGGAGTAATGAAGTGAGAATTAAGTTGAAGCTGACAAAATAATTAATAATTTTAATTCCAAAATGACAGGTCTCTGGTATGATTACAAATGTATTTGTTTGTGTGTTAATATATTTTACATAATTATTAAAGGAAAGTTGCAATTGTTTTATCATCAAGGACATAGAGAAGGACATTGGAGAACATTTCACATAGATTAACAGAACTCACCCCTAACGCAGTCAGCAGGATAAACTCATTCACAGCAAACAGGGTGACCTCAATCACAGCCATTACCAGGAGCTGGACTGGGCTGGTCTTACCCAGGACTGCACCAAATGAGATCAGCACAGACCCGGTGCAGAAATCAGCATTGATCATACTAGATGAGAGGAAATCAGAGAATATCTACATTTACATACGTACATATCGTTGTCGGGTGGAAACCATGTATGTCCAAAACCGCTCATTTGTATTTATCATTTTAAAAATGATTTAAATTAGTGATAGACGATCTACAAGCACACAACGCCTCGCGGTGCGAGGCGTTGTGTGCTTGCTTGTAGATCTGCTATTTTCACTAGTTTTGTGCGACAGTCTTGAATGATGAACCAGGGCTTTACTTTACGAAAAAAGCGTACCAATTTGAAACTTAGAGATACGAGGTTTCTGCCCGACAGTGACAATATAATATAGACAGTTAGACAAATGGGGAAAATAGCAGATCTACTAGCTCAAAAAGCATCACAATGTGTCGAATTGTTACACACAATTTTGGAAATTGGGGGAATTGTTTGAAAGTTTTTGGAACCTTTTGGAAGTTTTCTGGGATATTTTTTTGGAAATTTGTGACAATTTCTGACGACCATTGCCATTAATGACAGGCCCCAAACAGGCCAGGTTGAAAGTGGTTGAGCAGATGAGCACACACCTCTCCACTCCGATGTGGATCTTGCCATGGTGCATGCCGTGGAAGAAGCCCTGCATCAGCGTGGCCCATTGCAAGGCCATGGCCGCGATCAGGAAGTTGAAGCCCACGGCGCTGAAACCATAGCGCTGTAGGAAGGTCATGAGGAAGCCGAAGCCGATGAAGATCATCACATGGACATCCTGGAAGCCTGCAAATTACAGACAAACACATGAAGATCATCTTGTGAACATCAAGGAGGCCTTCACAATACAGTACAGACAAAACATGGGTTTTAGCTGTGTGGTGAGAGACAGTGGAATCCTTTAGCGACTACCAACAAGGTCACCGACCTGCCGCCGGGTGTTGTGGCCCTTTTCTAGCTCTGTGTGTAGACCACAGTCTACCAAAAAGCATGTAAAATCAGATTGTAGATCATATGATCTACAATGTAATCTTGCAGGCTTACATTAAATTTGGCTATACACTCTCTTAAAGGGGATGAAACCATAATCTGATGTTGTAGTTTGTTGTACAGGTAAAACTACTGCAAGGTAAAAAAAAAACTGATCTTATTACAATGTGATGTAAGCAATGCAGCGGCAGCTGATACAACTAATAATGGTTGTGTTAGATTTAGGTGTGCGTGTGCCAATGCGTTTGTCAATGATTTCACACTGCCATGCCTAAATCTCTCCCACCCACGATTATTTCTTTGCTGCAGCTGCGTTGATGCCATGTTTTTAACCTGTGCAGGAAAACAAAGTACAAAATTGTCCTAGGCTTTCATTCCCCTTTTAATGCAAACACTGAACGTGTACAAATGGGTCATACAAGATTCTCACCCCTAAAACATTCTCAAGATTGATTTTCTTCAGCATTCACAGACCACGTGATGACCACCAGGTGCTTTATCATGACATGGCTTTATCATCCAGATGTCTATTTCCTGGTGAATCAGCACAGTTACATAAGCAGGGGTCTATGGGGACTTTGGTGCCTCTACTGTCCTACATAATACTAACTGTACAATGGGATAAAACAGGAGCTGAAGAATTCACTTTTAAAATCTATGTAAGCGACTTGAGTCCATTCAAAACTCAAGATACTTGTCTCTTCATTTTAATTAGCTCGGGCATCACATTAGGGAAGGAAATCACTGCTCAATTCAGACTTTGTGTCTCCCTGTGGTCAAAGCCACTAGGACTAGCCACTATTCTTTAGCTGTCCTTGTTTGGTCCAAACTGTTAGACAATATCGCTCTTCACCGCGACTGCCGTTGCCATGGTGACTGATTTTTGGCATGGCTGTCAATGCCACTTCCTCTGTCCCCAATGACACCGTAGCCCAGATACACAATGCCACCTACACACGGACACGGACACCAGCGCTCTTCACTGACTACAACACATGGGGGCAACAAGTTTCATAATATGTATTCCAGTGGTGTAATTTAGTAACTAAGTACATGTACTCAATTACAATTTTCAGGTACAGTACTTTTACTTTACTGTATTTCCAATTTTCAATACCTTTACTACTTCTACTCCACTACATCTCAGAGACAGATATTGTACTGTTTACTCCAATACAATTATTAGTTATTTTGGAGATTTGGATTATTATTACAAAACACACATTTCAGCTACACATTTCAGCCATTTGAAAATAGAAGATCTATGCGCTTGTAGATCTGCTATTTTCCAAAGATTTTTTATACATTTTTATACATTTGAAAACTTGTAAAATGGGACATTCTGCATAATGAGTACTATTACTTTTGTACTTTAAGTATATTTTGATACCAACAATTTTGTACTTTTACTCAAATGCATTTTGAATTCCATCTTTTACTTGTAATGGCACGGTCACACCGCACTTTATTCTACCTATGAGGGCTTATTCTGCCAATGCATTTCAATGGGAATGGAGTGGTTTGCTGCCATTTGTGGATTTCTGCAAAAAACAATAACACTCCATTTCCATTGAAATGCATTGGCAGAATCTGGAGGCAGGGGCCTATAGGTGATATTTTGCATGAGGCAGCAGCTACTGTATATCATATCAAGTTGACGTAACATTCTTATCTCAAGGGAGTGAAGTCAACATATACAGTAAGTTAATAATATGCAGTGATAGAAAAAGTACTCAAATTCTTTACTCAAGTAAAAGTATCAATATTGCATAGGTAGAAATACCTACCTAATCTGTTAGAAGTAAAAGACCACAATTCAAAATGCACTTGAGTAAAAGCACAACATTATTGTTATTAAAATGTACTTAAAGTAGGCTACCAAAAGTAGAAGGTCCCATTTCACACAAATAGCTGATCTACAAGTGAAATGTATAAAGGGCTAGTTTAAGTGGTTATGTATGTTTTGTAATAATAATCAAAATCTACAAAATAACTAGGAACTAAAGTTTTCAAATAATTGTAGTGGAGTAAGAGCACAGCCTATTTACCAGATGTAGTGGAGTAGAAGTAAAACTGAAAACTGGAAATACTCCAGTGAAGTAAACATACCTCAAAAGTACAATACTTGAGTAAATGTACACCACTGATAATATGACAATGCATTGTGTGATTATGGCATCAGGAGGTTACCCTTCTATAGAGTCTGTCCATCTGTGTTTGGGTCTGTATTTTTGTTTGGAGCAGCTGGACATAATATGATTTAGTTCTACTGGATCTCTTCTCCACTAGTCCTTCCCTAACATTTTGTTGTTTTAATGTTTTTTAATGAAATTGTCAATATATTAGTAGTCAGTAATTTTTGTCATCATGGCTTAGTTTATATTTAGTTTTCGTCAGTGAAAAAAGGTAGTCGACGAACATATTTCATAATTTACAGGTGGGGTGGCTGATTTCATCCAAGGTATCCATGTTTGAGCGTTGGAGCCGCTCCTCTGAGTGGGTATGTCCGTATGTGGCTGCCTATGTGGCTGGCTATGTCCGTATCATGGCAATACCTCTACTGACCCCACACACACATTAAAGGGCCATTTATAGTTACGTATGGTTGATTTTGTGTACGTTTGGGGGTGAGACAGTACGTACAGTAATTGCGTCTACATGCATAGTTGCTCTCTCCGTTATTTATGTGCCGACCCGCTCTCCGCTCCAATTCTGCTCCCGTTTTTTTAGCCAAAATATGTAGAACCACAGAATTTCTTGACCCGACGACCGACGTGATGTTTGCTGTCGCCAACGGCAACGTTATCGGGGTAAATGCAACTCTGCGAGGGACCGAGGTACAGATTAACCACCCGGACTGAGTAATTATAACAAAACACACTGCACCCCTCTTGCTGTTGGAGGACAGGCGGTGTGAGTGTGTGTGCGCGCGTGTGTGTTGAGCAGGCCAGGCACACTCACACTCACACACACACACACGCACACACGCACGCACGCACGCACGCACGCACGCACGCACGCACGCACGCACACAGCCTCCACCACTCAGTTCACACGGGTGTGATTTTTAAACTTCAATTTGATAGCGTATTAGCGTTCCAGTTTTACATTGTGTGTGCGCTAATGTCTTTGTGTCATCCCTTCCACTATCACTTTTTTATCCTGTATCCTGTAGGCCTATGAGTTCTCTCTCCTGTTTGGATACAATTGGTATCCCGACCTGTAAATGTTTTTTTTTCTGTTTACCAAAGAGCTGGAAAGACAGGAAGACCCTTATTACTGTGAACAAACACTTATAGCAATATAGCATATTTTCAAACCCCCAGACTGGAACCCTTCAATTTAACCCAGCTCATGTGACAAGAACAAGCCAGGTTAAAAATTTCCTGACTCTGACTCTAACCCTAAGCTATTAGGAGTAATTGACCTTTACTCTCGAGTGCTTCGTTTTACTTGTCTAACCTTGGAGAGATCTTTCTCAATGGCTTGGCATAAATTAGTGTTAATATTCACCATTAAACTGATCACATACATCTACCGACAGTCTGACACCTAATAGAGACTGAGAGTACTAAACAATTGTAGTAAATTGTTTGATGTAGCCTACATAGTAATACAATAATACAATAATAACTAATGCAGTGTTTTAGGTAACTCAGGCTCAGCGCCACGGGTGCCAAAGGGGGCCTGGCACCCTTAGTTGCAAATTTTGCTCCCAGAGTTTAAGTCTTACTTACAGTAGATATTGTTTTCAGTCATTTCATCCTGGAGCCGAGCCTGAGCTACAGTAACTACACAGTAAATTCCTCAGTGTTCATTTCTCATTTGTATACTCTCTGAGTTAAATTAACACTGAGGATTGTCAACTACTTTGACATTGATGGAGTGCATATGAGAGAAAAAGCATTCCTCTCTCCAGATTCCCATGGCATCCTGCCCCCCCCCCCCCCCCCCCCCTTCTGTTGCCCCAGGCTGCTTCACGCACCTGCAGGGTTATGGAGGTAGTGAGAATGAAAAACAGAGAGGGGTGTGTGCTGGGGCGGGAAGGGGGAGGGCTAACAGGAACCCACAGGTCTTGAGGTGTGTGTAGTAGTAGTAGTAAGCTAAACACACACTCAGGTGAACTTTCAACGGTGCGCTTCATATTGGGCAACACCCCCCTCCCCCCAACCTCACCTCCCACCTTGCGTGTCACTTCAGATTGGTTAAGGTGGATCTGTGGAAAGTTGAAGCAGCTCGGTGAGTGATAGAGATCAAGCTCTTGGACCCAACAAGGAAACAAAAAATGTAAAACTGAACGCAAGCACGGGATGAGTTAATGTTAATGAAATATCTGAAGGTACTAGAATTCATGCACACATTTAATTCATGGCAGTTTTCGAGCTCCAACATCAACTGGTTCCCAAAAGATGTCCGGGCCCTAAAGTAAACTGAAACCTACATCTAGCCTAGATATATGGCCTACATCTTGGCACAAACGTCTCAAAGATTGTTGTACCCCCAGGGTCCCATTGGCCAAGCTTCGTGGGACGCGCTGTGATTGGCCAGAGGGAGGATTGATGAAATTAACTCATAAATGCACCACTCACTTCACACTAGGTGTGATTTTTTTAATGTATCCAAATAGTCTACTACAGTATAAGAAGTATAACTTATGAACCCTTCCCTCGGCCCTCAATATGATAAACTACTAGACAATAATACAATGCAGGTTGTCATTCTGCAAACATACATTACATCAACAGACTCCATGCTAGTGTTGAAATATTGCTGTTTGAAACATCAAATTCCTCTTGATTGAATTCAAACAAATGACATTCGTTTACAATATGCTTTAGAATATGCAGTTTGGAAACAACTCAAGTGAAAGTACAAAATAAGTAATTTTGAGGAATACACTCACGCCACGCTGAGTACAAATTAGTTACTTATGGTTACTGTGAAAGGGCCAATGTGGCATCCTGACTGTACCATTAAAAGTAGATTAGAGAGTAGAGTGATTAGTTACTTTCCATCCCCTGGCTATACAGTGTCACCTCCACACTAAGGACAGCAATCCATTTAAAATTTGAATATTCATTTGATCAAACTGTCAGTGGCCTGGAAGACAACACAACAAACTGTTTACCCTCAAAGAATGGGACCATCACAAACACTCCTCCAATTAGGAATCTGCACGCTTTTTGCCGCATTGCTGCTCAGCAAGTTGTTGATGACAAGTTGTGACAACCGTGAAGCATTTCACAAGCTTACTGTGGAACTGTAGCAACACAACAACAGAGACCAAAGGGCCACAAAACCTGCAGGAACGAGGGAGTCAGTGTGCAAGAGTGGCATGTATTATAAGCTGATGAGAATATAACAATCTAGTGAGGGAGGGAGCACGCATACAATGATGAGATTTTAGTTTTAGTAAGATTTTTGAGATAATGAAATAATCTCAAAAACCTTAGCTCAGTCAGGAGTCTCACTCAATCATGAAAGCAAATCCATGACACCTCAATTACACTGTACTATAGGTCCCCACAAGTCAACCTTATGTATCTGTGGCACAGTACTTAGACATAGTCTACACCTGCAACCTGGAAATGTTCTGAATGTACCATAGTTTCTATTATGAGGTGTTGAGACAATATTCCACAGAAGGCATCACACATATGAGCCTAACATTACAGCTATCTGTGCTCTGAGGACCGGCGTGTCCAAAGACACATCTACACCCATTCCCTCAAAGTATCCCATTCCAGAAATGTCTTCTTGAGTGAGTATACAACCATCTGAAATGGTCATCTCTAGATGCTCCACATTTATGCTCCTATGACCCCCCACCCCGACACACCCACCCCAGATCTCTGCACCTCAGAGCTGCATGTCAGACATCCTCAGGCACCCCAGCAGCCCACCTCACATGCAAACAACCCCATCTCTCTCCCTGGGTCACCTACTTGGGTAGCGGTAGTAGAACTCATTTTCAGCATCCGTCTTGGACTCGTTCTTCATGACGGCGTGCCATTTCTTTGCGTCTGTGTGGTCGTCGTACTCCACCAGTGCACCGAAGAGGATGATGAGGATGATCTGCAGGATGAGGCATGCAGCCGGCAGCTTCAGCCGCATGTTGGTGGCTGCGTCTGCCATGGTGCGTGTGTGTGGAGAGAGGGGGGGAGCGTGGGGGGGTATTCACCTGAGTCCTGGTCTTAGAGGGGGATTGAGGGTTAAAGATCCAGCAGAGCTCAAGAATTGATCTCTCTTTCTCTCTCTCTCTCTCTCTGAAACACACACACACGCACACACCCCCACAGACACAGAGGTGTCTTCAGTCCAGAGAGGGGACACTCTGAGCGTAAGCAGACAGACACATGAGTTGTTGGTCTAACTTTTTGTGTTTTTGTTCACGCCCACTCTCATCTCTGCCGCCAATGAGGCACAGGCCCCTCCTCTACCTCTACTACTGTAAGCTTTAAAGGTGGTCTGAAACATCTGATCTAATTTTAACTGAACCACTTTTTACACCTGAATAGAAAATAAGGTCTAGACTCTAATCCATAATGTCCAAAATCAAAGTGGTTACTTGTTGTTGTTAGTTTCATGCAAATCAACTGAACTTGACCTCTGATAGAGCATTGCCTCAAAAAAGGTTTGATCATATGTTTATTTTACGGTGTATAAATGCGGAAAGTGACAGTATAAAGGCCAAAGGAGAAGGCTTGTGAATGAATGGCTGCCAGTTTGAATCCCAAGTGGAGGAGTATTGCTTTTCAACTCTTGCTCTAGTTACAGTAAGTGCCTTGGTGGCGAATGGCAGGGTCATTGAAGTAGGCAGCTCACAGGTGGTAACACATGTAGGGATGGGACGATAAGAACATTTCATGTCACGATTACTGTGACCAAAGAAATCGTGATTTACGATATTATCGCGATAATCAAAATATCTCCAACATCCATTATCCTGGGGCATAACATTTGCCAGAAAATAGCAGATCTTAAGATCTACAAGCTCACACAATGCGTCGCAATGCAGAGGATAATTCATGATTTTTAAATCTCCACGATACGATTATTATGAGTGTTTTTTATCACTATAAACGATAATATTGATTATCGTCCCATCCCTAAACACAGGCTATGAATGCAAAGCATCAGTGTTGAAAAGGAGCATTTTTCTCAGCGAAACCCTCATCTGCATGGATAAACATGGATTAAAACACTAATGTTCCAACCTTGGCACAATGTAGGCTACTACTGCAGCAGCATGCAAAACAGATTTTAATTATTGACCGAATGAACACTCATTTCGTACATTAGATTGTGCACACATTGTGAAATCGTTTGTTTTACGTCACATGATTGTTTACATAGTTTGGTGAAGAGACATTCCTGTTAGCCTTCTAGACTCACAATAGGAAAAGAGCTGAGACAGTGGGGTCTTTGAGGATGACTGCACACTAGTAGATTGGGGGAAGCCAGAGGGACTGAGAAACATCTTTTAGGGAGAAAGACCTGTGGTAAAAAACGAGAGAGATGTTGATTTAGGGATGGGTTTGTGCACATCCTGCTCCTGGCTGTTTTACAACGTTCAATAAGAGATGTCACTCCTGCTGCTGCTATCATCATCTTCCATCGGTAGAGTCTGCCTTTTCTGCAGGAAGGAGAATCTGACAGGAATGCCGTTGGTTTTGGGGAATCTAAACTATTAGCACTTCAGACCACAGGCATCAAAAGTAAACTGCAGAAATGAGGGCTCTCTTGTCTGTCAAGCATCCTGCATCCTGGTTCAGATGTCTGTCACAAAATCATTTAATCTGTCTGCAACTTATGTTTAGGTATTTGCAGAGTACATTTGATCTTACCTTGAATTATTCCTCTGCATCTACCTATCCTGACCATTAGGAGCCATTCATACGGAACCTGGGGAGCAGTTAGGGCTGAAGTGCATCTGAAGTGCATCTGACCATCTTTCTATCCACCTGTTTCCGCGAGAATTTACTGTAGCATTATCTGCAGGACACTTCCGGTTAACAGCATACATACAAACTCACTTCGCGTCGCAGATGCAACCGTTGTGAGCTTGTAGATCATTCTCGGCTGCGACGCCGGAAACTGCCGTACATAGGGTTGCCAACTCCCAGAGTTTCAAATACGGGACACCCGCTAATGAAAAATGCGGCGCCAAAGGCGCTGCCGAAAAATCTGGTATTTTCGGTTATAAAGTTGGCTAAAACGGGTATTTTCGTATATTAAATCATATTTTTCCTTTCACAATATTAATTCGGGTGTCTTTGGGCCACCTGACCTATTACCTTAAAATCATGTGTAGTCCTATATTGTATTTCTCTCAATTTTCCAAAACATATAGCCTAGGTCTACCTGGTTATCATGTGCCCACTCTCTGGTTACCCAACACTAGTTTCATATTGGCATACAGTAATAACCATTAGGTTTTAAAAACAAAATCAACGCATGCTTATGTTATTTCACATACCAGCCTGTCTGGGGTCGCTTTAGTTGGCAGACAAGACTACTGTAGTGTTCCCAGGAATACCATCCCATGGCTTATTTTCTGCTTGCTTGCCTGCTTTTTCACCTTGTTGTTTAGGCTATCACCTATCATGGATTCATGTTTGTACACAATTTTCTGTCACACGTTTTTTTTAAGACATTAAACAATGTTCTGAGCCGAGCACTGTCGTATGCTCGCTCGCACGCACTCGTATCGTCTCTCGCAGGCAACTTGTGGACTCACTGGACTGAACCTACAGCCCATGGGAAGGGATGGGTGTAGGGGGCGGAGACTGTGTCTTAGCAACACTGTTAATAAGCCAATGAGCTGCCTACAAACAGCGCAGCGCGCCTCACTCAGCAATGGGATACAGCACTTGTCTCAGAGGAGAGCAGTGGAAGCTCACTGACAGGCAGAATCGCTGTCATTTCTCAATTAAATCATCCCGTCATTCATATTTATCCCCCAACCTTAAAATACGGGACAAAGAGCGTCCCATATCAGTTCAATACGGGACACGTCTTTTAGTTTCCAAAAAAGGGACGATCCCGTATTTTACGGGACGGTTGGTAACCCTAGCCGTACACCTTCTGCGCAATGCACGATGGGGTGTGGGAAAGTTGTGGATATATTGTCCCTGCTATTTCAAATATTAGCATCCAAAGGTTTGCACAGAATGTTTTTTAACTGGTTAAATTATGTCCCCATGCACTCAAGTTCATCAAAAGTTCACATTATACCCCCGAGGAGCCCCTGTGCAACAAACGTTTGTCACACAATAACTTACACAAATGACATTTGCAGTTTTACTGTAGGCCCCCTGCCTGTTTTCTTCCAAAGGAGAATTTTTACAATAATTTGTGTTCCTGTTTCAATTGGAATACAACATCTTTATCTTAAAGGGATATTTCACTTTCAAAAAAACGTTTTGTAATTTTATCATCTAATCAGGCTTTTGGGAACACCCAGGACAGATTTTGAATTTCTTCTTGCAGTATTTAGATATTTGATATTCATTTCCCCAGATGTTCCCCCTTCCAGGACCTTCCTCCACAAACCCATTGTAACTTCAAACTCCATTTTAATCATGATAGATTCAATGAAAACAACTGTCCTTTTTTCTGGTGACTCCTGACACGCTCCGAATACGTGAGCAGGCCGTGTTTTTTCGATAACATTTTTCATTGATTCCTATTAATCTTTTGGGGAAATGAAAAGTATTAAATACAATACAAGATTATAAAAAACAAATGGAAAAAGTTATTGAAAAAACACGGCCTGCTCACATATTCGTAGGGTGTCAGGAGTCACCAGAAAAAAGGACAGTTGTTTTAATTGAATCTATCATGGTTAAAATGGAGTTTGAAGTTACAATGGGTTTGTATAGGAAGGTCCTGGAAGGGGGGAAATGGGGGGAAATTAATATCAAATATCTAAATACTGAATTAAGAAATTCAAGAACTGTCATGGATGTTCCCAAAAGCCTGATTAGACGATAAAATGACAAAAAGTTTTTTTGAAAGTGAAATATCCCTTTAACGTTGTCATTTTTCATATCATTATTTTTTTTTGTACAATTATATCATTATCTAATGAAATTACCTAATGACTTGACAAATTGTTGACCTATAGATTTCTTGTAATCCATAAAACCTTTCTTTCCCCGTTCCCCACAGACATGTCTTGTCCTGTAATTCCGTGTGAACTATAGCCTCACCTCCTCAACATACATCACCAACATGGCCTACAGGGCATGTCTAAATCAACAACCATTCCAACCGTTTCACTTACCAAACCACTTACTCTCTATGTTAAACTCAGGTCAGGAAAAAGGGACACAGCTGCAGATTCCAGCAATGACAGTTAAACTTGGATGTGATATTTTACATGTCTGGCAACATGGTATTCATTAAGGTTGTGCTTTATTGTTACATCTTGTGTAGTCTGTGTTGCAAGAATTGTGACAGGAAGCTTTCATCTGTTTGTATGTTCATGAAAATGTAATTGAAATAAGTGAAATTTCATATTACTGATGTTACCTTAACATTTACATATTTGAATGATGACTTCCAAAGTCTTTACTAGAATCCATGGTTAGTGCAGTTTAGTGATATGCATAAGCATATTTACAAAAGCAAATTTTAAACAAAGTATTCTCTCAGAGCCATTTGCATGGCAAACACAATATTTGTTTAACAGTAGACTCCAATCCCACAGACTAATAGCAGGATGCACAGGTATCCAAATTACTATCTGATAGCTCTTTATTCATTTCCAGATGGAAACCTGAAGGCAATTATCTTTCTTTTCACACTTTGCACAAAAAAAGAAAGAAATCTGTAAAAAATATCTTGCCCACCATATTACAGTCTATCCACATAGTAAATAAATAAATAAAACCTCAAAAAAGTCAAATCCTCATTTACAGTTGCTGTTCCTGATATGATAATAGTACCACCACCATCATCATTTCATTTCAAACCCTAGGATAATGATCACACTTTACAGAATTCCAATCATCAGTATACTAACCAGTAGTCACTGCACATTGGAGTCAAAAACCAAAAACACCTTTGGTGCACGACAACAATATAGGCATACAATTATACACACACTAGTAAGACGCTTCAGGGCGACGCCTCAGGGCGACAAGCGACCTCGCCCTAAAGGGCGAGGTCGCGCCATGTCTTGGCCATCTGGCCAGTGATGTATATCGGACCAGTTACCCATATATGGAGACCCCTGGTACCCATATATGGAGATCCATGTACTGTATATGGAGATATGCTGTGAGAGCCCAACCATGCTTACTCAGTTATTTGTTATGTGAAAGTCCTATGACGTCTAAGACATCTGACATCATACATACAATCCCTTTTATGCCCATACATGGAGATCCCTGTCTGTAGAACCAGCTACACGGATTCTGGTAGTGTGGTATTTTGCCAATCTGGCCTCCATATATGGGCATTCCCATATGAAGTCCTGTTAGATATAGGCTTAATATTGATGACATCAGTGATCTCCATATATGGGCATAAAAGGGATTCTGTTAGTGTGCTTACCCTGACATCACAGTGAAGTCAGAGTGTGATGTCAGAGCGGCAAACCCATTCTGTTAGAGTGGTTCCCCTGACATCACAGTGATATCAGAGCATGATGTCAGAGCGGCAAACCCATAGACTGTAAAAAAAAGTGTACACGTCCAGACGGACAGAGTCAGCATGTGCTGTTTCAAATACTAAACTGCAACCTTCGGTCGCAACTATAAATTAGCCTTCAGCCACATCTCACGTCCCCTGTCATACTGTACAGGTAAATGTGTGATGGACCAATATGTAGCAGCTCACGTGACGTGGCCTAAATACTTTGTCAAGTCAAGCGTAAACTAGTCATGTGCTAGTTCAAATACCGAACATCGCTCATGTCATCCTGACCTCCATCTCTGATGCTAGATAATGCCTCTCCTTAAATATTACACACCACACTGTTACACGCTAGCTACACTGTAAGAAATGCACCTTCTGTACTGTAGGTGAAATACAGAATGCAGACAGATATTCTGTACAGTACAGTACACTGTAGTGTACAACACACCTGTACTGTATGTCTTGCACTATCCCCGTTGACCTTGTGCAATACTATGTCTGTACTGAGTGCCTGTATGTACTGTACTCCATCCATCCATCTTCAACCGCTTATCTGGAATCGGGTCGTGGGGGTTACAATTCCAACAGAGATTCCAATCTTCCCTCTCCTGAGCTGAGGTGTGTATCCCAAGGCGTTCCCAGGCCAGTGTGGAGATGTAATACAGTACCTCCATCTGGTCCTTGGTCTGCCACGGGGTCTCCTCCCAGTGGTGCCTGCAGAGAGGACCTCCCCAGGGAGACGCTCAGAAGGCGTCAGTACTAGATGCCCGAACAACTTAAATTTGCTCATTTCCAAGGGAAGGAGCAGTGGTTCTATTCCAAGTCTCTCTCGGGTGACTGAACTTCTCACCCTGCAAGGGAGCTAGCCACCCGTCTAAGAAAACTCAACCCACAACCTTATTCTTTTGGTCATACTCATAACCCACATGTACTGTACTGTAGTGTGTAAATTATCAACATGTCTCAGCACTGGTGTTGCCTAGACAAATCCCTGGATGTTGTACTTGTTCATCAATGTGTTTCTGATTCGGAAATACAGTAGCTGTAAATATGGAGCCCTATTTATGGTTCATGCCTCATTTGCACAATGGTGAGCAAAATGAAATCCACCGACACTTAATAATGACCATAATAATGGTCCGGGTAGCTCAGTCGGAAAAGCTCTCGCCTTTGGAACATAAGGTCATGGGTACGATCCTGGTCACCGCCAACTCAGCATATGAGTAGCACGGCTTTGGTGCAGCAAGTCGTGTGGCAAGTAATGGGAGCTGATGGTACAGTAGGTGTGGTGTTCCACCTCAGCAATCCATCTCCTAGGGGTCTAATGCATTGTAACAGGGACAGACTCCCATGTGTTACTGGCTGATACCAACAATAAGACACAGAGTCCCGAGCAACCTTTTCAAGATGTACAGTATAGCAGTGATACAAGCATCATCCTTCCAACACAGTAAAATCCTGTTTGTTCATTTATCACAGGGAGCGTAAAAACACTCCCAGAGATAAGGGTCCATTTCTATGCTCAGGACTTTGCGGTACATTAGTATCTCTCCTCTCCTCTCCTCTCCTCTCCTCTCCTCTCCTCTCCTCTCCTCTCCTCTCCTCTCCTCTCCTCTGTCACGTTCATTCAAGTCAGGAATCCCAACATACCCAGGTACTTCACAAGTGTGCGTGCCACAGTGTTTTATGTAAAGTGCGCGGTCCTTGTCACTCCATCAGCACAGCAGGCTGGCTCCTGGGCCCCACAGATAAAACAATCTTGAAATCAGCGTGGGTTGACAGAGCATGAGAGGGAAGGGGGGTTGGAACGGTTCAGAAAAGGGACAGACAACATCATGGTAACAGAGCAGGCTACTGGGGGCCGGGCACCAGATGCGATGGCGATAAGCGCAAGAACAGACATGCACGTTATGCAATGTTGAGATAACATTCAATACTGTACTGACATACAGGTACTTCTTCTCACCTGCAGACGCACAGGCAGTAGTAGTAGAATAATGCTTGGGTTCCCAAACGTTTAACGCAAGTCCCAAAAGAGACATTTCATGTCCCCCGGGACCCAAACTACTGAAAATAGCCAATCTGTTACAATCTATATCACATCGCAATGCATTTATAGTATGCAGTGTACTGTATAGTGGGCCTCAGAATGAGTGTAAAATACACACATAGCACCATATAAACTGCATATAGTAACCTACATGTCTACAGTCATGTTGAATAGAAGATATCTGTGTCTTATTTTCATGAAAGTAAAACACCTTGCTGTCAGCTATCATATACTGTATATACAGAACTATGCTGCTAATACTGTACATTCATGCACACACAGACATGTTCATGTTTTTCTGCACTCTTTGTGTTATACATCAGTGTCAGCATAATAGTGGAAAAACAGCACAGAGACGCTGCAGGGTAAATAGAGGAAGAGAGACAGGAGGAGACAGAAACATAAGTCTAGTCCCATACCTGAGATCTGTATCTGTAGTGACTACTGTATCACATTGTTCACATGTACAAAATCCAACTTTTAGCTGATAACTGACTGGTTAATAATCCTCAGACGTGTCAATAATTCTAACCATGTTTAGAGACCACATGGAAAATCTGTCATTTTATTTTACTTGAATGCTTCAGTGTAGATTCAGTGTATGAATTGTGGTGCAAAAACAACTTAGGGGAATTGCACTGGATTCTAGGAAAGGAAACTTTGAAATAGTTCGTCAAAACTGGCTCTGCCAGATAAATGAGCGGGCCAATCAGTTAAGATTGTCTGGTTAGGTTAGTGGGTGGAGCTTGCTTGCCCGCTGACTGATCTGTAAATCACATGACATGTCAGACAACAATCAACCATCCGACCATGAAAATATGCACCCGCCAAAAAGAAATCAACACATTCACTCAGGAATGTGTGTAGTATAGTATCCTTTATCAGTCATTTCATTGAAAGACGGATAACGTTTTGGAAGGTAGTTAAACTCACAAATTGTTAAAACATGGATGTATTTGTTCATTATTATTTACCGGAAAGCACGACTAGCATACCTTCCAGGTTCACTTGCACTGTATGCACATTGTGAAACACTCCCATAATGCAAATGATGAAAGGCTCAGACAGGAAAGAAAAACAAGACGGTTAACACATTCTCCCGATGCTTCTGTGTAATAATTTTAAGTAGAAAAATAGGAGCCAAATTCACTATTGTACATTGGATTTTGGCAATGTCCTCAAATTTATGCAGATATCTTTTAGGCTAAATCAATTTACTGTAGGCCTACTAATTTCATTTAGCCTTTGTGGCAAAGGAATTCAAAATAGCCAATGTTTTCAGTTCCACAAAGGTTGTTTACTAGTGATCATTGTTCCATGCATTACAAGGGAGTCAAGGGTCAAATTCAAGCCCATTTAGAATCTGTAAGCTAACACGCCTAAGGTATGCAAAAACACCTACACCTGCATTTACCTGCATGGCAGGTAAGGGGATGCAGGCACTCTGCAGTCAGGAAAGGGGTACCCCTTAGACCTGTCATAAACCTTTACCGTTTAGCTGGGACATCATTCACAGAACTCAAAACCTGTCAGACATAAAACTTTAGAACGGACATTTCTAAGAATGTCAGAAAGATTGAAAAAGACAGTGTGTCACAGGCGGCAAGGGGTATCTTTCAGGATGATAACAAGCTGTCAGAACACACATACTTTTAGTGTGACTCCATGACCCCAATGGATGTCAGCTTTCGTCAATAGAGTCATGCACTGATGAACCTCAGTAAACTGATACTAGATCAGAGCTGCAGGCAGGCCAAACCTGCTTGCTTGTCTTGTATCATCCTAACTGATCTACTGTACGTCAAATGTCTGTACAGTCTACTCAGCTGCAACAGTACCTTGAGGAACTTAAGGTGGATTGCAGTTAGAGAATGTTTGTCAAAGATGCTAATTTGTTGATACTTTTGACTAATGAGGTGCACCACCTTAATATTCAAAATGTATGGCATTCAACTGAAATCTCAAGACATTTAGATTGAATTAAGATGTGAAGAAGACATCAAGCATTTAGACCTTTAGAACAAATATTTTAAGATAAAAGGATACATCTTTAATCATGCAATTTTTATGAGCATCTTTATGTGCCAAGGATAATCAATTATTGACCTGCAGGGGTCTGGCCCACCAGGACGTTTTGTGCTACCCCTTCGCAACAATACATTTGAAACATACAAATGTTTTTTCTTTCTTTTTCATACATCTCTCTGTAAGTTGTGTTTTAAGAAACCCCCCGCCCGGCCTATCCAACCCCTCAAACAAACAAACAAACAGACAAAAAACCTGGACATAATGCATTTTTCCCCCCATAGATGTGCAACATAGGCTAGATAACTCCTTATCTGTCATATTTTGAGTGGAAAAAGTCAGGTTAGAACAACTAGAATACATTAAAGGTCCATCTTGCATATAGGCCTATAGCCCACTGACTTTAATTAACTAAATGTTGTTGTTGTTGTTGTTGTTTTTTTTTACTTTAGTGCCGTTTGTTTTTTATGATTGCAAAAATGCAGTTACACGAGCAGACACTGGAGAGCAGTGTTTCTTTTACTCTATAAGAGGAGAACGACCAGGGTGGCCAACGATGAGGAAAAGCTACCTCCAGTAAAGCTGCCTTGAGGGAGAAAAACTGGTTAAAAACATGACCTATTGTAATAGTTTGTTGTTATTAATGACATTTTATATACACAATAAATATTGTTGCCTATTTCCTATGTCAGGGGTCCTCAAAGTTACTACAGGGGATCCTCCAAATCTTCTTCCAATCCTTTTTATATTAACAACTTGAACCCTAGTGTCCATATTCTGAGAACTGTAGCCAAAAATAGCAGATCTACAAGCTTTGCAGTAGATCGGCTATTTTTGGCAAAGAGGTTTGGTGTACAGAGTACAGAGTAAAAGGTCGAGTTTATTAGGTAATGACGGCTCAAGTGGTTAATTCTGAAAACACAAATTGACATTAATCCAATATACACTGACGATTGTGCTGTCAAACGATGGAATCTCTCAACTAAGGGGTCCTTGGACTGAAAACGTTGAAGACCCCTGTCATATGTGTTTATGCCCCAGTCATATTAATAAGATGCTCCTGAACTTCCTCACGTTGCAACATTCTCACCAAATAATGCACTCTGCTCTAACAAAGCTGTCTGGTTAAGCTTGCTTTCAATTCACCCTTTGTCAAGTCCCGCCCGTTGTCCCGCCCCTCTTCACATCCATTGGTTGCTGTGTCTTGGGACACTCGGTGGGACACTCCATCCACTACCATTTTAATTCGGTTGCTTCGTATTGTTATTCTGTGTGTTCAATTCTAATTTCAAACTTGGTTTCAGTAAAATGGAGCTGCTCAGTGGCAGTATAGTGACTATGACTATGTTTCAGCAAATTCAACATAAAAAAGGCGGAACCAGGGCGGGACAAGGCAGATAGAGCCTGCTGGTTGGTCAGTCAGGGACCAACCAGAAGGGTAACAAAGGGTGAATTCTGAAGATTCTGAAGTCTTTACGCTACTCAACATTCCAAAAGTTCCTGAGACAAAATGTAACAGTCTGTTCATAAGCTTTGATCAAGTCATTGGTAAATCATTACATTTCACCAGTGCCATCTGATCTATACATACATTTTAGAACTGCAGCCAGCGGTTTTTGTTTGTTTGTCAGTCAGACACGACCAAATGCAGCACTCCAATTGGCTAGGACTGATCACGTGGCACACGGAGTTCCTAACCGGAAGTGCGTCCGGCGGTCAAATATGTCCGACCGGAAACGTGCGCTGCGGCACAATAGTTCCGCCACAATAGTTCCCCCCCCCCCCCCCCCCCCCCAATTTTTTTTTTTTTTTTTAACTTTTTTTTTTTTTTTTTTTTTACTTTTTCTTTTTCTTTTTCTTTTTTTACTTTTTTTTTTAACTAGATGTGAGCGGGCCGAAGGCCCGCGAACCTCTAGTGTAGTACATTTTGTTTGTTAATTTCATATGATTAATGCTCCAACTCTACAGAATAAAATCTTAAATCATAAATAATATTACCCCCCGATGCACCCTGCGCCAAAATATATAGAAACATTAAGCCACTTGTTTTACTGTGTTTTTATACAGATGATAATCAATACATTAAGTGATGCATATAATTTGCATTTGAGGAAATATTGTGAGGGTGGGGGTCAGAAAGAGATCGTGAGGGAAAGATGTATAGATGAGAGAAATGGGGTGGGGGGGACTACCAAAAAGTGATCAACAGCTACCAAAAGGAGGAGAAAGAAGGGGCAGTTGTCATCTAAGTGTGCCATGATGAATACTAATTGCTGTGAACTTGGAGGGTCCAAGAAAGAGCTCCATTGATAAACCCGGCACAATGGAGAGGAGACACAGGAGGAAACAGAAGAATCCCATTATTTCCATTTTTTCCACATTGAGTCGTGTTTGTGTGACCGCCGCCCGTTGTCACTGCGGAGAGAAGGGACACCATGAGGCCGAGACAATGCAGCCCTTGTCCTCCAGGGCCACAGGAGCACAGGAAAGGCTGCATCCTCTCCTGCTGCCCTCAATGCTGTGTGCGGGCAATAACAGACATGGCTGAATGCACTCTATGGTCTTTTCCCCCAGTAATACCCATCTGAGAAAGGTTACAATTACACACAGGCAGGCTCGTTGTCGTCAACATGATTCAGTGACACTATACATTAATGTATGCACAGAAGAAATCCTCAGTGTTATTTTAAATGTCAAATAGACCCTTATGGGTCCATTTGGTTTACGTTTGTACACTCTGAGAGTTGCACGTGTGACGCAGACAATTTTACAGTGTAAAATGCAAGCACAAATGAATATAGTTTGTTTAATGAACATACATTGCAGCAGAGTTAAAATGAATTGATATTTATCGTTTTAGTTTTAATTATATTTCCTCTGTTAATCCCTGACTTTCTGTATGACAAACTATGTCTTTTACATTTGACTTAGTTGATATACTTGCTAAGTTATGCTGTGGGGGAAAAAATCTATACAATTATACTGTAGCCTAAATGTCCTCATTTGTTCCTGTCTTGCCCTCTGAGACCAGAGAGAAATAGTGGCAGACACTCATATAGCCATTGACATCTGGAGAAGAGATGACAACAATCCTGTTTACAGACTGTACACCATTGTGTTGGACATATGACCAGATAGACGGGGGAGACTATGTGATGTGGGAGAGAGAGAGAGAGAGAGAGAGAGAGAGAGAGAGAGAGAGAGAGAGAGAGAGAGAGAGAGAGAGAGAGAGAGAGAGAGAGAGATGAACTGGACAAGACAACTAGGAGATGCAGAGGGTGGGCTCATGGCTAGAGAAGTTTAAGAGGTAAAAGGGACGAGAGTGATCAGGGGTAATTATTTAAGAGGGGTTAAATATTGGTTTTGCTACCAACCTCAAAGCATCATTCTCATGAAGGATAACCGTGGTGACTGCATGATCAACCATCACTGAAAGGACATTTGCATCTTCTGCGCTAAACAGGTTCTGTTGTCTCAGTGTTTCCTTTTTTTTAAATGTACAGTATGTATGGGTCAGATAGAGTTAGTAAACACTTCCGTGCATGTTTCACTGTTAGTTGGTGTAGGCCTACTTGGTGATTACCAGGATGTTTTATTTCTGTATGCAGTGAACCCTACTCACCTACTGCTAACATAGGAAACACAGAATACCACTTTGTATTGAATTGTGTAGCCAACTGTATAATGTACTGTACCTTTCACATTGCCCTCATAGTGGCTGTGAAATTGTCTATGTCATTTTCTTAACAATACGGTCTTGCTACATTTTCATGAACTGCAGGGAAAAGGGTGAACAAATGATGAACTTCATCATGAACTTTGCAGCAGTTCTTCTACTAATAACAAGTTGTTTCACCTGGGCAACTGCTATATACATCCCAGAACAAACAGGTAGATGTTTATATTGCTGATCATCTTGCACGATCATGGTTACAGAGTAAACGTCCTTTAATGGAGATTTTACACATCTTCCTCTGCACAGTAGAAAGTCCATGTCAATAATTCTGACAACTGCAATATATGACTGACATTTGAAGCCACTAATTTGATGTGCATTGGACACCTTTTTTGCTCGCAGCGCATAAGAAGCTTAAGTATCTAATCGAACCACCTGTTTATGCTGAGGTCATCGCTCGAAGAGGGGAAAACACTACCCTGCCGTGTATGCTGAGAGCCAAGCCTTCCCATTACAAAGTGAAATGGACAAAAGTGGAACCAAGGAAGGAAGCAACAGAGAACATTATCATGATCTCAAACGGTCACGCCTTCAAACCCTACGGCCGCCTTGGGCCAAGGGCCTCCTTGCGGAAGGCCCACACCATGGACACTTCACTACAGCTCAGCCATCTTGAACTGGACGACGACGGGAGATACCGCTGCGAGCTCATCAATGGTGTCGAGGATGAGAGTGTGGAGATTACCTTGAGGATTGAAGGTATAGTCCAACTTTTACATTTAAAATCAATGAAGCTGAAGATCTCTTGGGAGTCTCCAAAGATAGTAGCGTATAGCAGAGTGGGGCCTTGGGTGGCGCCTGGCGTGTGTGGGTAAAGTCTCTGCCCACCATGGTGGAGATGGGTTTGAATTCTTTGTCGTTCACCCGGCTTGGACAGGTATCCCAACTATCACACACTATGAGCTCTGTGCAGAGCAGCCATGTTGGAAAGAAATTGGTGTTTCACCAATGATTCTAATGAAGACTCTGATTATCAATCCCAATTATCACTGTTCTCAAATGTTTTGATTTCAAGGACCTCCATAACTCTGAAAGTGTACAAATGGAACCAAATGGACCCATAGTCCATTTGGTTCCATTTGTACACTTTCAGAGTTATGCACCTGTAAGGGGCCATTTGGAAACCCCTCAAGGAACCATGAAGGTCCATGGACCCCAATTGTTTTTGACCAAAATGGGACACAACCTTAAGCATCATTGTTAACACCCGTGAAGGAAGTAAGGAAGCTGCCCAATTTCTTTCCAATATGCATTCAGCCTATTGGCCGTGTCCACAGGAGGGGAGCCGGGCGGGGAGGGCCATCTCTGTCGTTGCACTATAGTGACCGCTGCAGATTGACCAGTGCTCGTGCAGTGGGACTGAACTGGAAAGAACAGCATGTCCCTCCACATGCCTGTGGATGTGTAATAGGGGACTGTCTACACCCTCGCTAATGAGAGAACCAGTAGGGGTCAGCAGCGACCAGGGACAAGTGCGACAGTGCAAGGGTTGGATATTGGCTGAACAGCTAAATTGGGAGACAAAATGGCGGGAACTCCAGGGGAATCCAATTCATTACCAATGGAAGTCACATGGTTTCATGCCTCTTCCAAGCCTCTTGGCTTAAATCAAACTTGATTTAAGCCAAGAGGCTTGGAAGAGGCATGAAACCATGTGACTTCCATAGGGAATGAATTGGACGACGCCCTCCCCCCCTCATCCACCAAGGAGAGCGAAATGGTATATCACTCAAGAGTGTGAATGCACCCTAAGGGAATTTAAGGTCAAGAGATCAAGTCGTTATCTTTGTTCTGCATATGCTGAATTTCACTGATCTACATAAAATATGTTTTAGATAGATGTACACTATGTTATCTCTGCAATAGCAAGATTGTTAGTATGGTACTTACATTTGCTAAACTAAATGTGTTCAAAAATCAACAACTCTGACTTAAACAATGAACTCTATTCACTTAGGAGTGGTGTTTCCATATCAGAGTAGAATCGGTCGCTACAAGTTCACATTCAAGGAGGCTAAGGAGACCTGTGAAGAACAAGATGGCATGCTGGCCACATTCAAGCAGCTGTACAGAGGTAGGCCTGTGTGTGTGTGTGTGTGTGTGTGTGTGTGTGTGTGTGTGTGTGTGTGTGTGTGTGTGTGTGTGTGTGTGTGTGTGTGTGTGTGTGTGTGTGTGTGTGTGTGTGTGTGTGTGTGTGTGTGTGGTATGTACAGTAAGTGAGTACTTTGAGCAAAGCATGTCATGTTGTGTTAACAGAATTGGAAAGTTTGTGAGAGAGCATTTGAATGTATAGACAAGTTAATACAAAGTAATAATAAATAAGAGTATATTTTACCAAACTAAATGCACTAATATGTTGAAAATGACTCATTGTTGAGTGTACTCTATTATAACCAATAACTTTATGCATAATTTTCATCCTACCTTTGTAGCCTGGACAGAGGGTCTGGACTGGTGCAACGCTGGATGGCTAATTGATGGAACCGTCCATTATCCTATCCTACACCCACGAGATAGCTGTGGAGGAGAGGAGCTACTTCCTGGCATTCGCAGCTATGGACCAAAAGACAAGAATAATGATCGATTTGATATGTTTTGCTTTACATCTTTAACATCGGGTAAGCTGAGCTATTCTACATTGACCACACCAAATGCTGCCTATTTGCACCCAGTTGGCCACTGGGTTTTACACCCGGCCCACGTTCTATTGTGCCACGCTGGCACAACAGAACGTCAACAATGTGGACCATGCCGAGGAATGGCATTCAAAATAAGGCTCTGTTAGGGCGGCTGTGTGACGGCTGTACTGTCAATTCAGCACAGTCTGAGTTGTACATGGTGAACATCTATGTTGAAATTGAATATAGTACTTGACAACGGGGTGACTATAAGGTTTGTTTCATGGACTGTATTCAGTGGACATGATCCACATCTAGAAAAGTCGATTTGAAACATATTTTTCGTTCAGAAACATTGTCATTCAACGTAACTATGGTTCTCAGAAATTAACTGGCTATTCCACCAGACCACCACCAATGCAAAGAGCATTTTTGGCGACTGACACCTGGGTACTAATAGCCTCTACAATGTACTATATTTTGTTTCAATCTTCAAAGGGCAATGAAATCTTGGCTGCTTGTGTAATTTGTCACCCTGCAAATAAAACATTGGCGTGACATGACAAAAATCAATAAGGAAAGGACAAAAGGGGGGGAAAGGGTTTGATTCACCTTTAAGGTACATGCCTTGCCATGTTATACATAATCACTTATGTTTTCTCTTGTATAAGTGTCCTATATATATATATATATATATATATATATATATATAATATATATATATATATATATATATATATATATATATATATATATATATATATATATATATATATATATATACAGAATGATAACTTGTCTTAATAACACAATTACCTTTGCCATCAGGACGTGGGATGGGGACAATAATATCTGCTCTTGAGACATGCTGAAAACATTTTAGTCTGTGGGGAAGATTTGGTTTGCAGTTAGTCAGACATTCGTAAAAGAGAGTTAAAACTTGATCAGAGTGGGTGTACCGTCTCTACCACCACACATGTGGAGCAGTTGATTGGACTCAGGTAAAGGTAGCCTACCTACAGTACAGAACAAAAAGAAATGATACACCATCATACATAATGAATTACATGAAGGACAAAGTACTGTATCACATGCACGCCTAGCACTTACAATAGTAAATGACACTGATCACCCCCTCAATCATCACTTCACAATAATGCCATCTGGACGGAGATACCGTAAAGAACTTTGAGATGGAAAACATTCTCTTCAGTTCTGTCCACTCTGCATATGCAGTATTTAATAAACTGCCTCGCTGGCATGTTGTGTGTTAGGAAGTATGGATGTACTTTTTAGATTGTTTAACAGACGGTGAAACCAAACATCCTTCTGGGACAGTATTCTATTCTAATCTAATAGTTGCTGCCCACACCCAGTACAAGACACTGGTGATAGCCTATAAGCCAGGATAAAGTCAGGACATTATCCTACCTCACACCACAAGACTCTGTACTTCCTCCTGGCATCCAAGTTGTGGAATAACTTCCCCTTGCAATCACAACCACAGACTGACTCCCCAGTCTGACTCTGAACTCCACCTCATCCCCAAGAACTTCTGTATCCCTTCTTGTCACCTTATTTGATAGATGCTAGTTATACTATAAAGATCTACCGGTATGTTGGTTACTTGTTAATGTTTTTGTCATTTACAGTATATTAGTGTTGTCTATTTAGCTGTAAGCTGTTTAGACCAGGGGTCTTCAATGTTTTCTGGCCAAGGACCCCTTAGTGGAGAGAGAGATGAAGCAGGGACCCCTTAGTGGAGAGAGAGATGAAGCAGGGACCCCTTAGTGGAGAGAGAGATGAAGCAGGGACCCCCACAAATCTGTTCATAGATTCCATATAGTTTCATTGTTTGACAGCACAATCATCAGTGTATTTGGGATTCATGTCAATTTGTGTTTTCAGATATTTAACCACTTGAACCATCAATACTTAATAAACTTGACATTTCACTCTGTACTTAGTCTGCTCTTTTTCCCCCTCTACACCAAACCTCTTGCCAAAAATAGCAGATCTACAATGCTATTTTTGGCTATAGTTCTCAAAGTATGGATTCAAGTGGTTAATATTAAAGAGGAGAAAAAAAGTTTCTATCACTCAGAGATTTGGAGGACCCCCTGTAGTAACTCTGAGGACCCCCTAGGGGTCCTGGACCCCCTGTTGAAGACCCCTGGTTTAGACAATTGCTAGGTTTGATGTGTAGTGTACCTGGTGTTCCTAGTTTTACACTGCTTCCACCAGTGACTGTGATCAACAAAAGCTTGGGTGGTCTGTCGGTAGACAGTTCTTTGGTCATCTCTGCTAATGTACTTCTCTCCTTCCACAGGGTCTGTGTTCTACATTGGAGGGCCTTTTTCATTTAGGGAAGCAGTGCAAGCATGTAAACATAAAGGTGCTGACCTGGCTTTGGTTGGCCAGCTTTACTCTGCCTGGTATTTTCACAAATACGACCAGTGTGATGGCGGGTGGCTGAAAGACGGCAGCGCTCGATATCCCATCGCCACCCCTAGGGAACGCTGTGGAGGCCTGCCTGAGTCGGGCATACGCTCATTTGGATTCCCCAACAAGACACACCGGCTGTATGGGGCTTATTGTTATAGGTAGCCTAGCACATGCACTCTCTTAACAAAGGCAGTGACATCCATTGGTCTAGTTTTGAACAATACAAATTGGCCTATGCATGACCGTATTGATAACACATTTTGTTCCAGTATGTGTTGTTATTAATGTTATGTTGTGCTGAAAGCATGCACCAGATGTCAATAAGGAAACAAATGGATGTGTTGAAAATCAAATATTTTTGAAGAGTGTATAGCATAATATTAGACAAATTAACTTCTACATTCCAAAGGTGGAGAATTTATCTGTGCATTTTCAATTGCGAGGTAACTCAAGGTTTAATTCTTGGGCCTATCGTGTTTTCATTTAAGTTACCCTTGCGTCATTATAATTATTCAACAGCAACTTCCCTTGCATTTCTATGCTGACAATACACAATTGGTATCTTTCTTTTAACCCAAATGATTTTAGCCAAATGTCTCTCTTACATAATTCTATTCTTGACATCATGGAGTGGATATCCCATATATATTGTTTAATCATTGGTCGTTACTCCATTGCACAAGCAGTTCAACAATCCCATGGCTCCTTATCCTGCAATGTAATTACATTTTGTATTCCTGTTTGCATTTTAATCAGCATACAAACCTGGTACAGTCGTACTTCTTTCATCTCAGGAAAGAACAAATCTAGATGATCCTCTCACATTACTACTGTTCTAGCCTCTTCACACATGGCTCCCGGCACGTTTTAGAATTACTTAAAAAAGAAAAGAAAGAATTGTAAATACTTACAAGGCCTTGCATGGCAGAGCTCCTATTTGCACAGCCGCCATTTTGAAGAGAAGTTCTCTTCTCACTTCACAGGTGTTACCAATACTAATAGGGCCTCTGTTCCATTCCATTCTGGTCAAGCAGAGTCAGGGTGCAGATATTGTGTAGAAATGGAACCAAATGGATCCGTTTGGTTCCATTTGTACACTCAGTTATGGGGGTCCTTAAAATAAAAGATTTGAGAACCACTGTGCTACATGAAATGGAACAGAGCCTTCATTAGTATCATTGGTAATACCTTTGAAGGAAGTGAGAAGAGACCAAACTCCTCAATATGGCTGCTGTGCAGCCTATAGCCTGTACGTTTGAACTCTTAATACTTCAAGGTGTCTTGAGACCAAGGGCTTTTAGCTGCTGTCCCTCTAAGCTCAAATCACAAGCCGACCGAGCATTTGCAGTTATGGCTCCCAAGCTATGGAATCGTTTACAATGTGATATTTTAAAATTGGACATGGTTAAAAACATACCTGTATAGCATTGCCTGTGTCATCGTTTTAACTGTCATTGTATTGTTTTATTGTGTCATATTGTCCTGTTCAGCACTATAAATTCTTGTTTTTGAAAAGTGCTGTATAAATAAAGTTCAATATTATTTATTATTTTAATAAATGGCATTTTTACAATTCCTGTAATTTTTTTTAGCTCAAACTGAGATTTTTGCAAGTTTCTACAATACGTACACTAAGATCTATTGCCTTCAAACTTGCGAGTTTGTGAAAGCTGGACAACAGAACACTGAGAATTACTCACATCCTCCCTTAAAATGGCATGACAGACATGCAGTGACTGATTCAGATTAAGAGCTTAATCTGAAGCATTAAAATTATAGCAGCTATAGAGTACAGTATTCTATACAGTATATATTGTGAAGATTTATAGAATACATTATACATTATAGAAGATTTACATTATAGAAATATATATTAAGATAACATGTGTTACTCTTGGATTCAGATAAATCGCAATAAACAACAAATGACGGCAGTATTACAAAATAACATTTTATTTGTCATCTCTTCATCGGATACATTTTATTTTTGTTTTATTTGTACCATATTACTGCTGCTTTTACAGTTATTTTGCAATGGTTACATTAGGATTTGCAGTGATCCATTGAAAATTAGCACTAACTTCATGGTCATGTTCCACCATAGGACATAACTACAAAATGATGTATTTGATAAGCTATTATTATATTTATTTATTCACATTATCAAAACTGTTCTTCTCAGTACTAAGTACTTGGTTACAGTGTAAGAAAACAACTTGAGATTCTGGCGAAGTACAAACACAGTACATTACAGTAGCAACTAACCATGGTATAAAGTCTGCAAGACACCTGAATAAAAGCACCAGAGTATTGTAAAGTCTGATTTAAACTTTGTTCAACGCTAGTGTATAGTGAGCTTGTAGATCAGCTATTTTGGCACGTGACATTGACATATGGTGACATTTACGTACGTGAATCTGGTTTAAGGGATTTTTGAATTGAAATGTATTGGACAATAAACAAAATATGTGTCAGATTCAGACCAATCCTTATTAAAGGTAAACTCATGAAAACAAATAGAGAAAGAAAGTGACTTCAGTGAATTTCAGACCAGCTGAGGCTGCAACATGACGTTGCACTTTACACAAAACATCTATCAAGAACTCCCTTCTAGGTATCATAAATATAATCCATCATAATCTATACGGAATTAGCAAAGTCAAATGCATAAGCCTGACATTGTCATAATACTGTTTCATAACTATGCTTGTCAACAATATGTGACTCCATTCAGCTCACTCCACATGTATTATTATATTGTGCAAGATTGATCTCTTGTATGTATCATGATAAACACATTTAAGAGTGATTATGCAATGAAAGTAACATCAAATCAAAGTGATGTCACAGTATAATTGTGGCTACTGAAAATGCTGGTGACAGTATTTAAATACCACTCCTGGCTTATTCATGAATATTCCATGATAATTCACTTGTAGTTGATTCCCAACTGTGTCAGGTTTTGCTCCAGCTTGCTACAACTGTCACAAAACAGTCCCAGTGTTTTGCTTTCTGATTTGTTTTCAGAATCATTATTCCCATGATCCCAGCTGTGGTACCGAGATCTATCAGCACCAATATTTGATTTATACTGTACTCTTTTGTTATCAACACATCATTCAAAACATCTGTACATGTATGAAATCCACATTATGTATTTCCTCCCAACCTATCCAAGGCCTGGAAAAGAAAATGTCCAATTCCATGTTTGCCAGGTTATGCGTGACTGCAGGATCCCTGGACTCTTCTGCAGGACAATATTGCTTTAATGGGTCTGCCTCAATGCAGGGACGAGGCTGGACAGTCAGTGGACAGTAGGGTGGGGGGTGGGGGGGACAACGTGTGATTTTAGATATTCCAATTAATGTCCCAGAATTCTGGAGTGGCTTTCTCTGTGGCTGTTTCCACATTCTCCACCTGTTTGTTCTGGTAAGGAGCTGTTGTCGCCTGCTCTCCGTCCACTGAATGGGCTAAAGCTGAGGGAAGGTATAGAAGGACAACATATCTGTAAGTGTAAGGCTTCCCACACACTGTAAAGTCATATACCCTCTCCTTGTCCTTTGAGAATGAGGGGGGGATCCAAGCCTTGACTGTATGCTTGTGCATTTTATCTGACTAGGCCGGAACGCTATTATTGTACCGGTATCTGTAGGAGATGCAAGGGAAAGGAGCGCTTGTTTTCAGTGATGGCGACGTAGGTGCGCCGTCTCAGGCGACCTTGAGCGACGTGAGACACCGCAGAGCGAGCGGTAGCAAGCAATTCGCCGCGTTGAGCGTTGCGAAGGTCGCATGGGCCGACTCAGCGCGGTTAGACGTTGTAAACCAGGTGGCCGAATAGTAAATCTTCGGCTCCTCCGCGCGGTCCAAGTGAACACAGCGGAGCGCTCCCTACCTCCGGTTCAGCCAATCACAAGCCACGGCAAACCACGGATCTCCTATGGACACCATTATCGTGGCCGGAATGGCCATGGCCAGGGTTTTTTTTTTGGTCTGTCTGTCCTTGTGTCTGTCTGTGAACAACTAATCTTGGGTACTGACAGACCAATCATCAGAGTGAAACTGTGCACACATACTGTAGGGCAAGGAAGCAGCTCTACACACACTCAAATCATAAAGGCAGTGTCCGATTGCCTTGAAAGTTCACACAAGCCTGTTTTAGCACCACCAGGAGGCTGATTTTTGCAACCTGACCTGGCAGAGACCTGTGCATGCTCCTAGGAACACTTTTTCTATTTTACTTATTTTTTGACATACTGTAACCAGTATTTAACCATTCTTTGCTACATTATAACTGAGATTTCTGTGGTACAGAGGGTATGCACATGCATAAAGTGAATGGCAAAGTGAGTGGCAAAGTAAGTTTAACGCAATTTAAGTTTAATGTTTGTGTTTAGTTCAATGCAATCAGATAGGACTTTTCTGTTTGGATCTATGAGCTGTCAAGGCCAGAAAGTAGTTCTTTTTTTTTTACTCAGTAGGGCTTCCACATAAGGGTATGATGATGATGTCACACGCATACCCTCTATTCAAATTTGAATTAACCATAGGGTACAGGTTATTTCGTTGTTTTAAAGCAGATTTATTTACATAAATGACATCAGTTGTGTTCATGCACACAAGTAAGTCAGATTGAATTGTCCTTACTTGGTGTACAGGTAATAAGAGGCTTCTCCCACTGGCCGTTTGGCAGGCACTTGATGACAGGGTTCTGTCTCTGCAGGAAGCCCTCCACACAGTAGTAACGCACCTGTGCATTGGTCTCATAACGTGGCCTCTTCTTACCAAATACCTTAGCATGTAGAACCTCTGGGGGTTCACCGCAGGAAGCTAGTAGAAAACAAAGTGAGAATGTAAAACACGGAGATGAGCATTTACCAAGACACGTTTACGCTTGACTTAACCTGTTAACTATCTAAATATTTTCTTTCATAAATATGTGCTATTGAACACCCTTTACATCTGTGTGTTGGTTAAAATAATATTGAACCAATGAAAAGTAGTAAAAAGCCCTTCGGTCAAACCTCCTAACTCCACTTGAGCTCATTTTCCCAAAAATGAACATTTTGTAGAGATATAGGCTACTATATTATGTTTTGTGGATTTCAAAATGGTATATAGCTTGCCTAGGTAGGTGACACACACACTTGTGTACACACACAGTTCACACACACACACACACACACACACACACACACACACACACACACACACACACACACACACACACACACACACACACACACACACACACACACACACACACTTGTGTACACACACGGCGGGACCGTGGATTGTTAACAGGTTAAAACTAACTAACTAAAAAGCTTGGTCAAATTCAAGTAATGCAGTAAAGCTTAGGTTTGAAATATTTACCAACATCACTGAAATTCTCACTCACATGTTCCCTTCTTGCATGTGTAGGACAGATGATAGTTACATGGCACATCACTCCAGCGCCCTCCATCATGCCACACCATCACAGCACAGTCTTCACCAGACAGGAAGTAGCTGTCAGGTTGACCCCTGTACCAGTTTTCATACAACTATGGAGAAGAGAAGAGAAGAGAAGAGAAGAGAAGAGAAGAGAAGAGAAGAGAAGAGACGAGAAGAGAAGAGAAGAGAAGAGAAGAGAAGAGAAGAGAAGAGAAGAGAAGAGAAGAGAAGAGAAGAGAAGAGAATGCACTCAGTTTAAGAACATTAACCAATTAAACCATATATACTAGTTGACCGGTGTCCCTCAGGGCTCTATATTACGTCTGCTACTTTTTCCCCTCTATACTGAATATATTTGCTGAAAATAGTTAATCTACAAGCGCACACCATTTTGCGTTGTCACACATTGTGAGCTTGTAGATTGGCCTTTTTCACCAGACGTTTGCCCCAGAATAGGGATGCTAGGCAATGCTGAGTCAAGTGGTTAAGTATGTGTGAGTCAGTTACACTCACCATAGGGTTCCCGTCAGACCAACGGAAATCTCCCTCAATGGTTCTGTCATTTAAGCCAATCCACTGGTATTCTTTGTACTTGTCTGAAATAGAAGATGAAGGGAGAGAATGAAGAAACATTTTATAAATGAATAATCTTGTCAATCAATCAATGCTAGCCACATTGTATGCATGTGAAGTTCACTAAAGCGCTCTAAATACAGATTGTGTGGTATCTAGTGAAAAGAACTCTAAACCTTTGCACATACTGTGCATGGAAGTGTTACAATACAAACCATAACAGCCACCCGCAGAAATGCCAAAGCACCACCAAAGGAATGCAAGATAATTATCTCATTGCCTTGTTCGCAGTGAGAAACGAGACATAAAAGACAGTTGTTGTGTCTGCTATAGACCACACACCTTTTAGCGTTGTGCTACAAAGAAAACTAACACAATCCCTGACAAAGTGCCTCACAGATGACTTGGGTTATTACAGGGTCATGTAGGAAATATGTTTGTGAGGGCGGCATGGATCTATACCTGCAGGACTTTTAACAAGTAAAATTCCAATGAGCAGCATGAGATTCTCAGATAGGTATATACAGTAAAGTATATACAGTATATCAGTATATAATGTTGTGTACAGTATATATATATATGGTACTGTATGTGTGTGTGTGTGTTTGTGTACTGTATATACAATCATTGTACCATTGATGAAGTCCTGCTCCTCAGGGCCGTTGACAGACACCAGGTGACCTCCACACATTCGACAGTGCTGCTCAGCTACCTCCCAGCCCTGGCGCTTGGTGAAGTGACGGTAGCAGAAGCTCTGGAACTTCTCCCAGCCTGGCTCACATGCCTCCAGCTCTGAGGTAGGTAGGAAGAAAGAGAGGAATACCGAAGACGGTACCGGCGCAAGCACATTTTTATTGGGAATGAGGGGGAACTTGACTGCTGTCAGGCGTGAAGAGTCTGAAGACCGTGAAATAAATATTCGTACACCTATATTCTATCAGATGAAAAGTCGAGAATCAGCGACTGCTCGTGAATATGGGTGTGTACATTGCTGGGCGGTGTGACATTATAGCATACACATGTTGGTTGATAAATAAATATAATAAATAAATAATATAGTAAAGTAAATAAAAGTAAAAGTTTGCGACATCTGCATGGTGCAATGTCTGTGTTATAGGTCTGTCACTTTTACCCAGACTGAAGTTTGAAAGAATTCAAACTTTTATGTAATCATCACAATTATGAATGTACTTTTTTGTATGGAACGTGCTAATTTCTAGCGAAAGGGTGATTGATAATATGACATATGAGATGACAGCCACTGATGTAGCAGATACAACGATTAGAGTTTTCCAGCCTTGTATTGCGTGTGTGCAGTAGCCTATATTCTGTACATTTCACATGCCTGGTCTAACCAGGCCGTGCAAAAGTGTCACTGAATCATGCACACGCGCACACACACTGTATTCGCACATGCAAACACACAACGCGAGTCTACAACATTTATCACATCCAACACTGGATCCACATTAATTTCAGACAAACTATCCAGATCAAAAACAAAATTGTACAAACGACCTATTAATAGGAACAGCTAATGTCACACAAAACATTTTATTCAATGAAAATGTCTGAAGATGTTAAAAGATTTCTTGGGGTTGTTACGGGGGTGCTATGCAGATGCTATGCGTTGAATACAGCAGACAGAGAAAAAGTGAGTGAGAAAACATTAGAGGGGAAAGAGAAAGTAAGTCCAAGTGATCTTTGTTATCTGTCAGTTATTAAGACTTGTTAAATCCACTTAATTAAGATTTGGGTTAAAGAATGATTTTAACATTAATTAATTGCAAAAGCCACTATGGGTAAGTATTTGTAATTATTTGTGCCTAACAGGAAATTAACTAGATAAAATCTTGACAATACTGCACCTATTTGGCAAAAGTCTCCTCCATAGCTGGGCAGGCAAAGGCATCTTGTTGAGCCCTCATCCACACAAGTGCCTCCATTCAAGCAAGGGCTTTCTGAACAGGAATCTAAAGCATTGTGAATATACATGTTACTTTATACATAGCCTCTGAAAACAATATGATTATTAAATTAGTTATATCTTAGAAAAACTGAACAATAACAAAATGTGAAAAGAGCCTTCAAAAGCTTTGCTTGTTACTACAGCTATTTGCCACTGGAGGGAGCCATGACATCATGTTTAGTAGCCTACCAATTTTCCTACAAACTACTACACCATTGACAACTACTTTAGACTAGAGGTTTTTAAGATGTAGTATTTTGATAAAGCAATACCTGACTTAGCTATACTTGAGTATTTAATAACTATGTTTAAATTGAAGACATGGTGAATATTAAGAGACTATGTCACTTGTGTCCTCACTAAGTTTGTATAGTTAAAAAGACAAGCTGTAGCCTGTTACTGTACAATATGCAGTATGCACCTTTTCTTTTCTTTTTCTATATTATGTTCTGGCTGAGTCATAAATATCCAGATGGTCAAGCATAAACTGTGTATCACAAGAGATCCTGTTGAGATCATGCTGTGTGTTTGTCTCCCAGGATTAATCCAAACTGAGAAGATAATCCCTCAGTTTTGCTGAGTCAACAAATGTTAATTAGGCAGTATGGCAGGAAAAGCAAAAGCATAACAATTATTGACACGCATGACACACATGCACATACGTAACAATATTTGTGACGATGGATTATCACCTGAAACACCCCCCTGTCTCACAACAGATGATCTGCTTGCAGGCAGTGCAGCAGGAGCAGTGGCTGCTAACTTCTGCTCTTCAAAGTCGTCTGTGAAATCCACTGGTTCTTCTGTTGTGCTGGGCCCCTCTGGAGTGACCTCCTCTTCTTCTTCAGAGACGTCATCATCACGTTCTTCAGTAAGAGGAGGCGGTGTGGCGGGTGGCGGCGATTCTTCAGTAATGGGTGCTTCTTCCGTAGCGGGTGGTTCTTCAGGTTCTTCATGATGACGATGTGATTCTTCAGCAATGAGTGGTTCTTCAGTAATATGTGGTTCTTCAGTAGTATGTGGTTCTTCAGTAGTATGTGGTTCTTCAGTGATATGTGGTTCTTCTTCAGCGATATGTGGTTCTTCAGTCATATGCGGTTCTTCAGTAATGTGTTGTTCTTCAGTAACAGCTGGTTCTTCTGTAATGGCTGATTCTTCAGTAATGGGTGGTTCTTCTGTAACAGTTGGCTCTCCAGTAATCTGTGGGTCTTCGGTAAAGTGTAGTTCTTCAGTAACGTGTGGTTCTTCAGTGACGTGTGGTTCTTCGGTAAAGTGTAGTTCTTCAGTAACATGTGGTTCTTCAGTAACGTGTGGTTCTTCAGTGACGTGTGGTTCTTCAGTGACGTGTGGTTCTTCAGTGACGTGTGGTTCTTCAGTGACGTGTGGTTCTTCAGTGACGTGTGGTTCTTCAGTGACGTGTGGTTCTTCAGTAACGTGTGGTTCTTCAGTAACGTGTGGTTCTTCAGTAATGGGTGGTTCGTCGGTAAAGTGTAGTTCTTCAGTAACATGTGGTTCTTCAGTAACATGTGGTTCTTCAGTGACGTGTGGTTCTTCAGTGACATGTGGTTCTTCAGTGACGTGTGGTTCTTCAGTAACGGGTGGTTCTTCAGTGACGGGTGGTTCTCCACTGTAGCCCAGCTCTGAGCGAGATTCCTGCGGCACGGTGGGGGAAGGCTCTATCCCCCAGCTAGGGGTTAAGGTCGCGTGAGGGAGCAGTGTGATCTCTATCGCAGCGGAGGGTGCATCAGTGCCAGACTCCGTCTCACTTCCATCCGTGGCGTTGACCCCTGAGCTCTCACTTGATTCGCCTGATCCTTCACCTGATTCAGCGTGCTCATCTTCAGAGTCTGGCTCTTCATGTTCCTTTCCGCTCCCCTCACTTTCGCCGTCTCCACTCTCCTCGACAGTTAGTAGCACAGGATGTCGGATTCCAAAGCCTAATCCCTCTTGCTGTACTTTCACCATGACTACTTCCACTGGGTAGGTGTCAAATGACGTGCTGTTTTCTGGGATAACAGTGACAAGCTCCCCTTGGGAGCTCACTTCTACATCAACCCCAGCAGGAGACAAGGTCACAAGTTCACTGGAGCCTGACACATATGTGACGGTGATGGTGTCTTCTGTTGCTATGTCAGTTGGGTTAGTGGCGACATTTGGTTCCATATCACTGTGGTCAACCAGGGTGGAGGAGTCGTTCCACCAGGGTGGAGGAATCGTTCCACCTGATTGCTCTTGAGTGGGGTAGTAACCTGTCATGAAAGAAGTCGTATTGCAAATGTAAAGCTATCCATAGTAAAGTAAGATAACAATTTATTATCATAGATGATTTAATTTCTCAAATCTCTGCACAGTAAAATCCTGAGTGTTCATTTAACTGACCAATAGAGGAATCAAATATGACAAACTACCGAACACAGCACTAATGAGCGGATTAGCATTTCTATTCTCAATTTAGGTGCTCACTGTGAGTACATAATTGCAATTCATGTACTCACTGTATTCAGAGGTAGGGATCAGTCCAGAGGTGGCATAGGGCTCTGGGCTTGGGGAGATATGATCCCCTGTGTCTTCAGTAGCAGCACCAACGTCCTCCACTGACTGGGTGACAGATGAATGCACCAAGTCTGTGTCCTCATCTGGGTTATGGTCCGCACTCGACTCCCCAGAATGCCCCTCCGTTATAAGGTGGTCTGGTAGTGTAGTGAATGTGATATCAACGTACGGGATCAAAGTGGCTGTGTGGGTGTCTAATTCCTCTTCATGGGATGAAACTGCTACTGGTGTCTCCTCCACACCAACAGTATTAGCCTCCTCTGGCCTTCCTGAAGCATCATAACTTTCAGTGGTATGCTCCAGGTGGTCGTCCACAGTGTGGTCCTCTTCTCCACTTCCTTGTGGAGAGGTGTCATACATTTCAGTCGGGCCAGCTCCAGAAGCTCCGGGTGTTGTGTTGATATCTGCTGTTTCCAGGGTTGCAGTGTCTTGGTGGCCAGAGGACTCTGGTGGTTCACCACTCTCACCACTCTCTTCACGGTCCGTCTCCTCCCAGGTGTCCTTGGTTGACATTGGATCTTGGGGTTTGGATGGGGCGGGATATTGACCCTCCGTGGTGTCCTGTTCCACCCCGGGGCTTGTTGTCTGTGCACCGTGGGCCTTGGTTCCCCCCTGTACAGTCACCTGGCTGGGAATGACCTCCTGCAAAGGATTAGTCTGAGAAACAATGTCCTGGCCGATGTCCTCTGGTTCCGTGGCCAAGAAATCCTTGGTGGATTCCGTGTAAGGTCCACTATTGCCTGGAATAATCCATAAAGAAGGAGAAAGTTATTTGTCGGTATTCAAGGTCTGATTTACAGTAACTATCCCTTGTGCTGCTTATCTGGGACGAATGCTAATTTGGATATATAGACTAGAAAAGTATGCTCCACAGAGCACATATCTGCACCAGGCAGGGTTGCCTAGCCAGGGCTTTATGCATTTGTGTGGCCCAATGGGCAGAAGCGAAAGTGGTTTTGAAGGTCCGCTCTATAGAAGCCCCTCAACATGTGATTGGATATTGTGTTCATTACATATTGTTTTTGTAACAAATAGGCCCTTCTCAATACATTTTGAAGCCATTTATAGGCAAACAGGAATGGAATATCAAAACCCTCCATGGGAGTGAAATTTCTATTGTTGGCTCTGTGTTGTTTGAAGACCCCTCAATGTGTGATAGCTGGGTCTGCAACTCTGCATAGCTGAATGGTGAGAGAGCCACATGCAGTCCCCAGTCCTGGCCAGCAAATGTGTGAACAACATTGTAAGCTAAATGAATTCAATTCAACTACTGCAGCTATAAACAGCAGTAACTTTCTCTTACTTCGGAAACAGTAGACATCATGTAGAGAACTGGCCTCGGGGAAACCTGTCTGGTTGCTGTAGCGATAGACGGTTTTCACTCCAGGCTCACCCCCACCACAGCGCTCTCTAGGGGTGACGATAGGGTAGCGCACGCTTCCGTCTGCCAACCACCCCGGGCTGCAGTGGTTCAGGCCATCGTTCCAGGCAGCGTACAGCTGACCTGTAGAGGCCAGCTCAGCCCCCTGAGACAGACAATAATCCTTAGCTTCCCATAGGGTGAAACGCTGGGGGACGGAGCCATGGAACACTTCCCCTATGAAAAGGGAGATACTTTGCATTGTAATAATCTGAGGTTTGAGTAGTGCATGTGCTAAATGATGATGCTACTTTGTTTGTTATTACAATTAGCCATGGTTTTTTTTCATGTATTCTGCCTAATCTGACATACAATCAAAATCAGGGTGTGATCAAACTTGCTGAGACATTTGTGATGTCCATTACCATCAATAATCTCTACATAACAGTACACATCATACAGCTCATCGGGCTCCAGCAACCCATAGTTCCTCACTCCTGGCTGTCCATCCATGTCTCCAAAACAGCCCTCTCTTGGCATTTGTATTGGATATCTATAGAGGAAAGGATTGTACACCATTAAAACACCAGAGATTTCTATTGCATGATACTCCATGTTACTCTTATCACAAAATACACTTTGAAACAAATTGACATTCACTCAGCATGAGTGAATGACAATCCACCCACTTAACGATGCAATGTTATTACTTTATCTGTGTATTATCATTAAATGCTGAACTAAAGTCTTTTCAAACTCAGTTGTCAAGTGGCTGAGTGAGTGGTCCACTGGACCCTCTCTCAGTCCTCCTTATCAAGCAACATAAGGATGGTTCTACCACTTTTTCGAGTCACGTGTTCAAATACTGGATTCTGATTGGCTAAATTCCGGAGGTTATGAGAGAACTACTGCCGCAAAGTTGTGTGATGACTTGTCCGAGATCAATGAGCCTCAGTGTACATCCGGGGACTTCAGGAGGTAGTCGGAACACCTTTCCCCCAACCAACAAATGACCGTGGCAACGGTCCTATGTTCACTAACGTGCATGCTATAGTCGCCGATTTATTTGGATCCAATGCAATCCGCCAACTTTAAAGCCCCTTTTCTCTGAACCTATGCCTTTCTGGAAGCGAACAGCCTCTATTTACGGCCGGAACGGTACTTCTAACTGACGTTAGCTTAGCTGTAAGCTAGACGCATGGATTAGTATGGAGTTGGCGCCATCTGTTGGTGAGTAGAAGATGTTGTTGGTGGAACTATCTGCTGTCTCGCGGAAGTTTTATAGGCAATAATGATTGTAACTTAAGATCCTTGCAAGTTACAACTATGTGTTTTCTTTCATGTATAAGGGAAAAAGTGGTAGAAAAGCTATTTACCACTCGGGGTCGGACATTATGCTCTGATAATGTCCTGTGTTAGGGTGTTATCGGACTCGGCTTCGCCTCGTCCGATAACACCCTAACACAGGACATTATCAGAGCATAATGTCCTCTCACTCGGGGTAAATTGCTTACTTCTTTAGCTACTCACTAAGCAACCTTTCTATGGTCCTTACCTCACTGAGTGGTCAGAGAGCCACCCTGCATCACACTGCTCATATCCAGTCTGGTAGGCTGCCAGAAGCTGCTCTGGAGTCGCAATCTGAGCCCCAATATCCTCGCAGGCCTTTTTGGCGTGTTCAAAGGTGAAGGCATACCGACTTGAAGCATCGCGATAGTGGAACACCACCCCTGGTAACACAAACCCAGAATAGTATGCAGCCAAAAAATGTTTTCAAAGCAAAGCAAAACATGTTCTACTACTATTCTACTATTGTTATTCATCTCACAATTACAGTATACATCATAAGAACGACAATAATGTTTAGTGTAGAAGATCATGTAGCCCTTGTTTCAAGCCGCGGCGCATCAAAACGTGCAGCCCCATTATTTTCAATGAACTAACGCACACCGGCTGCGTCAGACGCGTGCAGACACAGGTCTGATGCCTCGCCTACCGAACCGATACAACGCTGTTCTATTCTTCCAGCGTTGCCGCGCAGTGAAAATGTTCTCCCCGCATCCAGTTGGTGTTACCGCGCGGCACTTCATGCACCTCAATACTGCGACGCTGCACGTCCGGTGTGTGTTCCCCTTAACACTCCCCTAGCCTGTAAATACAGAACAGCTAGATTATACATTCCGGGCCCTACAGTACAGCATACTGTATGATGCGGTTATACGGCAAGCAACGTTTCTGATTTATTGGGTAACAAATGACTCTGGTCAGTGGATCTATAATCTATTACTTGGGAAAGGTATGGAACAAGACAACCCATTCATCATAGTGGAGTGTGTATTGCATGATAAAGACATTACGGCATTGACTTGTCTTTTGCAGGACAACACTTGACCTTGAGTCATTTATGTCCTTTCATGGCCAACACTACATCACTGTTCACTCCTTCAGTGTTTGATAAATGATTATCAATTGGTTACCTATAAAACCAACATTTCCCCCAACGTGATTATTCATAACAGCTCTGGAACAGGACAGGTTAATAAAACTTTGAATGTAACGTAAAGTAGAAAATTAGCAAATACCACCGGCCAAACAGTGGCTTAGGAATCAACTAACACTAACTTCAAGTGAAAGGTAAAATGCTACTACTAAAATGCTACTACTGTCACAAAAGGTTTGCTTCTAACCTTGCCACATCATCTCAACCAGTGGTGGAAAGTAACTAAGTACATTTACTCAAGTACTGTACTTAAGTACAATTTTGAGGTATTTGTCAGAGTATTTCCAATTTCCAGTACTTTTACTTCTACTCCACTACATCTCTGATCCAAATATTCCACTACAATTATTTGAAAACGTTAGTTACTAGTTACTTTGCAGATATAAATTATAATATTACAAAACATACATAAACCACACTAGTCCTATTTTATACCTTGGCTATTTTCAAACATTTTGCACTTTTACTTATATTATATTTTTATACCAATACTTTTGTACTTTTAGTCAAGTCAATTTTGTATTCCAGACTTTCACTTGTAAAGTATTTTTATATTGCAGAATTGATACTTTTACTTAAAGGAGTAGTTCACCCCCAACTTTTATTCTATTGACTACTCACGCCATGGAGATATTTTTTGTATGTATGACATTCCTAAAAATGTAATTACAATAAATTTACCCCCATTGATTCTGTATGGGGACCCAAATGCATTTGGGTCCCCATCCAGAATCAATGGGGTAAATTTGCCATGATAATTTTCTTTTCTTAGGAATGCGACAAATACAAAAAAGTATTACTGAACTCAACTCTCCATGGCGTGAGTAATCAACAGAAAAAAAAGTCATTTTGGGGGTGAACTACTCCTTTAAGTAAAGATTTTTCCACCACTGATCTCACCTCACCTTTGACCTTGACCTGTACCACGTCATCGGCATCTTCCAGGCCCTGCTGCACCTCGCAGCGGTAGAAGCCCGTGTCGTTGTACATCAAACCCTCCAGCCGCAGGGTGAGGTCGGCCGGTGAGTAGGCATAGTTGAGCAGGGAGGCGCGGTCTCTGTAGACCTCGTTGACTTTCACCCGGTCGCCGCGGGCGACCAGGATCTCCATCTCGCGGCCCTGTGTCAGGACGCTCCATTTGACCCGCGGGAGTGTGAGGACGGCGTGCCGGCCGCTGGTGGAGGGAGACGGCGGCGGGTGGGACAGAGACACCAGGCAGGGCAACGTGAGAGAGTCCCCCAACACGGCCAACACGGGCCGGGGGGCGGGGATGGTCACCTGGAGGAGCTTTGTATCATCTGGGGAGTTGAGAGTGACAGGGTTAGATACCAAACATTTTCCAAATCGTATTTTCTTTTGCTAGTTTGGGTAGTTTTGCTGCTTTTGTGAGACACAGTAGGGCGGTGTTAACCGCTCCTACGTCTGGCTTTGCGTGTAAAGTAGGTCCCTTGATCCCTATGTCCGTATGAGCACGGAACTCCGTGTATGGAGAAAACTAATATCACAGGCAGAACGGCCCATACAAGGAGATATGCACATGCGTAGACCAGTACGCACATATATGTGCGATTTTTTTTCTTTTAAAACATGACAGGATGAAATACGAAGATCCAAGGTCTCTGCCCAACAGCGACGATATGAATCATCGTGGGTCGATGACAATGATGATGATAAACTAAGTATGATGCCTCTGGCCGAGGGGAGTCATTTTGGAGATGCATAGGCTCTCTTGGTTTCCCCCGCCCGATTAATTATATCCGCTCTAGATCGGTTCAGGAAACTGCAAAAGGAGTTGATCCCAGTCTAGTAATAATACCGGTATATCTCATCAGGTGACTTTAAAGAGCCAGACATTTCAGATAGAGAATGTTGTGGGGATCCTACTACATATGCATGCCCTCTAGCTAATCTGGAAGCTGGGGAGCCACTTCTAAAGCTTCACGATTTGCCATCACTGTGTTGTTGACACAAACACCAGATGAGACACCTTGTCGGTCCCCTTGGGTGCATCCGTTAACCTTCATTTCCTCCTGTAAAAGTCAAACGCTAGAAAGCGGCTTCCAGAGTGTGTGTGTGTGTGTCAGCAAAAACAACGAAGGATAGGAAATTATTGAATTGCACCCCGCTGCGCTTATAAGTCAGAGGTCATGTATGATTGATTTAATAGATTACTGCGAGGAGGGAAGGAGTACAAGGAGTGTATACCTGGCTCCTGGTTGGCGGTAAAGGAGGACGGTAGGACGAGGAGACAGATGGCACACAGCAGCAGAGAGAGGAGCATGTCCAATCTGTGTTGAAAACAGAGGGAGGGAGAAGGTAATAAGCTCTAGGTTAAATAAATGCCTGAAAATGCTATCAAACTTGCTTTGTCGCGACGCATTGTTGAGAACTTAAACATGAGCTATTTTAACTTCACCTACAGTACAATGACCCAAAATAGGGATTGATTCAATTATTAATATTCTTTTTTTTATAATTGATTAAATCTATTTGTTTTATTAACTTTTGCAGCCCTAATACAAACAGACGAAAAATACCTCCATGAGAGTCAGTGCCTGGTACCCTGTATGAATGATTGGAGCTATGATACAAATTATATTTTTTAATCATAAAATTAAAATAAACATATTAATTGATGCTTAAAGACATTTCAAACTAGGAGTAGATTGCTGGATAGCGGCAAGGACTGACTTTCATCACACACATTAGCCCCTGCCAAAGTCAAAAGCCGTTGGTGCTGCTGTTTTAGCTGGATCCATAAAAACATAGGGTGATGAATCTATCCATTGCGGGTAATGTCAATGCCCAGACATTGAAAATAATATGCATGCCACCCACACAGCATAATACAGTATATCCTTCATTCACATTGATTTATACTGTACAGTTTCTGGATTATTGCTGAAGTGCTGTTGCAGATTTTTGCTTTGCTTATAGTGACCTAATCACTTCCTGCAGGACAGGGTGGAGGTCATAATTCTAAATTAAAGTTCTATTCATTGATTTATGGTAGAGTCCTCCCACACACTAAACCAATTAACAGCAATCATGTCACTGTGTATTAATCCAACATACACTGTATGCTTCTGGGGCTCTATGGGGCTGTTAAGTCTGACATCATTTTGTAGGCAGAGAACTTTTGGGCCCAAAAAAAGCGAATCTTTTTACTATTTTTACTATTTACAATTTTTGGAGCTGTGTGGAACACAAGCTCCCTATACGTGGCCGTGTGTGTCTGTGGGTGGGTCTGTCTGTCTGTCTGTCTGTATGTAGCCTCTGGTGTAGCCTGACTACCCTGGGTGACCAGAGAGGTGCTGTTGAGTCTAGCCTGCCCTGAGCATCAACTGCAATACACACACACACACACACACACCCCCCCCCCCCCCCCCACACACACACAGGCACCCCTCCCCCCCTCCCCCCCCCCCCCCCCACACACACAGGCACCCCTCCCCCCCCCCCCCCCCCACGACCACCGCTCAGTTCACACACACACACACACACACACACACACACACACACACACACACACACACACACACACACACACACACACACACACACACACACAGCTCCACTTCGAACAGAGGTTCGATTTTTCTTCTCTTCGTTGTTGAAAGGAAAGTGGTAGAATTATACTTTAGTCGTTATTTTTGTCTCGGATCTGTTGAAATAGCGAGGGACAGATATTGACAATAAATCTGTTTGGAGGTCTGACTACAAAATGATGTCACGGCTTAAAAGCCCCATAACCAATCAAACTATTATGTGCAGAATTCCTGGATTATCAATCGAGTTACATCTCACTTTGAAACGTTTTAATTATAAAGATTTACATTTTTAGATTTATTTTGCCTATAATGACAAGCCCAAAATATGGACGGCTTTGACGCCACGCAGGTTGAAAGTGGCTAGACACTGATAAAGACAACATAATACTGTATGAAAGTTAGTTTATCAAAATAGATATAGATAATTTGTTTGTGACCGAAGGTCGCAGTTTACCATGAGAAATGTCACAGCTTGTCCGCGTGTAGACGTGTGTGTTTTTTACAGTCTATGGGTTGGTTCCCTTGATACATCACTGTGACATCAAAGGTGATATCACAGGTGACATCACCTATGTAAAAGTCCATATATGGGTATTCCCCAGAATCTCTTTTATGCCCATATATGAAGATCCCTGTATGGGCATAAAAGATATTGTATGTTGTCATGTCATGGGAACCACTCTAACAGAATCCCTTTTATACCCATATGGAGATCTCTGATGTCATCAATATTAAGCCCATATCTAACAGGACTTCATATGGGAATGCCCATATATGGAGGAAGACAGCTCATATCTGTGCGGCTGGTTCAGACAGGGATCTCCATGTATGGGCATAAAAGGGATGTACTAAGTACATGGATATCCATATATGGGTAACTGGTCCGATGTACATCACTGGCCAGATGGCCAAGAATTGGCGCATGTCGTCCTGAGGCGTCTTATTAGTATTGCACAGCCCCAGTGTGTGTGTGTGTGTGTGTGTGTGTGTGCGTGTGCGTGTGCATGTGCATGTGCATGTGTGTGTGTGTGTGTCAGAGAGAGAGAGTTGTCCAGCTGGCATTAGCCAGGCATTGAGAGCCGGCAGAGAGTGATTAGAATTTAGATTTCACCAAAACACGCTGAGGGTAATGCAGAAAAACTCATTTGAACTTGTTAGAATTGACACAATTTAAATTAATTTGTCAATTCCAAACATCCTCTCTACTCTACCATCAGTATCGGCTCCACCATCAGTGGCATAAATAATGAAAGTCGTCAAATGCACCCATCTATGGACTGGACATAACCGGTGTTCAGCTACAGTTTCTGTTGTGTGTGACACCAGACCAGAGCTCAATCAACAAGAGAGAGACAGAGAGAGAGAGAGAAAGAGGCAGAGAGGGAGGGAGAGAGAGAGGGATAGAGGGAGAGGAGTACAGAGGGAGGGAGGGAGACCTCAGACATGCTGATTCAGATATGTGTCATTCAATACCAGAGCTCGATCAGCATGAGATCGAGAGTGCACAGTACACGTGCGTGAGAGAATCATATGTGTGTGTGTGTGTGTGTGTGTGTGTGTGTGTGTGTGTGTGTGTGTGTGTTCCCCAGGCGCGCTCCCTAACCATTCAGCTATGGCCGCCCCAATAATCAGAAATCATGCTAAAGCATTCATGCTAAATAAAATGAAAGGTCATTGTTTATTGGAGGATACTGTCACTTGGCCCAGTATAATTCTTTCCTTACCAGGTGCATACATTTCTAAACAGGTTTCATTCACCTGGATCTGGGGGTAAGCTCAATCAAGCTGAACAGTCAAAGTCTGAACCAGGCTCTTTAATCTTTTCATACAAGCTGTTTTACAAGTAATCTGTGGTGGGATATTGCCACTCTCTGTGTCTTCTTGATCGCTGCTTCCGCTTGTTAGAACAGAAACCTAACATTTGTTTAGAAAATCACAAAGTTAAGTCAATGAGAATTTTCCTTTAATTTAAATAAGGCTATTACATGAGGATGGAAATTCATTTTGGGGTTGTTGGTCTCAGCAAAACAACTTTTCTAATCAAAGAGGGATTAATAAATAATGACTCTGGTTTCTCGTGTAATCTGTAAACAGAGCCAAATTTGGCTCTATTCTGAAATCAAGTTGTCCAAAAAGGCAATAAAAATAAAAATGTTACCATGTTCCACTGTGTGCAAGCAGTACATAGACCTATCTAATTTATATCAGTCAACCCTTGACATCTTGCATAGAGATCTTTAAATCTGGATCAGACATTACTATTATAGAGTATATACACTATGGCAAACTACAGACTGGTTGAGGTTGTTCAGACTCAGAGAGTGTATTATCCTGAACCTAACACTATAATTCCAAATCAAAGGCTGTTTTATTGCGACCGTAGGTCACAGTTTACTGTCAGAACCTGCACAGCTTGACCATAACCGTGCGGGTAACGCCTGACACTGTAACTCCCCTGTGACATCACAGTGATGTCAGATACTAAGAGCAGGGATCTCCATATATGGGCATAAACAGGCACAGTGGTGTGGCACTGTGACATCACAGGTAACATCACAGTGATGTCAGATACTCAGAGCAGGGATCTCCATATATGGGAATAAAAGGGATTCTGTTAGGGATCTCCATATATGGGCATAAAAGGGATTGTATCCCAGATGATGCCCTGTTAGGAAAACCACACTAACAGAATCCAATATATGGCCAAGACAGATGGCGCGAGGTCGCTTTTCGCCCTTAGGTGTCTTACTGGTAGTGTTATTATTCATATAGGCTACCAGTGTCAAGTGTGTCATGTGTCCAGTAATGTTTGCATATAACCTAAAAGTCTAAATGGATAAATTATGCATAATTACTGAACACCTTTCCAAACTATAGCTTAATAATTTCTCAATGGCAGTATGATCCATGTCCTAAATTCTCTCTTTCTCTCTACCTACCCCTCTCATACTCAGACGAACCCTGTTGCGAGCCCAGCCGGGCTAGGCGTATGGCCTCCTGCCATCACCACATTTCCATATGCCAAGGAGAGAGGGAGAGAGACAGTGGATTTCCTCTGGGGAGAAAAAAGGATAGATCCCAGGCAACCTCAGAAGTGCTTAGACAGGCATCACAAGTGGACAGAATACCCAATGACTTCACCTTGAGAGAAAGGAAAGGATCCAAAGGAGATTTTGACCGCTTGCTCGCCAGGAAAGGTCACTCGAGGCTTGAGAGAACTACAACGGTGACGACAGAGATGGAGTGAAAAGAAGGGTAAAGGATGGACAACTGCTATCTACAGTAGATCACCGATTCCCAAACGATGGGTCAGGAGTGGACCCATTCTTGAGTTGCATGACGTTGTGAGCAATTGTCGCTTTCTTTTTTTCAATTTCAACATTTTGAACATCATTCACACAACATTCAAGTAATATCTTTCAAAAGAATGCCCTAAATGTTCAAAAGAATAAAAGAAATGTCAAATATATAAACTAAGAAGCAGTGAAAAGAGAAGATCTACAAGCTCAAAACGCATTGTGAGCTTGTATCTGGGATATTTTCATTGGTTTGGGTCTAAAAACCTTGATCTAGATAATGATTCTCAATTTTCCCTAAGTTTCATATGCCTCCATTTGATATATATATATATATATATATATATATATATATATATATATATATATATATATATGGGGAACCCCTGGATCCACCTAAAGGACCCCAGGACCATACTTTGAGAACCAGAGATCTCTAAATGATGAATGATGTTAGTAAAGCTTGTTGTGCTTATTACAGACATATCAAATACAGCCTTGTCTGATATTCAAATGATTGATCAAACTTTCTCTTTCCCACAGATTTGAGCTTGGGTTGCAAAAGATATTTGTCGAGCCTCACTGGATGAACCTGACTACACTGTTACACACTGTTAACACCTGGGTGTTAATTTTTAATTCAACCTATTTTTGACCCAAATGGGGCCATTTTTGAGTTTTTGTTTGCTATTTATTAGTTAATTTCATTAAGCGTCCAATGTGAACCTGGTCGATCCTTTTCTCTGGACAAACGGACAAAGCCAGAGGTAGGATCAGTCGGCTCCTTACAGGAGCACTGCTCAAACATGCTGGGTTTTGTAGTGAGCATACGACCCCCGTGCTGTATCCCCTTCCTTTCTCATGGCGAAGGAAGGACCGCCACAGTGCCCAGCTCTCTGAAGTTTCTCAGCTGTTGCTCCATCACACACTGGCCCACTAACACTGCATCGCCTCACCTCGAATGACTTGGTCTGCCCATCTCCAGGGGCAACCAGAACCCCCCCTGACGGACGCAAGCTGACAGGAAGCAAGGGACTGCGTGGGGAGGGCTGGAAGTGAGTGAGAATTCTGAAAGAATAGTGCGAAAGGAGTGAAATAAAGAGGCAGAGAGAGAGGCAGGGGGAGAGAAAAAGATGGAAGGCATACACACAGTAAATTTGTTCACTGTCAGAGTTAGATTAACACTGTCTGAGGGTTTTACTGTGTGCACGGTACAGAATGAGCAGAGTGCAGTGAGAAATGGTCCGTCACTGGGAATGATTCAAGATTAGAAGGATCATCATCAGTCACTTTCAGCCAGGCAATGGTCGTGACCTATTAGGTGTCAGCCACCCAAGCAGAGCCACTGTGGAAGGAAGGAACTTTAAAAGAAGTGACAAAAATCATCCCTGAGCCAAGAGATTCCAGCTGCTAGCCATGGTTACACACTGGTGCGTACGTGTCGTGGACACGTCTGGGTGTGGGTGTCTGGCAGAGTGTGTGTAGGTGAGTTGTTGTGTGTCGAAGCAGCTCTAGTCTGTATGCTACAAGCTGATTAGGCAGAAATGCTGTGAGCTTAAAGGGATTATACTTGGCAAGAAACAATAGCAAATCCCACACTAGTACACATACAATACTGGTCTAACCTCAGTATTTAGTGAGAGTCACATTTTGGAGGAGCTACTGAACTTAACTTATTTACTAAGGTCAGACACACATGGGAATTGCAATATCTATACCCTACACGGGGTGGCAGTGGCTCAGGAGGTAGAGCAGCCGCATGGGAACCAGTTCGATCCTCAGGCTCCCCCAGAGTTACTGTCGAAGTGTCCTTGAGCAAGACACTGAACCCATAATTGCTTGTGATGAGCAGGTTGGCTTTGCATGGCTTGCTCCACTGTGGGTGTGTGTGTGAATTAAATGCACATTGTAAAGCGCCTTGGATAAAGGTGCTACAAAAATGCAACATTTATAAAAAATGCATCATTTACTACACTGTTATTATCCAAAGGTCTTTGAAACTATATCAGAAAGTTATTGACAACTTCTTGTGACATTGAAAAGTGAAAACGCATGTCTTATTGATGTTGGGAATGTTATACCGTACTGGTCTACAGAGTGCTAGGACAAAGTGAAGTAGGCTACACATTCTTTTTCCTTTCCTATGTCTGGATTCCAGCTCTTGATTGATTGAAGAGTTTATTAGCAGTTTGCGATAGAAAAAAGTACAGTTTCATTTCATTCACACAAATCACTGGTACAAGGTCAACTAAAAGGAGATCCTAGTAAGCTTTACGGCTTATTTACACACTCTAGCTGACCAGGTTCACAGTCACACTAAGGCCATTTTGCTCTTACATCATACAGTAAGTATAGTACCATGACAGGGTGGCATCATTGTGTGATGTTGTATAAGCAAAATTGCTGACACACCAATTGGATGATGCTTTTGTTCAAAGTACCTGCAGTACCGCTCCTTTGCAGTCATTGCTGCGAAAGGACATGCCAAATCAACGTGTCAACAACTTTTGTAATTGTTACACTATGTCCATTGTTTTATTATTTCTGGTAATTGTTTGTGTTTACTTTTAATTCACACAGTTGCCCACATCAATACCCGGCAACTGCCCAGTCCAACTACCACAACTGGACAACTAGCCCTGACCTAGCCGAGGTTAGGCGACTAGTTTAGGGGCGAGCAAAAATTGTCCTAAACGATGAGTCCAGTCTCTGGGTAGGCTATATTGAATTGAAAGCAGTGAGTCAGTTCTGGTCTGCAGCTTAATTCATGTCTGGGACAAAAGGTGGAGTGTGCTCTCACACACACACACAAAAGTCTGACCCACTGCTCCATTTTAAAGTAAGGAGTGCTCACTGAAAACAAATGATTTATGTTGGTATGTTAATCTATTGACGGATGAAGATATTAGGCTACTGGAAAATAACCCCAAAACAACATTAAAAACAATCACTTGTGAACATTAGTCAATGGAAATGTCCACACATAGTCTGACTACAGCCTACAAATGCCAACAACTTGCATTAAGGGTGCAATCCGGTTATGATGATCAGTTTTGAGGTTTGCAATGTTAACAGGAGGTCAATTAAGTTCCTCAACCACCATAACAATGAGGCGATATAGGCCTATCATTCTGTTTCAGTTCACAATGTTCATTCCATATCATTCCATATTCCATATCATTCCATATTCTACATGGCAGCCTTCACAGATATGCGCTAGAACATCAGTTTGAAGTGAAACTGCTCAGTTCACAGCAGCAGGTGCATGGCCACATTGGCCAGTTTCTATCTTCTTACATTAAATTATAGCCTATATGGTTATTCAGTACAGAAAGCCCTGAGTGTCTCGTATTGGCTATAATACTAATAAACACACACACACACACACACACACACACACACACACACACACACACACACACACACACACACACACACACACACACACAGGTCTACACTTTCAAACTTTGTCTAACCTTTTTAAACGATCTGGACCTGGTGGCGCTAACCTTTGCTTGGAAGGGGCATGGTAAAATGCAAATGCAATAGGCCATACGAAAATGACATTTATTCCATTTGATTAATGCAGGTATAGTGTACAATCATATTAGCTTACATACCTCATTGTCATCACTCACAGCTGGTCTTCGTGTGCACTGCACACGTTCTTGAGACCCCCACGAACAGGTGCAGCTTACTGTCGGGACGATAGCCTAATGTTTTAGTAAAAAAATAAATACAAAATAGTTCGACTTTTTTTCTTTTTAGCTGAGAGCTAAATCCCCATGTTTCGTTGCGACAAAGTGGTTTGAGTAGTAAATGATCAGGGTAGCCTACTAATCAGCAGTCCTCTGATCTTTTCTCCCCCTCCTGAAAGTCTAAAACGCCGAGTGAGATAGAGAAAGTCACACTAATTGCTAATTATCTGCCGATTAAATAATAGCCTAGTGTCCCACATATCAAATGTTGAGGGATAATCGGGGAGTCAGTTTCGATAGAAAAACCTTAAATTGTTATAGGCTGGGTTGCAAGGATGACCGCTGGTGGGATGCTGAACGTTTAAAAGGCTCCACATGATGGGACAGCGCGCAGCTGAAGGGCAGGACAGAGCGAGTGAAAACGCCCCCTGGAAAAAGACACACACCACCTGACCATAGTTTTGTCTCCGCCAGGCCGAAAGGCGAGAAAGACATGGTAGGCATGAGGCATGGCCAAGACTTTTGCAGCCACCCATCAACCCATCCGTCTCTCAATTCTAGGCTTAAATGTGTTTAAATTTTGTTTTTAGATCAGGTGTTGTAATATTACAGCATATTTGTAACGTAAATACAATTTATATTCCTTTTTAGGCTATTGATTTATCAATTCTTGAGTTATTAATTATTTATTTAGTAGGCCTATTCATCTTACTTCGATTATATTTGACTGTATGCTTGTGTCTGAATGTAGCCTACATTATGTCATAGCAAGGGAAGTAAATGAGTATGATAATACTTCTTAAGGCCCATTCCCACTGGGCCAGATAACAGATCAAAAAATCTCTTTCTCCAGATATTTTTCCATTCAAAGTGGATGGTAGATACAAAAAAAAAAAAAAAATGCCACAGATAAAAGAAATATCTGTGGCAGATTTGTTTTTTTATCTGTATAGATCTACCATCCACTTTGAATGGAAAAATATCTGGAGAAAGATTTTTTTATCTGTTATCTGGCCCAGTGGGAATGGGCCTTTATGAGTCTGAAGTGTGTACTGTGTAGTTATGAAGTAGCAGGCTACAGCAAGGTCAAGTAGGCCTACAGTAGCTTACAGTAGCTTTTCCCCTGTAGGCAAGCGGCAACCCAGACAGCAAGACAAGTTAGTGTATAAGGTGTTATGAACGCAAGGATAATGTTTCTCGTATCAGGCGTCAGTATTCTGGCTATGGCAGTGCCTATATGGCCTCGGCATATAGCAGTGGGCCTTCCATTCTCAGACGATAAGAATGGAACACAAGTTCATGCAGTATTGTTCAGGGTAGTGTCACCGCTCTCAGCCGCTGAGTGTGGAGCAGCACATTTAATAGTCAGGCAGAATTGACCTTCCACTCAAGTGCTGTAGGAGAACACATCTTTTGGTCAGACAGAAGGAATGTCAGTCCTCAGAATTATCCTAACAATGTGTATCCTTGCAGAAACTATATTTAAGCTGTCCCAACATCCAGATTGGGGTCAGACTCCTGTTGCCTTCCGAGACAACTGGACCCTCTTCCCATCTCTTTTTCCTTTTCCCTTTCTATTCTTCTTATTTCCTCATTATTATATTAGTCTACATAGGAATTATTGTCATCTTTTGTATTGAATAAATCTTCCAAGTGTATATTATTAGTATTTACTCTTCATTCTCTCATTAAGGAAATGTAACAGCATTTCTCCATAAGGAAAACTGTTGTCTTTTAGATGGCATTTCAGAGAGATCATGACTTTATCTGTATATATTTCTGTCATGAGTCTCATATATTTTATACTTTACATACACAGTCCTCCTGTACTTTAAACATGACATTCATTCAACAGCAGGATTTGTCAACAGATTAAGTAAGACTATTGTCCCAGAGGGAGGTTGCTTTCAACAGGAATCTCCTCCATGTTATGTCATATAGCTGACATGCCCTTTAAATACTGTAAATACAGTACAAACACACACGCACACGCACATGCACGCGCGCACACACACACACACACACACACACACACACACACACACACACACACACACACACACACACACACACACACACACACTGAAGAGAGAGAGATTAGAGGTGTATAAGCTACACAAAACCAAAAACTGCTGTTTCTGATCTGTTGCTGTATTTTACCTTTTCCTCCTTTGTACAAACTGTATAGTTTGTATTTGTTGATGACATGTATTATTGTGTACATTTGTCCCCAGGACTTTTTTGTGTTATCCTTTTAGCCTTAATGTCTTACTGTACCATGTGCTGTTTAAATGTATGACTAATAGTAGTATTCAAAGTATTAAATCAATCAATCAATCAATCAATCAATCAACCAATCTCATAACTGGTCTGTGTGGAAGAGAGGTCGCCGTTGATACATCTCCTATAAGGCTTTGTGTGTCTCATCCGTAAGATCCGTTGGACTTGGTTGGTACTGTCAGTGTCGGCACCAGAGGCTGGGCAATCGGTTGTGCAATCAAACCCAGGTCCAAGTTATATGGATTTTGTGAGTGCTGGTTGAAATTCTCCGTTAGCTTACACAAGTTCTACGTATTCTGTCTATTTCAGGATCATAAATGAAAATGAGAACTTAAGAAATTCAAGTTTACTTCAAGGTTTCTGGTTCAAACCCTTTCATTATGCAGAAAACGATTAAGTAAAGCGGCTTCCTGACCTCAGCACAGTCAAATAATCTGTTACTTTAATTATGTTTGTAAAACAGACAAGTGTACGCCACCATGTTAAGGAGGGCACTGTTGGAAAGTGTGTTGAGCCAACTCTATTTAGCTCAAAAACAAGATGCCAATAGCTTAAACAAGTGGGCAATAAAAATCATATTACTGAGCTTACAACATGCTGCTACCAGCACCATGGAAAATGATAATCTGCACAAACAAAACCTTCCCAATGACTTGTCACAGCTTATAATCAAAAAGGTATTATGGACATAATGTTTGATGCCATGGCAAATATGTAGTGTGTGTGTGTGTGTGTGTGTGTGTGTGTGTGTGTGTGTGTGTGTGCGTGCGTGCGTGCGTACGTGCGTGCGTGCGTGCGTGCGTGCGTGTGTGTTTGCGTGCGTGTGTATTTGTGTGCGTGAGAGAGAGAGATAGAGAGAGAGAGAGAGATAGAGATAGTGGATTTAAAAAGATGATTTCCGATTGACAGCATTGATCCTCACCTCACATCAGTCATATATGCTTTATATTCTACGCAGGAACAAGAGCTTAAATAAAACAGTAGTCAATTGTGGCAAACATGGCCAAGATTGGGATTTACAGAAGACAGAAGAGACCTGTTAATCTCTCATTTCAAATGTTTAGAATAGCAATAATAAGGGTGAGTCTGAGAGCAATCACATGGTAGTACTTAAAAAAATAAAGGCCAAATAGCAAGAGGGATCTGTAAGAGAAGGGATACGTTTCACTGCCATGTCTCACGCAGCTTTGAATACTTTTTCTTTTACATAAAGCCTTCCACTCACTGCCAATACACCCACACAAGGAAATCCAAAGCCCCTTGTGAAATTAAAAACGATGGTTCACTTATGTAAGCAGCTAATAACACACAACATAATTTATTTAATTAAAATACTCACATTATTACCAGTACGCTAGGAGGTTAAACGAGATGGGATAACTAAAACATGCACTTACACAATGAAAATGTTGAAAGACACTGAAAAAACATCATGACCATAATATTGGGTGTGTAATAATATTTTGGTGAGTAAAGCTATTTAGGTCCTATGCAATCAGGGAACCCATCGTCCAATGAAACTTCATTTCCGTTGACTGACACAATATTGTCCGACAAAGTATAACTGAGCCTTTGCTCATGAACCGTGATTTATGTCTGTAATGCTGACCACACTTGTGGATAGAGGGTGGGTGTTGACCACCATGAAGGGTAAAGTTTTAAAGGCCCTCGCGGGTATCAGAGAATAGGTGTGGACTGGAGTAGTGGTATAGTGCTGAGCAAGAGGTCTCAATGTGAGGGGAGGTGAATGGAACTCTGTAGAGTTGTTAAGCTGGCAGCCATGGCTGAGTGGCAGCCAGTGGAGGAATTTGACATCCAGGCACAGGGCAGGATGGTCAACACTGGAGGTGGGCAGACACAAGAGTGGTGGTGAGCGCCACGGGGCAGAGGCTGCCTGGGCAGAAAGATTCGTCATTATGAAGACATAATGCATTAGGAGACATCTATCCAGTGGTGGAAAAAGTGTTTTACTTAAGTAAAAGTATCAATACTCATACTGCAATGTAGAAATACTCTGTTATGAGTAAAAGTCCAGAATTATTGGCATAAAAATCTACAAAGTAACTAGTCACTAGTAAAAAATATTTGGATCTGAGATGTAGTAGTAAAGGTATTGGAAATACTCAAGTAATACTCAAATACCTAAAGAATTTACTTAAGTATGTTACTTAACTACTGAACTTAGTTACTTTACACCACTGGCATAAAGATTCTTCATTATGAATTTGTAATGCATTAAGAGACATCTATCTTATCTGTATTGGCCCACTGCAATGTGTGGCCAAAGTTGTAATCGATCTGAAAGTACAGCAACTGTAAGTCTATTATAAGATCTCATCCTCATCTTTATCATACAGTATCAAAACGATCTACTCCTATATGTGGACTCCAGGGATGCAGTTGTTGCTGGCGCTGTAAGCGTTATATTTTGGCAAAGCTCTGATTTCCAACGTTGCTATACAGTGTTTGTTCCCATCTCTCCAGATCTTTAATACAAATTAAATAAATGTTCAAGTGGGTTACAGAATTCACCCAATCAGGAGAGAAAACCCCACAAAGATCATTTATCAGTTTGTGTTCCAGTATAAAATTTGTGTGCTCGTTTTTTTTTAATTCACTTCCAATTTCACTTGTTTATCCTTCATGAGTTCCCTCTTGTGATGGAATGACATTCCTGACCTGAAAATGCATTTTCTGTTTACTAAAGAGCTGGATAAATGGGATGATCTCTGTGGCTGATTATTGAACAAATACACCATAGCTATGATCGCCATGGGAATATAGGACTATTCAACACTTATTTAAACATATTAGAACATCACTTACAGCACCTTTACGTTTATTGTTCAATGAGAAAGAGGTCTAATTAACAAGTCAGTCAGTGGTTGAAGCAACATATTTTAACTGGTCCAGTAACTTACAGTCACTTCTCAGCCACTCTTTGTACTAAAGTCAAAAGTCTGGCTCTAGATACACAGTCTCCTTTGAAGTAGACAAACAAATAATCATCTGAATGAGTCAGCTATGATGTAACCTTTGCCCACCTAGACTCGGAAGTAATACATTTGATGCTGCTGCTTAAGTGTGAAGACCAAGAGCTGTAGGGATGGAAAAATATACTCATGATCAATGAATCACTGACATAAAAGACAATCCCATGGAATATTGTAAAATAAACTGAATCATACAATCATTCACCATGATTTAGCCACTGAGCTGTTTCCAAAATGTTAAAGGGGGAGTGATTTTCTTTCTTTAAGTAGTGTTAAAATACTCTATTTTCTGCTTCAATTTTACCCAGTCAGGAGAGACAATCAGGAGAAATAAGCTAAAGACTATAAATGTAATTAATTTATTAATATAATATATTCTCTATCCTTGGATAAAAAACTGCTGACCCACCTGGAAATGTATTTTCTGTGTATTGAATGGGGAGACCCCTGCTTACTATCGGAATATAGAGCTTTAACCAAAAATGACACTGCTCTCTGCTCTGCCACTGATCATCACTGACGGGAGGGTAAAGTTCTGTATTGAGCAATCAGTTGCTTCAGTGGTAGCACTGGTTTTCAGCTGCCTGCTTGGACAAATAGACTGACCGGTATGGGCTATGAATGAGCACCACTGGTAGAACAAAGAGGATCTGCTGCGTTAGACTATTCTTTGGGCACTCAAATAATTGTATTTGCTAGGGAAACTTCAAGAGTTTCCATTTCTTAAGAGTTTTAAGTTGCTTCAACAGAATCTGTATCTTGGTAAATACATTTCCTGGAGAGGTTCGTGCCAATGATTGCCACCCCAATATTGTATGATTATTAAGACTTTGTGGCACAGCCCCTCTTTATTGTGCCGCACTGAGACCTGGTGTGTTGACTCTGTCTATTCATGCTGCATAATTAATGCTCTAGTGTTGAATTCACAGCAGGGAAATACTGCTGATTCACTCACCTTGAAGGCTAGACACGGCCAGTGACTACTGTAGGAGGAACGGTGTTAAACGATGAGTCTACACATCCTTGCAAGACATCTTTGGCCACGTTGCCAAGTCCACACAGACTGATAGTGTACAAGCTGGGTGGGTACCCAGAAGGCTCACCCCAAAACATGCTCGCCTCCATAATCCAAAGGATAAGGTTCCATAAACAAAGGATAAGGTTCGAAATAATTTTAGCGTTAGGCATAGTTTTACTGAGGCTAAGTTTAGGAATAACGTTAGGTTTAGACATAGTTTTACTGAGGTTAAGGTTAGGAATACATTTAGGATTAGGCATAATTTACTGAGGTTACGTTTAGGAATAGGCTACGAGATGAATACTGCTTGATTTGCCCTGGGGGACTGTGTTTTGGGGCGAATTTAGTATTCGCTGGGTGGAGTGGCATGAGAAATTATCTCAATCTGAATTGCTGTCTTTACTCAGCCAGCCACTTTGAAATGTGACTGTTATAAAGCTCCGCAGGCAGGCTTACAGCCCTGTCCTATACGGGCACTGTCACACCGCACTTTTATTATACCTAGGACGGCGGATTCTGCCGTTGCATTTCAATGGGAATGGAGCCGATTTCTGCAAAAAAAAAAAAAAAAAAAAAAAACGCTCCATTCCCATTGAAATGCATTGGCAGAATCCGCCCTCATAGAATAAAAGTGCAGTGTAAGCATACACTTTGTTTGTACCACTTTCTATGAGTAAAGGGTGACAATGTGGCACACCTTTAACTTCAGTGATTATTTCAGGTTCAATTCATTTCCACGCTTTATTGTTCAAAGAAAGTTATTCATCAAATTATTCTGATCAGCTATGTTAGAGTTGCATTAGTGGATTTTGAATTTGTATAGTTGTGTGGAAAGTGATATTCTGGTAGAATAGTCTAAAGCAGGGGTCTTTAATGTTTTCAGGCAAAGGACCCCTTAGTTGAGAGATGAAGCAGTGACCCCCACAACCTTGTAGATTCCATATCGTTTCATTGTTTGACAGCACACAGTTATTAGTGTATTTTGGATTCATGTCAATTTGTTTTCAGATATTTAACCACTTGAACTGTCAATATTTCTCCCCTCTACACCAAACCTCTTTGCCGAAAATAGCTTGTAGATCTGCTATTTTTGGCTAAAGTTCTCAGAATCTGGTTAAGAATCTGGCTAACAATGAGTTTTTCTTTTCTTTTTCTATCATACAAAGATTTGGAGGACCCCCTGTAGTAACTCTGACCCCTCCCGAACCCCCTGTTGAAGACCCTTGGTCTAAAGTCTCACCTGTGATGATTCCAAGTGCACTTTATGTCCTGTAATGGAAGCGGGAGCTCCTCTCTGGTTCTTTGGACTAGGAGAAACCAGAGGTCGTCATAATAAGGAGCTCTACATCAGGGGTCTTCAACGTTTTCAGGCCAAGGACCCCTTAGTTGAGAGAGATGAAGCAGGGACCCCCACAACCTTATCTTAGATTCCTTAGTTTCATCGTTTGACAGCACAATCATCAGTGTATTTTTGATTCATGTCAATGTGTTTTCAGATATTTAACCACTTGAACCGTCAGTACCTAATAAAGTTGACCTTGCTTTCACTCTGTACTGCTCTTTTCCCCCTCTACACTAAAACTCTTTGCCGAAAATAGCCCATTTACAAGCTTGTGAGGGTTCAAGTGGTTAATATAAAAAAGGAGAAAAAGGTTTCTATCACACAAAGATTTGGAGGACCCCCTGTAGTAACTCTGAGGACCCCCTAGGGGTCCCGGACCCCCTGTTGACAACCCCGCTCTACATGTTTTACTAGTTGTAGTCCAGAATCTCCAGATGATCACATCTGTGTCACAAATGTGACAAGCCAAATATGACAATAACCAACAAAAATCTCAAGACACATTTGTTAAATAAATAATTGATGTGGATTAAGAGGCTTAGGATATTCGTTTCTGAGAATTGCTGCATGGCAACAACAAAAAAAGACACCAATAACAATGTAACATTTTTATTGACATTGCATAGATGCTGACAATAATTAGGTGATATCTCCTAAAGCATGAATCTATGATAGCTACATGTCTAGCACCTGTAAAAGTAGAGGTTTACTTTCATGTTTGTCATTTTGTTGATGACAGTGTCACACTTGCATTGGTCCAAACATCCACAGCCCATATGGGTGCAAATACATTAAAGGGAAACTTACATTTTCAGCCTAAATTCTTTTGTTTTGATGTGAGAGATGAATAATATAGGTTAATATAATATTGTTTGCCAAACAATACCCTATATATTCTTTATATTTTTCCCGCGAAACAACGCCAAACATGCCTTTTCACATCATAACGACGTCACATGTAATTTCACATACAATAGGATTTATCTGCAAAGTTTTCCTTTAACATACTGCTTGAAAAGAAGGTGTCGTGTAATATTGTGTTCAAATGACATCAGCCATCACATGATTGTATCACAAGAACTTAAAGTAATAGTTTTCATAAAATTGTTTAAATGTTTTACTATTTTGAATCATGTTAATTTGTGTGAAATTAGGTAGGCTACTACTATAATGTATAAAACTAAGGGTTTCCTTCACATAATGGTTGATGTCATTTTAGAACGTATTATCAAGTAATTTTTACATTGTTAAAAATAAAAACATGCAAATCAATGCTTAAAAAACCCAAAAAAACGATTTTCTTTGAAAAAACGGTCACACAAGCCAGTCTGTTCAAACAATGACTGAACAATGAACTACAGACAAGACCTAGGCTGTTACAAACAAAGCGAGCAGTTAGCCATCAACCTTATCCTCAGTAATGAAAATTAACACGATAGGAAATATCAACAGAAACACAACATAAAGAGGAAGGTGCTTATATTGGTCTCCCTCAACGCTGTCATGTTTGTTGTTGTGCTTCTTTTATTTTTTTTACCCTTAAAACAACTTCACTTTCATTAAGGGGGATTTGGGCTAATGTAATGTACATCATTTGTTCACTACATTTCAATGTGCATTCTAAATTCGTAGTGTACTGTAGAGACTACACATTTAACACCTTTTTGATTGTGGTTTGGAACACCCTAAAAAAGGCACTCTAAGTAGTCCACTAGAGTGAATGAGCGAACTGGATCACAGTAATTATTTTTGTTCCAATTCCAATGAATCGTTTACATCTTGACAGAAAATAGTAAGACTGCCCCCTAGTGGCAAGAGCACCACAGAAATGCAAGGCATTGCAAACCCTGAGATAGAAGAAAACTGAGAGAACCGAAGGTCACAAACAGGTATATCAGCCAGGGAATGGAAGACATGATGGCTGTGTTCAACCCATTCCTGCCTTATCGCCAACTCTAATGATTAAGAACCCCTCAAAATGACAAGATGCATACAGTGGCTCTTTCAGGAATCAAAGCATTGACCTGCATTGCAGAATACTTTCCACCAGACCACCCTGCCCCCTTCATTGTATCACCTGCCTTAACAAAGACTAATTACTGGTACTAACTGACCTATGACGTGGAGACTAATTTCCTTTCCCACTCCGCCTCCACCACTTTGTAGAGCTCCATGGTGGCTTTGGCATCCTCCACAGAAGAATGACCCATCTTCCCCACCTGAGGAAAAAAGAATCCTGGTCAAAATAGTCATGAGGTAGACATGGCAACACAGGTGTGCTACACCTTTGCTTTCTCATTACCTCTTTATTGATCCATCCATTTATTTATTATAATGCTTTCCCCCCCTTAATCAAATAATTCTGGTCCATCGCGTCTGACAGACCCGTCGGCTAAGTTTAAATACATTAAATGAATGATATAATTGAATGTATTTTGAGTTGGTATAGACTATAGTTGTGATGAATGGGATGTTGCTGTAGATTTGTATAGCTAATGAGTCGCACCTGTGATGAACTTTTAAAGGAGTAGTTCACCCCCAAAATGACTTTTTTTTCCATTGATTACTCATGCCATGGAGAGTAGAGTTCTATAATATTTTTTGTTTTTTGTCACATTCCTAAGACAAAAATTTTATTTGAGTAAATTTACCCCCATTGATTCCGGATGGTGACCCGTTTCGAAACGGGTCACCATCCGAAATGAATGGGGGTAAATTTATTGTTATCACATTTATGTCTTAGGAATGTGACAAAAAACTAAAAATATTATTGAACTCTACTCTCCATGGCATGAGTAATCAATAGAAAAAAAGTCATTTTGGGGGTGAACTACTCCTTTAAGTATAGTAAAAAAAAAAAGATACTGCCCATTTTTCTTTAACCTCTGGAAAATCATGAGGTCAAGACAGGTGTAACGGAGAGTTCATAATGGAGAGTAGTGCACAGACCTTGCATTCACGTTATTTTTGTCTATAAATTGACAGAATAGAATCTTAAAGGAGTAGTTCACCCCCAAAATGACTATTTCTGAATCAATGGGCGTAAATTTACTGTAATCAAGTTTTTGTCTTAGGAATGCGACAAATACAGAAAAGTATTATTGAATTCAAGTCTCCATGGCGTGAGTAATCAATAAAAAAAAGAAAAGTAATTTTGGGGGTGAACTACTACTTTGATATATTTAAGAACTGATGTATACTACAGTATATCGTCATTGTTTCTCCTACCTGGATGTCACGGTTGAATATAGCCTTAGTAAGTCTCTTAAGTGAGGCACACTCTTTGTCAGCAAAGCCAGCCTTCTGGTTGAGCAGAGGGATACGGGAGGTGTCTCTGGTCAGCGCAGTGGGGTGGAAGTAGCCCAGGGCCTTGAAGTCATTATGGATGGCATGGCCAATCACCACCTTCCCTGTGATGAGCCTCAGTATCTACACAGACATACATGTGATAATTCAATAAACTGTCTGATGAATGACCACATTCATTAGTGTACTACTCACTGTAGCTGCCATTTGTCAAATGTCAAAAAACATGGCGGTAAGATGAAACAATTTTGAATGATCTCAGTCAGGGGTTCAAGACTTCTGTTCTGCGTGGGGAGTTGTTTGTCACAGTACATTTGCACATACGTGAAATGTATTCTCTGCACTTTACCAATCCTATAACAACTAGGAGCAGTGAGCAGCCATATGTGGCGCTCCGGGAGCAATTAGAGGGTCTTGCTCAGGAACCTATCGACACATAACTGCCTGACCGGCACACACTTCACATGCTTTTTCTTACCTCCTTTCTAGCATCTGGGTATGGAGTAGCTTTAGCCAGGTCACGCCATCGGATGCCACTCCAGCGGGTGCGGAGGTCAGTGACAGGCACAGGCGGTTTGATGAACTTGTCATACACTACATCTCCATCATAGGACACTATACTGCAGCGTGCCAGCTGACTGATACGACCTTTGGGGCCAGTGCCCACCATCTCACAGTCTATAGCAAGATATTTTGCTGGGTTTCCAACTGGGTTTCCTGACCCTCTGGGGAGAGAGGCCGGTGTTTTCGTCGAGTTGAACTTCACGGTTTTCTGTGATTGCTCAGGGTTGCCAGTGTTCATTACAGTGACAGTGAATGATGCGGGGCTGTTAGTGGAGGCAGACGCCTGAGAGTCAGAACTTGTAGCACTGGCTAATCTGTGTGTGTGAAAAGCGTTTTTTTTTTTTGTGGCACCAGGAGGTGGAGGACGCAGGGCCCCGTTTTGCCATGGTGGTTGGCCTTGATGGCTGTGCCCTTCTTTGCTGGGGCCAGGCAAGGGCCTCCCCTTTTTGTGTTTATATTTGTTCTGCTTGTCTTTAAGGAGACCCCTTCGTTCCAGGAATTGCCTCTTTTGAAGAAACCTCTGGTGTTTATCATTTCCTGATGATTTGTGTGGTATACTTTGATCCGAATCTGTGGAGACTAAGTTGATCACGGTATTGAACTTATCTCTAGGACGTGGGCAGGTGGGTTTACTGCCGCCACCATCATCATCAGACGACACCAGATTGATCATTAGGTCAGACATGATGAATGCTTCGGGATGAGGTCAGATACAAGGAGAAAGCTGTTCACTCCAACACACTTCCCAATGAAACGTCCACGTAGATCTAGTTACATATTATAAGTCCTCTATGATAAAAAATAAATAAATAAAATAAATATAATTTCCAATCCGCTGATTTCTGGAGTTGGCTTTCACCACCTGCAAGGAAACAAAAAGAAAAAGGCATAATGAACAGGTTAACAAATGGGTGGCTGTAGATTAGATGACAGTGAAGTGACAATTTAACAACCTTTTTAATACCTTTTAAAAAACTGAAAGAAAAGAAAAAAGATTACTGGATCAAAAGTAATCAACAAACTATACATGGACCAGGCGGCCTGACATTTTTGAGAACCACTGGATTAGTGGGTAGAGTGTCAGTGTGGTAATCAGAATGTCACCGGTCAACCTCACCTGGTCAGTGTGTCAGTGTCCCTGAGCAAGAAACATAACTTATCCCAGAGCGTACAAGTACTGCGTTCAGCTGGGTACGTTCAGACAGTCAGAGACAGATGCATGAGCAAGAGCCGCTGATACAAACGACCTACGGCCTGGTCGCGACTTAGGCCACGACTTGGAGGTCGTAGGTCCCGGTTCTGGAGGTTTTGCGCGATCTCGGTCGTAATTCAGCGACCTGGGAAGTCCGCGATCGAAACTCTACGCTTGCTAAGGGAAGGGACGCGAGTTTAGAAACTCTACGCTTGCTAAGGGAAGGAGCGCCGCGATCGAAACTCTACGCTTGCTAAGGGAAGGGACGCGAGTTTAGAAACTCTACGCTTGCTAAGGGAAGGAGCGCTCGTTTTCAACAGCGTCGGCAGGTTAGCTACTCAGTGTCGGCAGGTTAGGGTTAGGGTTAGGGTTAGGGTTAGAGTTGGGGTTAGGGTTAAGGTTAGGGTTAGAGTTAGAGTTGGGGTTAGGGTTAAGGATAGGTTTTGGTGCACCTCGCGCGGTCCAAGTGACTACAATGGAGCGCTTCCTACCTCCGGTTCAGCCAATCACAAGCTTCAAAAGGTTGAATAGCGCTGCTGCTCTAGAATATTCTGCAAAAAGACCTTTTAAATACGACCGCGGACTTCCCAGGTCGCTGAACAACGGCCCGATCGCGCAACAACGGCCCGGGGACGACCGAGGTGGCGCAACCACGGCCGGGGGTCGCGAAACTAGACCGGCCGCGACCTAACAAGTATGTACCGCGAACTACGACCTCCAGAACCGGGACCTACGACCTCCAGGTCGTGGCCTAGGTCGCGACCAGGCCGTAGGTCGTTCGTATCAGCGACTGTCTCTCAGATGCATTGACCACTCCCATGCTAAGAGAATAACCCGGAAGAGGCGCTAGGTCTCTGATCGAAGATAAATTATGCCGTTGCGGGGTCACAAGCTCAAGGGTTGAATACAGGTTCATGGTTCAGCATAGCTCTGGTCCATCGCGTCACCTCCAGTGACGCTTTGACAGACCCATCGGCAAATGAATAGACCGCGTTTTCTCAGCCCCTACGAGTGCTCAACTTCAGTCAAAATAAACAAAACTACTTCACTACTCACCAAACCAAAGGTAGTTTTGCGTTGTTGAAAGTATATTCTCTATGGTGGTGAGCCCCTCAGCACCCCACCCAATCTGCAAAATACACTATTTTTGGCATGAAATAAAGTGCATCCAACTAGACCGCCGCTTATTTCCGGGTTGTGAACCATTGTATCCAACGGCGCAGATCCAATAAAAGCATAGGGGGGACCTGCGCGTGCGATTTTGTTTTTTTTGCGTGCAGAGATCGGTTTTCGGGCACGAAAACACACTTCAACACAAACACTGACATTAAACAGTCCTCTCGTCATAACCAACGTTTCTTTCATGTTTCTATGGCTTTTTACCTCAAGAACACCGACTATAGCAGCAATTTGGCACAGCGACCGTTCATCACTCAAAACACTGGCCACAATAAAATACAGTATCCTACTCAGAACTCAGAAGCATGACAGCCGCTCAGCCGTCAGAACACTGAACACACAATACAATAATACAGTCCACAAGCAGTTGGCACAGGTTAGAACAGGCCGCCAGTCCAGAACACAATACGGTATAAATGTCATTCATTACCGGCTTGAGAAAATCCTTCCTCCTCCTCCTCCAGTCCTCTCACACACAGCCCAAAAGTAACAAAAGTAATCCTTTAGCTTCCTTGTCCAGGCCAGGGTGGCAACCCTTAAGTTAACTTTCATTTCCTAGGAAATCTGTAGACCGACAACACATGTTGCCAGATTTTGCGAGAGAAACAAGCAGCCAGCTATATGAAAACCACCCTGGAATATTGTGGTTTTCATATAGCTGGCTGCTTGTTTCTAAGAACTTGGCAACACAGACCAAACCATTTTGCAGGAAAACAGAGGGGTGTTCTCATATAATAGCATCTATAAATCATTCAAAAAGCATCGTAAATCGCTTCGATCGTGTTTAGTGCATGATTTCAGAATTTAGACCACTATAGGTCCCTGACTGGGGGGGACGTGGGGGTCTTCTGGAAGTGAATGGAGGGGACGAAATTGGACCTGGAAGGTGACAAAAACCCCTTGTGCCCCCCGCCATTTTCGCACCTGATTGTATCTGCGGTGGCCGCTGGGTGGCTCGAGGTGGGTGCGTTTTATTTCATGACAAAAATAATGTATTTTACAGAGTAGGTGGGGTGCTGAGGGGCTCACCACCGCGGAAAATAGACTTTCAACAATGCAAAACTACCTTTGGTTTGGTGAGTAGTGAAGTAGTTTTGTTTATTTTTACTCAAGTTGAGCACTGGTAGGGGCTGAGAAAACGCGGTCTATTCATTTGCCGACGGGTCTGTCAGAGCGTCACTGGAGGTGACGCGATGGACCAGAGCTAGATTCAGCAGCACTGCTGTACTCTCACCCAGTAGAAACACTAGTAGGTAGGTTCACCTTTTAGACTTTTACAATTGAGCAGCTACGTGAGTGTCAACAAAGTGACGTTCTTCCTGCATTTAGGTCTGTCCCATTGGTTAGTGAGTGTCTCTACCGGGTGAGAGTACAGCAGTGCTGAACCATGAACCTGTATTCAACCCTTGAGCTTGTGACCCCACAGAGGCATAATGCGCCTTCGGTCAGACAGCAAACGTCTCTTCCGGGTTATTCTCTTAACATGGGAGTGGATGGAGGTCAATGCAGACAGGGCCTCTGACTGTCTGGACGCGCCCCCACTAACCAATGGGACACAGGAAGACACTCACATTAGCTGCTCAAGTGTGAAAGCTCAAAGGTAAGGGAGTAATGCTGCTATGCTAGGCAGAGGCGCTACGTCGCCTTGCGAGCCAGATATCTGAACGTACGTATGTCCATGTATGGCCTACTTGTGCACAAGAGCCAAGTTGGCACCTCGACAGAGTGCAGTTCTAGTTAGAGGTTTGCATAGGAAAACTGGAAAAGGTACAGTTTCATGACAGTACAGTTCACTAACTGGTACAACTAAAAGGATAGACCCAAAAAAGCCTGTGGTTTGTTTCAAAACAAACTCAGAACATTGAAAATCAGACAGATAGAGCATAGCACTATGCAGAAGATACCATCAGAAAAACAGTTGTAAAACACAAATGCTATTTAAAATAGAAAGGTCAGAGTGAGATAAGGATAGGCTAGGCTTTGTTTTCATGTACCATGAGTCTACCCATGTGAACAGTGAACACCTTTACATTTGAAACCACTCCACAACTAACGTTAACTGGGCTAACATGCTAGCTGCCTAACTGGCTTAGTTAAAAGGCAGCCAGTATTCTTAGTATGCCAGTTATTAAATAAAACTAAGTATACGTCTAAACAGACGTTTATAAATGTGATGTCAATGTCCTTCATTAAAGTTAACATTGATTAATTAGCTCGCTGAGGTAAGGTTACAAGCAATGTGCTAAGCTAGTGGTGTTGTTGTTATTGCCTTGATTCATAATTAACTTAAAACATATTTGGCTTCAGGATGTTGTGTGATAATGATGAAGCCAGGGTGGCCGTTATAAACCATTCGCGGTGAAAAGTGTCCGATAATAATTTGATTAAAATGAAATACAAAGCAAAATAGTCAAACCTGTAGGCTGTAAACAACACCATGCGTTTTGGTTTTCCCTTGATCATTAAACTTCAGGTTCCGGGTCAGGGGCTCACAGCCTCACACTATGCTCACAAGGATTAGTCGGTGATGTCATAAATAAGCGCGGGTTCTCCCAGAAAACGTCACGCCTGCGCTGCTCATTTGTGTGACGTCGTTGACTTGTCCCTCCCTGATCGTGAGCGCATGTTGCTAGCTGCTAAACATAAACAAACCTGCTACACATGATAAATAAACTCACATTTTCACGTGCCTACCCGCCAACTCTGGTTGTTGTACACGAGTGACGAGTAGAAAGAACTATGCGGTTATGTTCAGGTAATGATGTCCACCAGTCTGTCTCACGCGTCTCTGACTGAAGATAATAACGAACCACTGACCAGCCGAGGACGGCATCATGTCTTCTTCAGCAGCACAAAAGCAGTGGGCAGTAAACATCACCACGTTTCTGACCAAATACAACCACATCTGTGACTCCTACATCATTGTACGTTATTACCGACAGTCCTTACTACGAACATTTAATTTACAAAAGCCGAGTTTCATAGGGCAGTGTTTCTCAAACTTTTACATTTCAAGAGTTCCCCTTAATTCTGAATCTGATAATACCAAATACCAATATCAAAAACCCTGACGTGTCTATTTGGTTCCATTTGTACACTGTCAGAGTTACAGACTTGTATGGGTCAATTTAGACCCCCCATAAAGGAACCCACAGTCCCTGGAATCCACTTTGAGAACCACTGTCTAAAGTAGTCTCTCAAGAACAGACTATGCTACTCAAAGGAAAAGGAACTTATTTTTGGACGATGGCTAGCCGGATTGCTGTCATTAGGAGAAGTAGAGCTATTCTCATTGACAATAAATAGCTCTACTTCTACTATGCCCTATGACATTCAGCCTAGTAATCTCTTGATCTGGGTTGAGGTGACAGTAGCATTAGAGAAAGTTTTAAGAATGTATATCTGTACCTTTTTTACAGGAGTTCTTCAGTGAAGATCTTTGGAATACGTTGCCTACCAGATGGCAGCAGGTGTTGGGGGACTTGTCACCCCAACAGATAGCCGACCTCTTGCTGGACAGAACATATGGGGACAGAAGGTAGCCTATTACATGGTGTAACTTGACCTACTCCTAGACAGTGTAGTTGGTGGTCTTCAAAATCAGAATATGATTTGGTTCATTTTTGAGCGGTGGTAGACCGCTCCATAGCATGGCCGTGTGTGTATCCGTGTATGTATCCGTGTATGTATGTATGTATGTGTGTATGTAGCCTGAACTACCACTCAGTGACCAGAGAGGGTGCTCTTGAGTCTAGTCTGAGCATCAACTGCAATACTCTCTCTCTCTCTCTCTCTCACACACACACGCACACACACACGCACGCGCGCACACACACACACACACACACACACACAACCACCGCTCAGTTCACACGGGTGTGATTTTTAACTATGGCTTGACTTGAAACAAGCCATAGACTTTTTGGGCGTAGCCTATCCTTTTAGTTGACCCTGTACCAGTGAACTGTACTGTCATGATACTGTACATTTTACTGGCTTTTCCTATGCAAACTTCTAATAAAGTTTCCAATCAATCAATCAAAACTAATAGCTACATCAGTTTAGAACCAGTTTGCTTATATTATTAGTGATGTGCACCTTTAGAATTTGTTTAAATTTTACCTCTAACATTACACTTAATTATTTCACTGACATTCCAAAAACACAAAAGTAAGGAGTGTAAATGCTTAATACATACCCTGTAGTATCGCAACACATATAAGGTAACACAAGTTTAACATTTTGGTTTTCAGTAGATGATGATCTCACAAATAATTATGTCCATTGAATGATCACATGATGATGATAAAACTTTGAAATGAAAATCTGTATGACAATTACAGATACCCATCAGTATGGCCACTTTCCCTCTTGGCTTTCCGTGCCACAGCACATGCCCTGGCATTTCCCAGGGTGGTCAGGCAGGAGCAGAGTGGACAAGTGGGCGTTCCTGAGGAGTTCCTGGAAAACCAGTGTCAAAGCTCACTGCTTGGGCATATATTCAGGAAGCACGTCAAACCTAAGAAACAGCATGAGATTCAAAAGCTGGGCACGGTAATTACTTGTGTGTTACGGTTACAGTCACTGCTTTACAGCAGTGGTTTTCAACCTTTCTCATGTCAAGGTCCATTACTTATTAGACATTTGAGCCACAGACCAACATTTGATGAGATTTAGCCTCTCAGACCCAAAAACCAAAACGTAATCCATCGTTGGATAAAGATTTTGTCCACAATTCCATGCTGTATGGATGTGGTTCCATAGGAGAGCAAATGTTGATCATATTACAATTATTCTACATTCTCTATTGTGTAGATTGCAAATGATGTAATGCAGACGTTTTAACAGTAATTTAACTCTTGCGGGTGTAAAACCAAATTTTGGTTTCGCTTTACACTCTCAAGAGTTAAGTTTCTATTAGGGTCCATTTGGTTACCAACACTACATCATTCACTACACCACCTGGAACCCCCTCAAGGACCACTGGTTGAAAACCACTCACTGCATTACAGGGACAATTTTAGAAGCTGATTGACTGTGGTGTCTCGGGCTGTTCAAAAATGTTTTTTTTTTTTGTTATTTTTTCTTCCTAGCTGGTAAAACAGCTCTGTGATCAGACTGAGTGCAAAAGTGTGGTGGATGTAGGATCTGGACAGGTATTGTTGTTAGATTGGTTTGTGAAATGATACTGTGGTTTATATGTATGCATCCTTATAGCATATAGCAACTCTCTGCAAGATATCTACATCATACAGTCTTAATCCTTCTGCTTATAGGGCCATTTGACTCGTTTCCTTTCTTTTGGGCTTGGACTCTCTGTAACTGCAATTGAAGCCGATCATACACTGGTTGATATGGCATCCAAGTTTGATGGACAGTTGCTGACAGTCTTGGAGAAGGAAAAGCAGAAAAAGGTTGGTAGCTTTGATTTGGTTTTGGTAAAAGAGAGAAATACGAGTACAAACACAATACAACTTAAACCCAGCATATACACTTGAAAACATAATAAAACTCTTGTTTCCATTGTGGTCCTGCAAAATCACCGGTTATGCAAAGGCTAATATAATGCCTGACTCTTAAAGGGGAATTTCAGACGAGTGCTTTTCGTAGGGCAATCTGATGATATTCCATCCATTAACAAGTGGATGGAAAAAATCACTTTCTACTAATCTACTAGTTAGGTCTGACCGTAGATGGCGGGGGGGGGGGGGGGGGGCTATTATCAGTTTGCCTCTTTGCAGCAGTGGCACAGACACGAAACCTTTTGGAGGTATTTACGCCATTATGAAAGTCAGATGTAAAAAACAAAAAGGAAATGTCGAGCAATGCAAATAAGTGATTTAGCAATAAATCTAACCACTTGCGGTCTGAGCTGCCGAGGAGGACTAGAGATGAAAAAAAATAATAAACTTTACGGATCATTCTTGGACATTATTATCATCATCAGAAGACGGCTAGTCCGGAACTCCCCTTTAAGGTGAAGCAGGGAGGGAGACCCCTGTTATTGCAACCAATCTGCACCAAATCTGAATATTACGCTTGCCTTTAACCTGTTCATAAAGCACAAACAAAAACCTTTGTTATGACCCAAGCCAAGAGTATGCCTTACAGTACATGAATTTAACATGAATAATGTTTCTTTATTATTTAGAAAGGCTCTTCTCAGGTGTCAGTGCCTGGTCCCAGTCCACGCCATGTTGCTGGCTGGGTAAACCCCAAAGCATCATGGGAGATGTTCATCAAGCAGTTCAGTACCACGGAGTGTGTCAGCGAAGAACCAACTGATTGTGGACACAGTAAAAAGAGACTAAGAGACTCTGAGCAACATGTGCAAAAGCATGCGCCTTCTGCACAGTCTCTTGATTGCACAGACACCCCTCACAATACAGTAAATCCCCCTTCAGACTCACATTTATCACCCAAACACCAGCCTAGCTCCCCTGCCTTATCAAAGCGATTGTGCAAGGAGGAGGTTATAGGGGAGTCATCGCTAGGCAGCTACAGCCCATGTGCTGTACATCAGTTAGATGGCGGACCTGTAGACGAGGCACAAGGGAACACAGAATTTATCCTGACCGGTCTCCATACCTGTGGGGACCTCAGTGCCACCCTACTGCGCCATTTTGTCAACTGCCCTCATGTGCGTGGCATCACGTCCGTGGCTTGTTGCTACATGAAGATTACCACCAAAGAACAGCCCAGCCCACCAGGACTGGTAGCCCCTCCTCCCCTTCGACCTGTATCAACCAATGAGATGTCTCACTCAGAGTTTGGGTACCCCATGAGTTCCTGGGTACGGGAGTTGCAAGGCCATGAGCTGTCCTACAAGGCACGAGAGGGAGCTTGTCATGCTATGGAGGACTACATACAGAGGTTGAGGGAGGACAGTGCGCTACTCAAGACGCACTGTTACCGGGCAACCCTGGAGACTGTTATCAGAGGTGCCAGGCCAGAACTCCGCAGGGCGGGAGTTCAGACTGTAAAGAAAGCCCACTTACTGTCTTTTGCAGAGTGAGTTACTGTCATACCTACATGTACCTCATTCCCATGTGTAAAGGTAGTCTAGCTCTATGGCCCTTGCATCCAATAATAAAACATTTTTTACCATTATTACTAATAACAATAGTAATAACACATTATTTTATATTGTCCAACAATGTTCAGTGAGAAAAAATAGTTAGTTTAAAAGTTGTTTCATAGCTATAGTAAAAGCATAGAACAGGCCTAAAGTGTCATTCCCACTGGGCACCATAAAGATAATGATATGTCGGTGTTCACATCAATTATGTCAGCGTTATCGTTGTGGTGGACGCTACCGTCCGCTTGAGTTAAGAACGATTTTTAAAGCGATATCTTTATCTTTATCATCCCCGGTGGGAATGACACTTAAAACATTTAGTATTTTACTTAAACGTACCCATGCAGAGCTGCTCCTTCTCCATCCATGTGCACTCAGGTATGCCCGTCTGGGACTGGCCCGTGTGGGTCTGCCTGCTGAGACGAGCCTGGACCCTGACAGTGTGGAGAGCATGCTGAGGAAGCAGGGCAGGGTTGTGGTCTACTTTAGCCTGGCACTGTTGCTGGCACCGGTGGTGGAAACATTGGTACTGTTGGACAGGATGATCTACTTGCAGGAGAATGGTAAGTTTGATACAATTGAGGTGTTCAGCAGAGAAAAACATCTTGGCTATATAATTAGGTGTTTTTACTAAGTTGAACTAAAGTTGTATGATCTAGCACAGTAGTCATATGCCTTTGGGACATGTAAACTAATCAGAATCTACATATGACGTTTCTAAATGTATGGAAAGTTTAACAATTTGATGATATATTGTTCTTCGGTCAGTGGTAATTTGTCTTTTTTCTCCTGTAAGACAATAACAATACATACAGCCTTTGTAGAAGACATTTTGTTTGCTTCTCACTGACTTACTATTCAAGGGCTGTTATGGAGAACTGTGGAACAAATAGTTTGTTTTTTGCGGTTGCCAAGTACAAGGAATATTCTGCTGAGAAGCTGTGACAGACACAACATTCTATGTTACATCATACTATAAATACAGGACTATGTGCATTATTAATGGGGCCTGTACAGAGTTTTGGTGCATTCTTTTGATTCTTGTGAAATGATTCCTGTCTTTCCTAGTGTTTCATTCTCTCTGTTGATCTAGGTATACAGAGTCATTTGGTACCTCTGTTTGACCCCGACTTCTCTCCTCGGAACCTTGTGCTTGTAGCAGTGAAGCCCAGTGTGGATGTGTGGAGTACATGTACCATCCCACCTTAACCAAGGATGCTAACACGATTTGGTGGCAGCTATTACCCCAAGTACCTTACAATTCCCAAATGAAAATGTGTCACTTATGTGAATGGGACCCTAAACCACTGCTGATGCAGCTCCATGCTCAAACTGTTCTGCTATTCAAGCTGCAAAAGGGATGTTATGACAAACCATGATGTGACTGTGCAGATTGGTTTTGCCGACACCAGATGGCACTGTTTGATTATGCTCCACTACACTGGAATATCAAACATTTTCTCCATAATAACAATGGATTTTATATCCTGCTTTGGTTTGTATTTCTAATATAACTGTCGAGTTGAAACCAACTGTTTTTAAACTTTTTATTTTCTTTAATAAATCAGTTCTATTGAACACCCTTTGTATGTGGGGTTTATAAATTCTAAACAATGAAAATAAATTAAAGCACTTCTGATTAACACATATGGTGCCAACCCCGAGTTTCCCGAGTTTGTATTGGTACTAGTGCTGTGCCAACCCCGAGTTTCCCGAGTTTGGGCCGTTTTTGAAAAAAAAAATTTTTGGACCTCCAGAAATGTATTAGGCATGATCGCGAAATTGCATGTTTAACCCCCATACCAACCCATTCTTTCAAACATGGCAGCCATGTTTGTTTACATCTGAAGAAAACATAATGGCTGATAAATCATGAATGCCTGCACGGATTTCCAAGCGGATTTTTTTGTTTGAAAGCTGTGAACAGCATCTACACACGTGGTGCATCATCTAGGCATGGGCGTGCACTTTTTACACACTTGCACAATTACATGGAAGTCTATGGTAACCATGGCAACGCGGGACATTGGCCGGAAAAAATCATTGCAACATAAGTGTTAAACCTAACTCCACTGTCAGTCAAACCAATCTCAAAAACCTACAAATGTGCTGTACACCTTCATGCTGCCCAGATAATTAGCCCATACCATATCCCAGTGGCCTTAACTCTATCATGCAAAAGATATCTAAATCCAAGGCTGGATTTGGATTGCAATGAAACTGCTGAGCAACCTTTACTTTAACCTAGCATTTTTAAGACCAGACTTTGATTACCACCCTAGGCCAACATTTTGAGTTGCATTTGTGCACTTGTCTTTATTTAAAAAAAAAATGCACTCAGAAGGATGAGCAATGACATTTGCCTTCTCTAACACATCAAGTAACTAAACTCTACAAGTTTGCACATGAAACAATGTATGGTGAACATCAACATACCCATATTTGGCAGCCTTTTCACCCTCATCTTACTCAAACCAGTTTGCTTTTCACCTTAGTCTCTGCATCTGGGCTGGTGACAGTGTCGATTACATGAGGCTTTATTCTGCATAAATGACTGTCGGACAAGTCACTTAACTGTAAAAGTGTCAAGGCTTATTGGATGCCAGTTTTATGTTGCATCAAAATGCATTGTTAGATCCTTCTGAGGATTATTTCAACCTCATCCACTTCAGTGTTAAGACAGGAGATCTAAGACAACCTCTGTCAGTCAAAAGAGAATAGGGTCTGCACACCTGTCAGTCAAACTCTGGTCTACACTGTAAATACTTAATTTAACCTTTTTGTACTCCAACCAGACGGTGCTGTGGAAACCATGTAACAATTAACACATAATAAACTCATTGCATGTGTTGTTTTATACCAAGTCTGCCCATTCTGATTAACTGAAACAATGGAATTCTGTCTGACATTGTTATACATGCAGAGTAGACCACTGCCTGTCACAAAATTAGATATATACAGTAGTTAATTAGCTCTTGTTAGAAAGTTCTTGTTTAATTTGATACAGTGAGAAGCTGTAGGGTTTCACAAAACAACTAGATGCTCAGAGAAACATGAGGGTATATTATAAAATATTTGGAAATACAGAAAACCAGTTTCCCCAGTTGCTTTTCAAACAGACAGGCTTCTATGCCCTTTACAGTAACGGTATATATATAAAATGTACCCATTTTAACATTCAGGTTCATAATATAATTGACAAGTATCAAAATAGTGCTGTTCATTTCTTTCCAGTGCTTTCTTCTTGGCTATAAATTAAAGTACAAGAAATCTGAGGTCGCTGCTGGGGTAGGCAATCAGTTGTTTAGACTCTCTATAAAGAATTCATTACAGGCCACAGTCAGTGCCGCGATCAGAACGACAAACTCCTGGAAATCCACTTCACCATCTCGGTTTTCATCCAGATCAGTCATAATCTTCTCCACCACCAATGGGTCCTTGCTGGCCTAAAACAAGTTATACAGTTAATGGCATGTGCTATTCAGCAAATACAATTGTCTGATTATAAAAGGTCACATTCATTTTCACTTTCTTGGCCAAGTAATATTTTACTTGGGACAATAATGTTCAAATCACATGTTTATAAAAAGAAAATACCTTAAATAAAAGCATGCAATTAGCATCTCACAGGTAACCATAATAATTGTGAAAGGGATTTTACTTTTTGGATGAGGGCACAAATAGGAATACTTACACACATTATGTCACCTAGTTCCCCCTGCAACAGACTCTTCAGCTCCGCTTTACTCAGCTTGTATTTATCGCCTTCCTTTGACGAGTAGGAGTGGAACACCTTGATCAGTCCTTCCATGGCCATTTCCAACTGGGAACCCATTTTCTGTTCTAGAAAGAATATTCCAAAGGCATATTCACCCATCAATCACACAAAGACACACTCACACAATGAAGGTAATTACACACTAGAGGAATAGAATGTTGTTAACCACAAGCTGCAGTAGAATATTACACTGCAGTTGCAATACGCTGCATAGAACGTGATCTTGAAACAATCACTTTGTAATAAATGATCATGTGTAGGTTTTTAATGTATTCAATTTTATTGTTTAACTGAGGGAAAATTTAAATTGTTCCAGTAGGCCCAACACATACTGTAAACCCTACACTTGTTACCCTTCACAGATATATGAGAAGCAGCTACAGGGGAGCAGAGTCATTTCACTCCAAGTCCATGTCCTAGCAGTGGACAATAGCCACCGCCTCCCACATGGCAGGCATTAATGCTAGTCTAGTGGTGGTAAATAGATACAGAATAGGATTTTGGATCAGGGCTTACTTCTGTTTATATTTAGCAAAAAGGTTCACATAAATTAGTTGATGCAGCCACTCGATGTAGCAGAACAAGAAGGTGTCTCATATAGTCACCACCATAGCTTACTGTATTCATGGCAAAAGACTCCAGTGGTCTAAAGTATCTAAGTATATTTACTCAAGTACAGTACAACTTTGAGGCATTTGTACTTGTATATTTCCAATAGTTTTACTCCACTACATCTCAGAGGCAAATATTGTTTTTACTCTAATACAATTTGAAAACTTTAGTTTGTTTGTTCATTCATTTTGATCACTACTAAACATACATACATACATACGGTCACCAGCACTTTCGCCTATAACATATTCGCCTACACGCATTTGGTCCTTTCGCCTGGCATTTTCGCCTTGGAGGAGAGTCTTTTCACCTACCTGTCTGAGCCATTTCGCCTACCCTCAATTCTGCTGTCAGACTGTCCATGTTTGCAAATTATCTCTTTGTCATTTAAATATTATAGTGACTGTGACAGTGGTGTCAAGTGAATCTAACAGTTTACTTGACATTTATTATTTACATCACATTTTATTCCTAAAAAATGGCAAAATAGATTTTTATGCCTGTTGACAGGCAAGGTTGATTCTATAGGCTATTTAGGTGTAGCATATCTTATATAGACCTATATAGGCTATTAGTACATATATATTTTGTATAGCCTAATGTTAAAACAATATAGGCCTACAATACTGTTCATTTTACAATACTGTTCAATACTGCACCAAAGAATGTATAGTATCGGGACATGGATTAATTAATTATTTGGGCGCACCTGATTCCAATAGCTCTGTATTTATGTGATTACTATGGAGTGCATAGGATAGCCGTGTGTAGGTTTGACATGTAACACCACTGTCACAGTCACTATAATATTTAAATGACAAAGAGATAATATGAAAACATGGACAGTCTGACAGCAGAATTGAGGGTAGGCGAAATGGCTCAGACAGGTAGGTGAAAAGACTCTCCTCCACGGCAAAAGTGCCCCGCGAAAAGACCTGGCGAAAATGTTATAGGCGATTGTGCCTGACACCATACATACATACACTTCAACCATACATTCTGGCCATGTAAATATAGGTATAAAGTTTTCAGCTAAAATATGTTTTTACACATTTTAAAACTTCAAATGGGACATTCTGCATAATGAGTAGACTACTTTCTACTTCTGGTACTTCAAGTAGGCTACATTTGATACCAATAGCCTACTTTACTCAAGTAAATTTCAAATTATGTTAATTGATACTTTTAAAATAAATGTAAAAGTAGGCCTACATGTAAAACATGTACTTTTACTTGTAGATTACTTTTGTAAAACACGCGAGTACTTTCTACACCACTGCCAGTAGCCCACTGAATGCCTATACTGTACATCAATAATGCACGTGAGTCCATTGTAGACCTGGGTGCACTGTGCAGCATGATCTGAGTGAAACTATTGTAGATTAACACGCTCTACATGATTATAGGCCAATTATGATGCATGTACCAAACATGTACCAATTTATGTAGCCTATTTGGCTTTGATGATGGACATGCATTGATACTCGAAATAGTAGAATTTGTAAAACACATCGATATTCCCTCTAGATGTGGCTTAATTTAGCCATTAACCCACACTTGATTGAAGTAGTCTATTTACTAGAGGTTTTCCCATGGAATTTCAAAGCATTCACATCCAGCAGGAAGGCTATGACCTTACATTTTCCACTGAATTGTATAGCCTGAACCTACATAAGGGTTTACATTTGTCTTTGTTTTAAAATAGGCTATGTCTATCTCCAAATATTTTAGTCAACTCACCTGGACGTCTGATAACGGTTGTGCGAAGAAGAGGAAGGAGACGACGACTGATGCTCTCTTCTCTCGCCTCTGCTGCAAATAAATAAAAATCAGGCGCCTCCCTCCGGTCGGCTCAACATGAACATCCACACCTGCAGTCATGACATGCACCACAGGTGAAATCACTTGACCAACTAAAGGCAATTTAATTGCCTCACTTGGCATTTAGCTATGCAGGATTCGTGGATGAGAGGAACACGGTGAAGTGAAAGTGATCAACCTGTGGGATGGGATCTGCATTTTGCTTTGGTTATTGCTTTGAAAATTAATTAATAAATAACCTTAGATTCAACAATCATCCACAGATATAAGTAGCCCTTCTCCACTTTTGGAATGTTTAAATGATAATAATATTAATTAATTAACGATTGATTATGATTTAGGGAATTTATTAATACGGTAGGCTATTAATTTGTGTATATAATCTAGTTATCTAGCATAATACACTCTTGCACATGAACATCATCTATATATTTTGTATTATGTAATTTATGATGCAAAGGGAGGCTGCATGTGATAGGCCTATAAATATCCTTTATTGTGTTCTCTCTCTCTCTCTCTCTCTCTCCTTCCATCTCCATGTTTCTAAAGTGATGGCATGAGCTTTTTGACTTTATTTGAAGTTCGCTTAGGAAAGGTACAGTACAGTAGACCTACAGTTTCAACGTCTATCATAAGGATTTAAACTACAAGAAAGCACAATGGCTTGTTTACATTGGGGTCCTTTTGTTCTCAATTCATAAAAACATTAAATGACAGACATAAACACAGTAGGTCTACTATGCAAAAATAACAACTGTCGGAAAACAGAAGAAATAATATCTCTTATCAATACTATAGTATCAATACTGCAATATAGAAATACTGTTACAATTAATAGTTTGGTACGGAATTGTAAAAGTAGGCCTACAAAAGTATTGGTTAAAATGTACTTAAAGTACCAAAAGTAGAAAGTAGGCTAATGCAGAATGTCCCATTCGCGACACGTTGTGGGCTTTTGGATGGACAAAATGTATACAGGGCTGAAGTGATTTGTAATTATAATCAAAATGTCACAATGTAACTAATGTTGTCATATAATAATTATTTTGTCATAATCCATTTCCATGTTGAAAAATGTTCATATATTTTCAAACATTTTCAAAAATAGTGGATCGGCTATTTCCACTATCAATGTCAAAGTATAAAGTTGTCAAATATATCAGTCATTTCTTTGTATATTTATTATTTAGGTGTCATATCTGCCATGTGCAACTTCAAAGTCTACAAGCCAAATATAAATGTAATGGTCAACACAAAAACACAATGAAATCGTAAATTGCAATTATTTGAGTGACAATTAATCGTCCTGTAAAATGTCATAATCATGACAGCCCTAATGATGATGACTTGTGTGCCCTTTGATTTGACACATCACATCTTGTCCTGTAGTATGACTTAGTTTATGGCTTAGTATGGCTTAGTTGTGATCTCAAAAGCTTTGAGGTCCAAGAAGACTGTAATGGAATATGGTCCCTTCACAGCATGACACCTGTCACCACATCTTTCTTGCACCGTGCTTGTTACCAAGAGTGCGACATGGGATATCTCATTCGAGCCGTTGAGTTTGTGGCCTTTCAGTGCCTGTCACCATGCAGGGACCCCTCTCAGACTCTGTCTCTCAGAGGGCAGGCGAGAGTTGAGGGCAAGGACAATCTCCTCAGCCCTCTGGGGCAGGCACGTGCACACATAAAGGGGGCTTGAGCCCCTGCCCTTTCTGTAAAAAACTGCCCTCTTCAGACCATGAATGCAGTTTTCACTATGGTGAAAGAAATACAAATGCCCTCTTTCCCTGCCATACCTGAAGGCAGCTTTCAAGAGAATTGCCTTGTCCAAACTCTCCTGAACTTGAATGCAGCATCTTATGTTAGATGGATAGATACCTTCATTATCCCACGGGGGAAATTCAGTTGCCCAGAGGCAGCACAGCAGTTAAGGTTACAAGTTACAGAGAAGTAAGAAAAGGAAAAAGAGTACTGTAGTGTACAGTCCAAAGAGCAAGCACAAAAAAAGATAAATAAAACAAAGTGTCAAAAGCTATTGCAAAAAAAAGAAGAAGAAGAATATATACATAAAGTGACCACGAAACATTCAACGCTCATAAGTGACACGTCACACACACAAAAAAGCTATACTCAAAGCATAACTTAACAAACAGTGCCAAACAAAAGAGTGCACATAACAGTCACTGCTAGTCAATGCAGTCATGCAACACAAGTATCACACCGCCATATCAACACCGCAATAATACACAGTACAACCAACACAACCCAATAGTGCAGGGCCAGAAAAAAAGTGACCAAAGTCAGTGCCAATAAGTCAAGAATATATATATATATATATATATATATATTTTCCTTTTAAAGCAATAATGGGAGCCACAGCAAGACGCCACAGCAACCCTCTCAGGGAAAAGTACGTTAGAGGTCAGAGTCAGTACAACTTTTGTTCCAGTAGTGCAAGGTAACAGTTGTCCTAGGTAATCCTATTAGGCCCATCATGAGTCTCGTTGTATTGCTTGAGAGCGACCGTTGATGTTGAAAGCGATGTTGAAAGAACTGCCCTCTCTGTGTAGAAATCCATGCCATACGCCACATCTACAGACTTGATTATGCTTAGTTCAGTGTGGTATCAAGCACCGAAAATAGCCAACCTCCAAGCTCACAACGCGTCGCAGCGCAACGCGTTGTGAGCTTGGAGGTCTGCTATTTTCGATATTTTCACCAAAAGGCCCTTTTCTAACATTCTCTGCACGTCCCTGCTCTGGGGTAACGTGACAGAATGCTGTGGGCCGGGTGCAGTAGAGATATCGTGTTCTTCTTTATCATTATAATGAGACGCTGGCTTTTGCTCCTCAAAATTGTTGGCCCGAAAATCTGCCATGGAACTGATATGAGAGTTCAGTTTGGCTTAAAGGCATTTACTTAGACGGTGTTTGAGGAAGCATTGTGCAATCATGGCTAAATTTGTCCTCATACGACTGGGATTGCGTTCTGATTGTACAACTCGGCTGCGATATTGTATATAACGTCTTTATGCATCTCTACCTCTACAGCTTCACTGAATCTGTTCATTTCTCTCTTCCTGTCCTCCAGAGGGGGCTCTTTCACTGACGCAGCACCCACTGAGGAGGCCCTGCTTCCGACACTGTGCTTCCTTTCTTGAGCCAGGGTTGGCTTGCCAAGAACACTCCTCAGCTGTGCCCAGAAAAATGCCTGTTGTTTTTCCTGCCGTGGCCACTCCAGGTAAGTCTTATTATTCAGCATCTTTTTCAGCCTACAATACTTGTTGGGCAGAGAGTGGGCATCAATAGGCTCCTTTACCACGAGGATGATGTCACTGAAGGTCTTGCCCACAGCTTTCTGCTGGGCAAAGCACAGCTCATAGTTGCACCACTCACTGTTCACAAAGTCATGTGTGAGGACGAAGATGACCTGCAAATGGAGGAAGAAAGGTTGAGGAATGTGTGAACAGACTTAAAACTAATTTGTTGAACACATTGACCAAACAGAACTAAGAATTCTGAGCCATGCTATACCTCAATCTTTGCATAATTCTGGTTGGAAATCATATCTAAATGTAAAAACATGTATTCTAAAGCATTCTATTCAGTTTAAAGTTTACTTTCTGCTCTTACCTTATGACTGCTTTCGATGCTTTCAATGATATTGTCAATGATCCACTTTCCTGGCATGAAGTCCCTCTCGTGAATGCAGAGACGGTATGGGGTTCTGTTGTTCTCCAGGCAAGGCAACAACTGGTCCCTGACCCACTCTGCGTCAGAGTGGCAATAGGATATGAAGGCATGGTAAGCGTAGTCCTCTGATTGGCCTGCCGCCTTTTCCTGGTAAGCCCTGTATTTGGCCCTGATGATCTGATAAGTGGCTTTGGTATACCATGGAACTTCAAAAATGTAACAAAGCAGCATCAGTATCAGGATCACTGCCACCGTGGTAGCAACACAGATCACAATAACAAGCCTGATGTCACAAGCCACTCGGCCCGGGAAGTAATTGGAAATGACTGTGTCGCGCAAGGCCTCTGGATGATAACACTTATATTTATCAGGCCAGTCTGTAAGATTGACCGTCCCCTTGGACAGTGTGTCCTGGATAAAGGTGTGAAGATCACAGGTGCAGTGGTAAGGGTTGTTCCCTGCCCTCAGATGAGAGAGTCGAGGCATAAGCTGGAAGGATCGTATACTGACAAGACCAAACGAATTATCATCCAGGGCCAGCACCCGCAAAGAGGGACTTTTCCAAAGAGAGGGAATAAATTTGATCTTGTTTCCCGTCAGCAAAAGTTCCTCAAGTTCAGTGGCTCTCTCAAAGTATCTCATGTCAAGCTCATTGAGATCACAATGGGAGAGATCTAGGTAACGTACTGTAGTGGGCAGACACAGGAGTCCCTCGCTGTCAAATTTGTTGTTGTTAGCGATTACCCGAGTGACGGTATGCTTCCAGACACAGTCACGACTCTGTCCAGCAGAACCAATCGCGTTGTGGCTTATATCCATCACTTGCAGCCGCGGGAACATTTCAAACAAAGAGGACAAGTCTTTCAGGCTGGACAGACTGTTGTAGCTTAGGATGAAGGTGCGAAGACCCAGCATTTTGTTCTTGTAATCACATGCTTGGTTGAATAGTGCTGTATCCACCAATCGATTATTGGAGACATCCAGATGCTGCACACCTCCCATCTCATCCCAGGCATCACAAGGGACAGAATTGAAGTACACGTTTTGAATAGACAGCTCCCGGACTTTGTTGAACCAGGTGAAGCGCCAATCAAATCGCAGCACATCAGGGTTGCTGATATACCTACAGCACAGGAAAACAATCCTCAAAAAAAATGCAAAAACGTATACCTTTGTCACTTCAGGATTAGCTGCATATGCATATTCAGCTGCAGCTGAATATGAAAATGTAATGTTATGAATTCTATTTCTAAACAATGCTTACCAGTTTTTGAAAAAGATTATCACTTGCATTTCATCACATACAGAGCCAATGCAATGCATTACACAAGAGCTTTAGGCAAGGGACTGTTCTGGAGTCTAGGCTAAAGACACAAGTCATAATTAGAGTTACAGAGTATTTGGGGAATGGTTAGTGAGCCCGCCTTGGACTCGGGAGGTCCAGGGGGTCCCAGGTATGATTCCAGCTCCAGTAATGTGTCGAGGTGTCCCTGAGCAAGACTCCTAACCTCTAACTGCTCCCTCCCCCCCTCTTGGGCCAGGAAATCACCACGTGCCTGAGGAAATTAGTATCATCTTTTAAAGTCCTTTACTATAGCTTCATTATCTTTATGGTTTTAATAAAGATAATGAGACAACAGCCATAAAACTTTGCTATTTTATGGCTGTTGTCTCGTTTTCAATTTTGATCAAGATTGGACTTGCCTATCATTCTAGCAGAACTATCAACTTAGAATTTAGTGTGATTTTATTTAACTAAGCATAATACACATTTTCAAATGGTCTCTCAAATCTCAATTTGGAATGGTATTTTAATTTCCTCCATTTCAAAATGTTGCACTACGCATAAATAGAAGACATAAATTAGGTTCTTACCAAAGATCTAGTTTGTCCAGTGCTAGGTCTGTTATACGGGAATCTGCTCCATCATCAACAAAGGTGGGCGAACGAGCAAAGTCAATATACTGCAGTCTTAGCCTCTTGATAGGAGTTACTTGTAAGTTCAACAAAGCCATCCTCAAGAGATTCTCATTGAATTTACCCCTGTGAAAGATGAGCTGATATGCTGTAATATATTGTAAACCCTGGAAAATGTCTTTATCTCCCTTGTAGTACATGAACTCAAAGAGGTTCCGAAACTGAATGACACTGAAGGTCTTGTTGGCAAGGTCATGTAGCATCAAAGGGAGAGTGTATGGCCTTTGATCAATGGCCATATCAAAACCCATCTGGCTTGTATGGATAACCTCCAAGCTCCCAGCTTCATAGTAGCTCAGATTGGATGAGCATTTAATAGCAAAACCGTGTAACTTTATGTTCCTCAAGGGCTGGAAGTCACCTTTCTTTAAGCCCATTACGAGTGGGCCGCCCATGGAGAGCACCTTGAGCTTGATAAATTTGGAGAAGCCGTCAGCCAAAGTGGCATGTTTATAAAGGTTGTTTGACATGTAGAGCTCCCTCAGGTTCAACAGGGGCTTCAGAGCTGTGGCAGGAATTTCCAGCAGGGAATTGTTAAAGATGTTAAGATACTCCAGTAGTGGATTGTACTTAAATGCATTGTCATCAATACGGGAAATGCTATTGAACTCCAAATGTAGTACACGGAGGTGAGGGAGGTGAAGGAAGTCATAGTCTTGGACAGCTTGAAGTTTGTTGTAGGAGAGATCGATCTCTTCCAGCGTGGGAGGAAACTGTCTCCATGGAACATGGCGAAGTTGTTTTCCAAGGCAGTTTGCAGAGCGGCCAAAGTTGTGGACTTGACAGGGTCCCCCCTCAGTGTTTGGGCTGGGAGAGGATTCTGCTGCTGGTGCTGCTGATGCTGCTGATGTTAGGATTGCTGGTGGAGATGTGAGCGCTCCAAGCAGTAGAGTGCTGAAGCCTATCAAATAGAATACCATCATCATGGACCTGCAAGGGAACAAGACGTGAAATGAAGTTTCGTGTATCAGTAAACTACATTATGCTGCAAAGAAAATAAAAGATTTGCAGCTTATAAAAAATAAGAAACACTTTCAGCCAAACAAAATGTACAGAGCGTAGTGTAAACACATCACTCACATAGTTATCTTTACATTTATAATTCTTTCCATAAACACTGAGGATTTTACTGTAAGTTCTGCTTCCAACCTACTTACAGTACCCTCTCAAGACTGTGTCAACTGCTCAAGACTCTCAATGAAAGTCTGAGCTTTTATTTATGTCACCAGGTCAAAGCTATGGTGCTCACGTGTACAATCTGTCACCTTTATAACCATGCTGAGCAAACTCCAGCAGACTTGTATACATCCCAGACAAGAGTTGAGTAAATATTTACATTTTGGCGGATATGTGCCGTGAAGACATATACAGCTGTTTCCGTGTTTATCCTCACATGGATCATTATATTGTAAATGACTGTATATGACATGTAAAACTGTAATGATGAACTACATGTGACAGTGTTACCTATTATGGTGATAATGATTAATCATCTACAAAAGTGTGCTTCCCCAAGTGAAGATCTCCGCCAGGCCTGGTTGCCTACCCAGGGCTGTGTCAGTCGTGGGTTGCATCTACTGTATCAGAACACGAGGAAGCTGTGAGGAGAAATAGAGTTTGTATGACAGATGGTGCAACTGTTCGTTTTTGTGATGCCCCTTATGGAGGCAGAAGTGAAGGCGGTGGAGGTGCAATCTACTATAGAGCTCCTTACCATGCATGGCTTTGTTTGTAAAAGATTGTCCCCGCCCACAGATTTGTGAAGGAAATTACAGGTGTAATTTTGGACCATAGTTGGTATTTACAAAATCTGTAGTTATCTAAAAATCAAACCTCGGTTCGAAGTGAAGCGGTGAACCTTTATTCTATGTGTTCTAGAGCTATGAACTCTGTGATCTATACATTCTTTCAATTCTGAATGACTGAATGATTTTATCTGGAGGGCCGAATTATCATGTGAAGCTTGACCAATCCTCAAAGTATGGTCTCATTGGACATTTTTAATCATCCAATCATCAGACCGGGACGGACGTTACACACATATTCTGGATGTGCGGGACAGATAAAACCTGTTCATTCTGGACTGGAATGACCATATATGGACATGAACGGGACACACGCGGGACACACATGTACGGGACAGATTAACCTGTTCATTCTGGACTGAAATGACCATATATGGACATGAACGGGACACACAAAGCCACTCCTTGGAAGCGGCTTTCACCGCTTCAAAAACAGAGTTTCCCTTGGTAAATATATGATGACTACTGATAATATGCCATGAACCATTATTTTTAACCTCTGTACTGTATATGTGCAGAACCGTAAACGTTTCCTCCTTCCTGGTTGTATAAAATGTAAAAAACACAACAGTGATGCCATTTAAAAGAAGGAGAAATAAAATAATGATTCAGCCATATCATATAATCAGGGCAACAATAGACAGGTGTTCCTGGAAGCTAACAAAAGATAAGATAGACATCAATAATATTGCCTCATATGAAGCCTATTATTGTAGAATGATAAATATTTGAACACGAATACAATTATTTCCAAGCCTTTGAAGTTCATTTTAATGTGTACAGTACAGTAACCTATAAGCAAAGAGTCATTAAGGGGTAGTTTTTAATTAATTAGACACTTTTGAATTCAGTACTGTTGTGAAGTCAAAACTTGACCTTTCCATAATACAGCTGATTAGCTCAAATTAAAGTAGCCGTCATTCTATTGTCTATTCTTAACCTATTTATGCAGAACCCTTTTGAGTTCATGAACTGAGTTGTTTAGTCATTAACCGCAGAATATATTGACCTTCTGGTATATTGATCTAAATTGGAGAGAGATTAACAGATGAGTCACAGTTAATAAATGTGAAGTATTTCCTTTACGTTTATGCAGTTGCTTATTGGAAGTATTTATCTACCACAGAGGAATGTGTGCACTCACTCACTGCCTGAGGCATTTTGTAACATGAATCTCCCCTAGATTCAACTCCCTCATGTACATTATAGTCATTATACACATACTGTCCTATACATTTACTTTTTTTTGCCAGCTTTGTCCTTAACTCAACTGTATAACCTGCTGATGCCTGCTAAACGATGTATGAACTAGGAATGCATTCAAAGATATAGCTTACAGAAACCCCATGTTTCAGTAGCTTAAACATATCAGTTAACAGTGACTTTTAGGCATCACAAGTTTAGCCATTTGAAAACACACAAAACTGACCATTTTCAGCTACCCAAACCTCACTAAAGGAAGTGACATTTTATCTTGTTAATCATCCATTTCAATAATGTCCTGACAAAGGAAATGGTGTCATTTGACAGTAAACCTCGTATGACCTGCGTAATGTATTCACCCAGGGACATGCACACAGGGAATTGTGTGTGTGTGTGTGTGTGTGTGTGTGTGTGTGTGTGTGTGTGTGTGTGTGTGTGTGTGTGTGTGTGTGTGTGTGTGTGTGTGTGTGTGTGTGTGTGTGTGTGTGTGTGTGTGTGTGTGTGTACCCAGATTTAGAGGAATATCTCATTTTAAATTAACACTAAGATACTGAAAATATAACTCCACAAACTGAATTCATACAAAAGTTATAATAAACTAAATTGTTATAATAACACTGGTCAAGAAGAGCCACAACAACCCCCAGCCTCCCAGTAGCCTAGAATTACTGATAACCAAGTTAAATTAGCAGTTGCTGTTATTAATTTATGGCCCACTAAAACTCATTGAGGGAATTTTTACAGACAGGCAAAAGGGCAGGGGCTCTAGCCCGCTTTTATGTCTATGTGTGCATGTACTCACTCACCCCAGGTTTGCTGTGGTGCCTCTGGCTTAGCCGGGCGGTCCAGTGAATACAATTGGAACACGTGGCGGTCCACACCAGTTGGTAGTGACAGTGACGGGGACTACAGTGAAGAATGAAGAATTGCCAATGACTTAATTGGAGAGAATATGGGAAATAAAAACAACTTTTGAAGTTCAGAAACATTGCGAATGTTAAGAGATCTCTAGAAATCGTTTTGGATTTTATATACTGTCCATTCTTGAGTCTTGAAGTTCATGAATGGGGAAAACTGGATTCTACTATACTGCCTCCAGAAAATGGCTCTATTCCTGATCCACATTTAAAACTGGTCTAAAAGTATGACTATCCTCAAATGAATTGGACTTTCCCTACCTCTCTGTAAATATACAGTATTTTGCTGCTATAGGTGTTGCTATAGTGATATATAATATATTGTATGTAAATGTAATGTTTTCTGAATTGAGTTCAATGGACCACAACGCCAGCCAGTGAAGCAAGGCGTTTTCAGTTTTGATATTGCGTCCTCTGCGGAGGCTGTCCAGACTATAAATAGGCTATCTAGACTATAAATAGGCTATCCAGACTATAAATAGGCTATCTAGACTATAAATAGGCTATCCAGACTATAAATAGGGTATCCAGACTATAAATAGGCTATCTAGACTATAAATAGGCTATCCAGACTATAAATAGGGTATCCAGACTATAAATAGTGCACACTTGCACTATTTATAAAGTTCTGGGAAACTTGCTGTTTCCCAGAACTTTATCTTTACTTTGCCTCAAACGCTGTCAACCGACTGTTTCAAAACTGTTATCGAATACTTGCACGTTTTGGTGTCATTCAAGTATTCCTTTAATGGCCTAAACTGCACAACGCACTACTTTGTTAGATCAATTAAGTACCAACTTACCCACACACATACAGTACTTTAAAACAAAGGGATGCACCGATATATCGGCAACACCATCGGCATCGGCCGATATTTGCCGTATCGGTCAATATCGGTATCGGCAAATAAAGCTGACATTAACCGATGGCAGTAGCCGATATTTATCTGTTGTTGTTTATGTTGTTGTGTTGATTATTTGCAGCCTACCAAGCTGTATTTCTGAACAGTTATGTCTTATAATGAAGATGTATTTGTTTCCCTTGCACAAAATGGGGAAATTATAACACTAAAAGCAAAATAAAGAAACATCGGTATCGGTATCGACTATTGTCTATTGTCTAAATTGTTATTTTAAACATTGGTATCGGTATCGGCCAAGAATTTCCTTATCGGTGCATCACTAAACAAAACTGTGCTGATGCACAATTACAGCAAACATGGGATAGAGAACAAAAGGCGCAAGTTGGTATCTCGACAGAGTGCAGTCTAGTTGTGTTATCCTTTTAGCATAGCCTTTTGACTGTACTGCCGTAGGCCTACTGATAATCAAACATGTTGATAAAGTAATTGTTATGCCACCTTCAGAAAACTGGAACTGCAGTTGTGCACATTAGCCAATTGGGGTGACAGTGTCTTACCACATACCGTATGATATGTTTCAATTGTGGGCTGGACTTTCATTGTATGATGTATGATTTATGCATGATTTGATATCATCAGCTGTCCAAACTCTACTGTATGCGTCATTCTGTGACGTGAATTTGCAGGTGCTTTGACTTGAAACAGAATGACCTTATCATTGATTAAACTGATATCTCTCTTTAATGTCCTGTGGTTGGCGTCATGCAGTGATTTTCAGTGCTTCATTATTACCTATGTTATTTACCCAGCAGTAAATAATACAGCAGTTGTTTGTAGCCAGCATTTATCATTGACGTCTGTTGGCAGTCCTCTTGCTTTTACCCCCCAAATGCATTCACAATAGTGTGACAACAATGTGTCACCTACTGTAACTAATGTATTTTACATTGCGTGTTCACTGACGTTGTTAGACAAATATAGCTGCAAGTCTATTTCGTATCTTGTGTTACACAAAACAATTCCTCTTGTGTTGTACATCCAGTTGTGTGCAACTGTCAACTGCAGCTTCAATATTTTGAAAGCATAGTTTTGCAAACCACTATAATAACCTCATGCTTACATGTTTTAGTTTTGCAAGCCACTACACTGGAAGGAGTTAACCACATAAAGCTCAGCATCCCTATTCTGAACATATCATCGACAGAAATAGGTGAACATAGAAAATATCAAAAATAGCATATTGACAAGCTTACAAAATGTCTGTGAGCCTGTTGATCATCTATTTTCAAATAAGCTTCTCGTTATTTTGGTCTCAGTTTAGACTCACAAATGCAGCACTAGTAGTGAAACTACTCCCCAGTCTCCCCAGTACTTGTGGATTGAGTAACACATGGTATTGGAGACCCCTTTTGGTTCAATCTTTACACTCTCAGAGTTAACCCAATTTTAAGCTGATTTTTAAAGCGCCCTACTAAATCCTAACCTACGTTTTCAGAAAATCTAAAACTTACACAGATGCTGGTTTTAAAGTCTAACAACGTATAGGCTTTCCCGATCTTACTGTGTTCCCCAAACCATGCCCATTCAATGATTTTACCTTGTCATGTCACCAGATGCTGGTCAGAGACTTGATTCCTGCATCAGCCAAAGGCACCTGTTGTAACAGCATCCTTGTTCCATACACAGCCCTGCTCTCTTACTGTAAACCTCTGTTTACCTATAGTTGAATGAATAATGCTACTGCTACGGCTGACTGTTAATCAAAGATGACGAAATGTTCCACTATTAACAGTCCTTGAGATACGTGTACCACCAAAAGTCTTGTGTTTTACCATTAGACAAAACTATTTTAACACAAACATAGTAACGTGTTGATTATTTATGGCACACAGTATCAGCTAACATGTATATACAGTAATGCTATAAAAGAAAAGTCTGCATAGGGAAAAAAATAAGTAACTCCTCAGAACTTACCTAAAGCTTCTGTGATGAGAGATGTACCTTTTCACAACACACTTTCACATAAACACCCTGTCAGAATGTGACTCAGCATTGGATGGGCGGGCTAAATACAGCTGGCATACTTTGTTATTTTCCTAATGTGTGTGTGTGTGTGTGTGTGTGTGTGCGCGTGCGTGCGTGCGTGCGTGCGTGCGTGTGTCCGTGTGTGTGTGTGTGTGTGTGTCCGTGTGTGCGTGCGTGCATGCGTTCGTCTGTCTGTCTCCCTGTTATCAATTGCTCAGGAATGCAGGGGGAGTTTCTTGCTGGGAAACGCAGTAAGAAATAAAACATCTCCTTGCTTGAATAACCTCAGGCATGTGTTGCGTAGGGAAACCATTTTAACCACATTTCTACTGCTTGGTACCAGCTTGACTTCAACTCTTCACTACACTTGACTTGAACTCTACTAGCTTATGGTAGCCTACCACAGCACTGCAGATAATGTAAGAAAACAGCTAAATAACAATGGAAATTGTATCTGCAGTCCATCAAAAACTGTTTCTGATAACCTTTTTGGTGAGAAATATCCAAATAAGCCATGCAGTTGCTCAATAGATTAATTAAAAGTGTATTCATTAACCCTAGCATCCCTATTCTGGGGATGCTAGAATATACAAACCTTTGGCAGAAATAGATGATTAGGATATCTGGGATGGCCGCATGCCACATATAATATAGGCTCTAATGCATGACAGCGGGTGGCGGGTTTGAGTCCTGATCTCGACGATGACCTTTGCTGTATGGCACTCCCTGTCTCTCTCCCTGTTTCCTGTCCTTGTTTTGGTAGGATCAAATAAATCCTAAGCCTACCACGTCTATCACAACACAAATCTTTGAGCCTTACCAAAAGTAAAAAACAATAAGGTCTGCACACTGGTTATCAGCTCCACTTGTTTATTGCTTTTCAAAGTTTCAATGAGAACATTTTCATCAGGAATGTATCCATTACCATTAACATTAACCCCAATGTCAAGACATTGTGATGGTTGACACACTAACCATTACACTATGCAAGCACTCGAGGGCATCTCTTTAATTGCATGTCCATTTGTTTCTGTGAAATGAGGATTGCCATTTACTGAGAGAGATTTGTGTGTGTGTGTGTGTGTGTGTGTGTGTGTGTGTGTGTGTGTGTGTGTGTGTGTGTGTGTGTGTGTGTGTGTGTGTGTGTGTGTGTGTCCGTCCGTCCGTCCGTCCGTCCGTCCTTGTGATGTCCATCTGTCTTTGTACAGCTAATCTCTCACACCGTTGGCCCGATTGACGTGAAGCTGTGCACACACGCACACCACCAGGATTCCCGTTAAAGCCAAGGAAGAACCTCTATCCCCAAACGTGCAACCCTCCTCACGTTTTGGACTTTTGAACTGTAGGTACAATCAACGTCTTTTTTTCCCCTGGATTCCTTGGATCAGTGCCAGATTATATTTTCTGCCATAATGCGTTTTCTTCAAAAGATTGTCCAAAACTGGACACACATTACACATTATCTCTGGGGTCATGTGATCAAGAAGTATTTGATAGATTTTTCAGGTCCCATTCCCCAGTGGCTCTGACCAAAGTTTGGGCCCAGATTAGGAAACCTGGGTGTCCTGGCAGAGACCTGTGCTATGAGAAGCACACTTTTCTTGTTCTTGTTTCGAGTTTCATTTGGGCACGAAGATTAAAGGAAGTGGTTCAACTTATCTGAAAATATGTAACATGAGTTGGCAGTATGAAACAATGGCACGCCATGTGGAAATACAATGTTACAGTACCTCTTTGTTGGTGGATTAACTGTCTTGTGAAACAGCCCAGTGATGAGCATGACAGACATGGGCATCATCAAACCCAGAACAATACATTGTGAATGAACAGGATGGAGCTGTTGATTGACATTTTGACTGTTGTCTATCTACTGTTGTCTATCTAATCCTTGACTTTACAGTCACAGATGTTACTACCTTTAAAGGAATTCTTCAACTAAACAAGGTGTAGCCTAGAATACATGAAGATATTTTTGTCTTTGTTGCATTCCTGAGACAATAATCTAATGTAAATTAATAGGAGACCAATCCTTAACAGGAGCAATTCTACATTTAGAACATTCTTTTTGAACCTGAATCATCATAGGCCTCTCAGTGTTTACACTATGAGTTGTTTTGGAGTATATATTATTCTTACCGTAGCATCAGCCTATATTGGATATGCTGTACAATACATCTCCATGTATTCAAGCCTCGTGGGGTGAGTAATTAATAGAAAACAAGTCATTTTTGGGGTGAAATCTCGCTTTAAAAATATAATGGTAAAAGCTTTAAAAGAATGAATACAAAATATGATAAATTGGGTCTGGTTAAAGCAGTAGAAATAACTTGAGTACCTGTAAATAACTTGGAATGTTGACCATTAGATGGTGCTAGACCAGTATCTCCCATTGGTTTATTATAACCTTTAGTCCATCTACAGTATCTCCCTTGGTTTATTATTAAAACCGTAGTCCATCTAGTATATCCCCCATTGGTTTTCTAATCGTAGTCCATTTACACTTCAGTATCTCCCATTGGTTTACTACTCTATGGTTTATTATTATAACCGTAGTCCATCTACAGTATCTCCCATTGTTTCATCCCAGCATCTCTGCTGCTGGGGCTGAGACCAGCTGTCTCCCTCATGTGCTTACAGCATCTCTCCATCACACACTATAGAGAAGCACATCGGACACTAGAAAGATTCAGCATCTCTCCACCATACATCACAGAGACGCACAGCTGGTTGAAGACCTGACCTTCCCTCGATGACCATACATGAAGCTAGATAGCATTGTTAGGTTTTAGGCCGCAATCACACATATGCGTGAGACATCTTCTCCGTATCGTTTGAGAATGGGGGGGGGGGGGGTGGGAAGGTCCAATTCATTTTCTCTGTAAGTCACGTGGTTTCATGTCGTTGCCGTGTCTCTTGCTCAACCGAAGGCTGTCTTTTGGCCAAGAGATTTGCAAGAGACAAAAAACCATGTGACCTTTATTGAGTATGAATTGGTCCCACCCGCCCCTCATTCTCAAACTACACGGACACGATAGCTGTCGCAAATGTTTGGACGGCGCCTTAGAAGTTTTTTTTATTGATTAGGTGCGTGGTCTACCTATGTTATTGTTTTTCTAGATTGATATTCCTATGCATTTTTTATATTGTTGTTAATGTAGTACTGACATATTATCTTGCTTATTATAGTGATGTGTATTACCTGCATCTGCTAAATGCCTAAACTGTAAACAGCTGACACTAGAATGATTCAGCATAAAGGAGAATAACTTGTTTCATGTAGGCCTATTTATTTCTAAATTCCTGGATAGCTAATGACTCTGGTGATGGTCTGACCTGTTTACCAAGGCATATTCAAGAGTCTTTAACACTGTGTTTAAAGGGATATTTCCTTACATATTTGTGTGTTTTATACTTAAAATAATTTGAGATTATTGCATTCCAGGGGAGAGGTATGTTTAGTATCTTTAGCAATCAGTTTTAAAGATGTATACAAATGAATGCTTTAATCAAAGTAGCTATTATTAACAATCAAACAGCCTTGAAGGCACTGACCTTGGTACATAAAAACAGCAATCAGTTTGATAAATATGGTATTACTGCAATTCCAAATAGCACCACAAGGTGGTGCTTACCTTTGAATTTGTTGTGATGAACTGTATGAGACTAGAGTTAAGTCTGCCATGTACACAGTGATGATCTGGACTGGTATATGTACAACAGAGAACTCATCAGTAATGAATTGTTTCAGGTTATGTAGTCAGTTTTCTGTTCTGCTCATGTTTGATTAGTTAATATACAGTAGTGCCGTGGAGGCGTGGCATGTATGGTCAATGTTCAAATTCTTCAGTAAAATAAAGCACTGCAGAAGTTTTGAAATCTCTTTCTTCGCAATCCTGCACCAGCCAATGGATGACACAAACCAGCAATATGAAAAATGCAATATAGGCATAGAGAGCATGGATGTATATGTATAATTGTTGATCAAACCAATTATGGTGCCTTTTAGAATTAGGTGTAACCAACATTGTGATTAGTAAATGTAATACATAGGTCTATTCTGTTACATCCCAACCGTATTTGTGTGTGTGTGTGTGTGTGTGTGTGTGTGTGTGTGTGTGTGTGTGTGTGTGTGTGTGTGTGTGTGTGTGTTCCCGTGTGTGTTTTCAGGATTATAACATTCATTCAATAATGTTAATTCTAAGGCATGCATCCACAATAAGAGTAATTTAGTATATTTACAAATGTGTGTACATGAATCCTCCCTGTCTGAGTGGCTGACAGGGTGGACAATAGCAGGGTAGACATTTTGAGATTCAGTCAGCAATTTGTTTCCAAATACAAGCATCTGGTTATAATGTTCGGTTGTTGGAACAGAATTTATTCTACTTTAGCCGACATGTTTTATCCTGACATTATGAACATGAAAGCAGAAGCTCTGGCACAGCTGTAATATTCCAGAAACATCTTTCTGTAGTCTTTAAACTACATTGGTAAGACATAAAATCAGCAGGAAGGAATCACAGCATTGTAAATGTATTTCCTTATAAATATTCCTATTCAAGGCTAACAATGTATGCTTTATTATCAAGTGTGAGGTCACATGGGATTCTGATATAAGAACATTTAAGTACCCCTGCTCTAGCCTATCAACTTACCATGGCACCAAAATCCATCTGAAACATTTTTGAACTGTTTCAACATCTTAGAATATACCAAGGATTCTGAAACCCCAACGGAGAGGATTTCAGAACATCTGTAATCAACCACAAGGCCAGAATTGGCCAAAAAGCTCACAAGCACTTCCTCAAAGGCCTCAACAGTTTGGCATTGATTTGGAATGAAAAACACGGCCTTATCAGAGTCCATCAATGCTCTCATCCTATCACTGTCCCTAACCTTATCACTACTTTGAACTGTCTCCTCTCCATTAATGGTTTGAGTGAGGGAATGCAGGCAGATCTGTACTAAAAGTAAAGTAAGACGACACCCAGTTCTTAAACCTTTTTCCTGTGAGTCATTACTATGACCATTTAATAATAGCTCGAGAACAGTTTGAAATCCTTCTGGTATCTTGTGATACTGCAGCCTCTGTAACAAATATGCCCAATTTGGTGTCCCTGGATTACATTTCAGTCTAATTGCTAGAGTAGGACTTTTGTTGACTTTTGCTTTCTCAAAAGCTTCAATGCAAGCTTGAATATGTTGACGTGGACTATGTTGGCCTGGGTTTTGGAGATGATCTATAACACTGTGCAATCTCTCTGCAAGAATCCATGTCAAAATCTTATAGTCACAGTTGAACACCTGTTCTTGCTGTAGCAGACCTTTGCAGTAACTGTGCTCAACAGATGCAGAAGAATCAATAACGAATGATTCACTGAAATTGGAAGCGACTGCCTTGGTATTCAGGAGCTTGTTGAAAAATATTTGAAGATAGTCAAGGAGTTGGTGTGTGAAATGTTGGTAGAATTTGACAGGCAAACCATCTGGGTGTGGTTCATTTGAATCACAGAGCGACAGGATGACTGTCAGAATTTCTTTCTTTGAAATGTCCTCAACTAAAACGGCATTTAGAATGCAACCTATTTCCTCAAATTTCCCTCTGTTGTGCAGATTGTCCAAGAACTCCAGAAGCTCTGTCTTCTTACTTTGCTGTGGTGCTAGGGGAAGCCCTTCATTCATTAAGGTTGAGCCTATAGGGAAAGCACAATCAGTGTTTTAGACAAAAATATTTGGTAGCAATTTACAATAATGACCTGTTATAAAAATCATATATAAACATTTATAAGCAGTTTGTAGATGAGTAATAAACATGAACAAACTGTTTATTGACATTGTTTGTTCATGGTTATGCTTTGTAAAACATTCCTTAAATATCTATAAATCATTAGTAGATGTTATCAAGAGCGCAATGTAAAGTGAAGACTATTCATTATTTACAACTGTCTGTTGTTAATGTGGCTTCCATGTTTGTTCATGTTTAGTAGTTTGGCAAGTTTGGCATGGATAGGGGCAACAGTGCCGGAGATCAGAGTTGGGCCAAAAGTGTGACATGACGTGACGTGGTGTCACATGACGGAGGGACTGACAGGCAGCCGGTTCATTGCTATTCAGCCGGTTCATTGCGACCTGACGGTTGCAATGAATAGTCTTTACTTTACATTAGGGCTCTTGATAACATCTACAAAACGTATATATAACATGAACAAACATGGAGGTCACCTTAACAGACATTTGTAAATGAATTCCTACACATTATATGTGATTTTTAGCATTGGTTATAAATGATTTAGTAAACATACAAAGATTCTAAATATCCCAAAGATTCTAAAATGTTCTACAATGTTAATATACATTTATAATCATTTGCCAAGGTATATAGATAGCTTGTAAATGATTAGTTACTTATCTAAGTCTATATAAATAATGCATAATCTTAGTTACAAATGATTTATTAATCATTTACGAATGTATATAAATGGCTTATTCATGATTAGTTTACTACTTACTAATACCTTACTAATAACATGTAAACGAGGTTTAAACAGTTATAAATGTTTAGGTAAACATTTAGAAATGTCAATAAACAGTTTGTTCATGTTTATTACTCATATACAAACTGCATATAAATGTTTATGAATTATTTATAACAGGTCATTATTGTAAAGTGCTACCGAACTGGGTCAAATAAGCTCAAATGTATATATTTTGAATTACCTCCATATTCTGTCTGCTCCTGCAAGACCATCAATCTATGAGCTGTTCCATCTGACGCATGTTTTGCTATGGTAGCAGAGAATGTTGCATCTCGCTTAAGCCTTTTACATTCGGTTTGTTCTTCTCTTCTATTCTTTTCACAACTGACAGCTTCAATGCTCAGTCTTGCCTTCAAGCAAGGCCATTCATCTGCTTGTCTGTCCCTTCTTGAGAAGTTTTGGATTGTTGCTGAAAAATGTGCAACACTGTTCTCCTGCTCTAATAAAGTCTTGTTAAATTGCCATCTGCTATTATCTATTTGGATCTTTATTGAAATGGGCGCATGGTCAGAAATATAGTCCTGCCTGCCTGCATGTTGAGGTCTGTCATGGATTTTGCACTCTCTCACCATGGGCAAGACCTCCATCGGGACAAAGAAATAGTCCAGTCTTGATTTCCCCTTTTTTGAGTCACCAAAGTAAGTGAAGCATTTTGCATCTGGGTAAAGACTTCGCCATGTGTCAACCAACTTGGCCTTTTCTAAAAATACACTCAGTAATTTTAGCATATCTATGTGGGAACGATTTTTAATATCTGAAGTCTTATCAAAATGCTTCTCAAGGACCGTGTTGAAGTCTCCTCCTATTATCAAATTGCCAGATTTTGGATGCGAGAAAGAGATGTCACTGTTCCCAACAAAGTCAATCTTCTCATCTTTTGGGTTGTAGATGTTAATAAAAACAAACTCTTCCCCTGAAATTGTGCAAGATATGACTATGTACCTTCCTTTGGTGTCCTCAGAAATCTTGACTCCCTCCACACCCACATTGTTTCTGATCAGCACCCCAACCCCACGGCTGTTGGCTTTGTACAATGTGAAGATTCCCAAGCTGTAATCTGGACTCAATTTGGGGTCAACAGTCAAAGTAGATAGGGGTTTGTCTTTGTTTGGTCCAATATGAGTCTCCTGAAGAAACACTATATCAGCTTGCAGAGATTTAAGGTGATTTAACACTGCTGTCTTTTTCTTTGGAAATCCATTTACATTCCATGACAATATGGTCACAGTTCTTCCTCCTTCACATTCCATTTCATTGACAGTAGACATATCCAGGAGTATTATCAGCATCAATTAGGAGGGTCTTAACTCTAGAGTAAAAAGAGATACAATTCAGCAAAATAATCACAAGGTATATTAAATTAATCTGCAAAGAAAGGTTTTGTTAAATAAATGCAAAGGTTTACAGGCTCTAACAGGACTAGAAACTAGAAGGACTAGAAATCAGCCACTTACCTCAGGCTACTATAGCTGAATTAGGCTGTTGTACATATCAGTCATTCCATTTATATGGTTCCTCCTATCATACATTTGCATGAAGCACCTGACATTAGACTATCACTTGGTCATGACATGCTGGGACATGATTGGATCATTTTGTGACGTGTGGTCACTGTGGTGATGTGGCAGATAAGTTTAATGTATTTTATGCCAGTCAAAACAACATCCTTATCTTCTGACTGTCTGAAAGAGTTTGTCTTTGTTTGGACCGATATGAGTCTCCTGAAGAAACACTATATGAGCTTGCAGGGATTTAAAAGGGATATTTCACTTAACACTAAAAAAAAAATGTATGAACACCCTGAACAGTTTTTAAGTTGCTTGATTTAATATTTAGATGTTTGATGTAAATGTTACCAGGCCCTCCAGGCCCAAGGCCTCTCCCCATACACACCCATTGGCAGTGTTGGGAAAATTGTAATTACATGTGGCTGTAACTTGCTGTAATTTGAATTACATTCATATTAGAGTTCTCAACGGGCCTGAAAATGAAGGCCCGACCCTAACTGGGCCCTAACTGGGTCGGCCCGAGGCCCTACCCGGCCCAACTAGTTAGCATACATTTTAGGCCCTACCCTACCCTAAATGTCGGGTCGGGTTTGGGTATGGTCGGGTTCGGGCATAATTTGAGAACTCTATTAATAAACTATGTACTCATTAAGATAAATATACTGTGCTCATTCGCTGTCATGTACTTGAATCCACTTAATGGAAGGTCATCTCAGAACGATGGAAAAGTACAAATTGTATTTAGTAGAAAGGCATGTGTGAGATTCAAGTCACGTAGAAAGAGAGGCCTAGTTTACAAAACTGCAGATGAATTGACAGGAAGGAGCAGATCTAAATGTGGGCACGAATATATCAAATTACATTTTCAGAAGGCTACTCGCTATGCAACACTTTTGAAAACACACCGCAGAGGAAGGAAATGTTAACGTCTCCTTCCTCTGCACGTTTGGGTGTGAAGTGTGGTTTACATAGGATACTATGTAAAAACTGTGAACTATCAAAATGATTCTGTAGATCACTATCATTCATTTTCATATTTCATGATTTTTATCCAGCCGCGGCCAAGAGGTGTCCCTGAATTTCATATCTGGGAGTTCCCGGCAAGAACTTAAAGCCACTTTAACCCCTGGTTTAAACTGGCTTAAAGTGTCTGTTGGCTTAATCATTGTTGAGAAAACATTGTGAAATAAGTTGTTTATCTGCAATTGTGTCTGGATTCTTAACCGTTGACGAGACAAAAAAAGCCAGCAAGAAAGTAGCCTTTTATCTGCCCTTGTATCTGGACTTATGGTCTGTTTCTCTCTGTTCTTCCCTATTCAGAGAAAAAAGAAAATTCAGAAGTCAGATTAGCAAGCGACGAGTGGAGAAGTTGCCCCAGTCTCAGACCAACCTTTAATAGAGCAATGAAGGGAGTTGATACTAAGGGAGAACTGAAGAACTGAAGGACCTGCCGGACAGCCGGAGACCTGTTCTCGGAAGAACACTGCTTCTAGTTTTTCTTTTCCCACTTTTCTTGCTTTTACTGCTTTTTTCCGCTGCTTTTTCCTTTCCTACTTTTTCTGGCTTGGCCAATTTATTGCTGTTTGCAGCTATATTTAATATTTAATATCCATTTTTAATGTTACCGTATGCAGACCCCTATTAATGACATGCAAATTGTATTTGCACTAGAGGTTCGCGGCCCTTCGGGCCGCTCACATCTAGAGATCGCACCTGCTTTGCAGGCGCTCACAGCTACGTTGCAGCAGTGATCCACCCACATCCATCCATCCATCCACAACCATCCATCCATCCATCCATCCACATCCATCCACATCCATCCATCCATCCATCCATCCATCCATCCACATCCATCCATCCATCCACATCCATCCATCCATCCATCCATCCACATCCATCCATCCATCCATCCATCCATGCATCCATCCATCCACATACATGCATCCATCCACATCCATCTATCCATCCACATCCATCCATCCATCCATCCATCCATCCATCCATCCATCCATCCATCCACATCCATCCATCCATCCGTCCGTCCGTCCGTCCGTCCGTCCGTCCATCCATCCATCCATCCACATCCATCCATCCATGCATCCATCCATCCACATACATGCATCCATCCACATCCATCCATCCATCCACATCCATCCATCCATCCATCCATCCACATCCATCCACATCCATCCATCCATCCACATCCATCCATCCGTCCATCCACATCCATCCATCCACATCCATCCATCCATCCACATCCATCCGTCCATCCACATCCATCCATCCATCTCCATCCATCCGTCCATCCACATCCATCCATCCATCCATCCATCCACATCCATCCATCCACATCCATCCATCCATCCATCCATCCATCCATCCACATCCATCCATCCATCCATCCATCCATCCATCCATCCATCCATCCATCCACATCCATCCATCCATCCATCCATCCATCCACATCCATCCATCCATCCATCCATCCATGCATCCATCCATCCATCCATGCATCCATCCATCCATCCATCCACATCCATGCATCCATCCATGCATCCATCCACATCCATGCATCCATCCATGCATCCATCCACATCCATCCATCCATCCATCCATCCATCCATCCATCCATCCACATCCATCCATCCATCCATCCATCCACATATCCACATCCATCCATCCATCCATCCACATCCATCCATCCACTTACTGTACTGTACTGTACTTTACTGTACTCTACTGTACCCGACTGTACCGTATTGTACTGTACTTTACTGTACTCTACTGTACCCGACTGTACCGTACTGTACTGTACTTTGCTGTACTCTACTGTACCCGACTGTACCATACTGTACTGTACTTTGCTGTACTCTACTGTACCCGACTGTACCGTATTGTACTGTACTTTGCTGTACTCTACTGTACTCTACTGTACCCGACTGTACCGTACTGTACTGTACTTTACTGTACTCTACTGTACCCGACTGTACCGTACTGTACTGTACTTTGCTGTACTCTACTGTACCCGACTGTACCGTACTGTACTGTACTTTGCTGTACTCTACTGTACCCGACTGTACCGTACTGTGCTGTACTTTGCTGTACTCTACTGTACCCGACTGTACCGTACTGTGCTGTACTTTACTGTACTCTACTGTACCCGACTGTACCGTATTGTACTGTACTTTGCTGTACTCTACTGTACCCGACTGTACCATATTGCACTGTACTTTGCTGTACTCTACTGTACCCGACTGTACCGTATTGTACTGTACTTTGCTGTACTCTACTGTACCCGACTGTACCGTACTGTGCTGTACTTTGCTGTACTCTACTGTACCCGACTGTACCGTACTGTGCTGTACTTTGCTGTACCGTACTGTGCTGTACTTTGCTGTACTCTACTGTACCCGACTGTACCCGACTGTACCGTACTGTGCTGTACTTTACTGTACTCTACTGTACCCGACTGTACCGTATTGTACTGTACTTTGCTGTACTCTACTGTACCCGACTGTACCGTATTGTACTGTACTTTGCTGTACTCTACTGTACCGTACTGTACTGTACCCGACTGTACCGTACTGTACCCGACTGTATCTTACCGTATTGTACCGTACCCCCCCCCCCTCTCTCTCTCTCTCTCTCTCTCTCTCTCTCTCTCTCCCCCTGTGCAGCTGACCCCCCCCTTCCCTCTTGTAACCTGAGAACTTGGTGATGATAATGACACATTGGTCTACAGAGGATTGCGCAATAGGTATTGCGAAATAACCATACAAACACAAACTGTACGGTAAATATGCATTTTGAAAACATGAAATGTTGACAGCGCAAAGCGTCCAGGTTAGTCTGTCCTGGTGTGTGTGTTTATGAGAGGTGTTGTCAGATATTGTAAATGTAGATACAGTTTGAAGTGTGTCAAGTGTGTCTCACCATTGGAATGTTGGTTGCTCGAATGTAGGGATTTGATGTAGTTGGTGGGTATAATAACATAGTGATAATTACTGATTGGCAAGGGCGCAAATCCCGCTCCAGCCTTTTACCACACAATGGAAGCCACTTTTTCCTTGAGACGTCCACAGGAGTCTTAGGGTCAAAGGTTAATGGACGCTGACTCCCTGTGAAGACGTGTGGGGACGTCTTACCTGGTTGCCATGGTTACCAGGTGAACAGGTGCAGTGGTAGCGGCTGGTGAGTGAAAACACTACATATCCCATCATGCAACTCGGCTGCCAGCATCATAGAGCATGTATTCTCCATTCATTGCTGATGCAAAGAAACGGCTTTGTCACAGAATCTACTTCCAAACATGCAGAGAAGGCCGAGACCCGCTCTTTTTCACGGCTACACTTGATTGTTGATATCCTTTTTATCACTGATATCCTTTGAAGCCCTAGTTGTTACCTATTGTTGTTTTAATAAGATTATGTGTTTGCTTTAAATTATATTGTTTCATTGCTGTTGTGTTTAAGTGCTGTCCTACTAAAAACAAAAAAGTTTAAAATATTAACACCCAAGGGGCCAAACTCGTTCAGTAACGAGATAAGGCCACTAGGGGTCACTCTGCCAAAAGGAGTTATCTCGTTCCTCAACGAGACAACAAAGGGTTAACTGTACAGCTCTGCGCGCATGCTGTGTGCCCTGTGAATGACCCTAGTCCAGGGGTGCCCAAAAGGTAGATCGTGATCTACCAGTAGATCACAAAGGCTGTGCAGGTAGACCATAACATGCCCCTAATATAAAGTGAAATAATAAACAAAAATCACAAAACCCCTCATTTTGGCATCTGTCACTTGAGGGTTCCGGTTTGACATCTCCCTCAATGTCCCCTCCAACCTGCAGGGACAACCACTCATTACGTAAGGTAACCTCGGACCTCCAAACGCCTGATCTTCGGATGCTGTCTAGTTACATTTTGAATGCTTTTGTCTTTAATAGAAATTATGCTAAAGTAAACGTTAAAGTAAACAAATAAGATAAAGTCAAGTTGGTCTTGTTTGGACTATAATCGGCCCCAAATTTTAATAACCTGGGAACGTGTTGATGTGTTTCGTCTTGCATGGCATGGGGAATTTCAATCAACCTTGAACACATTGACCCTTTGTAAAAAATCTTTTTATAAGGGTAATAATAATAATAATAATAATAATAAGGGTAATAATAATTAAAATATATTAGAAATACAGTCATTTGTCTTTTAGCTCTACTTTGAAAAGTGATTGAAATGTTTTTACTTATGTTGTTCATATAGTATTATGTTCTGATTTAAATACCTTTGGAAATACAGTTCTTTGACTCTCCTATCGAAAAGTTTTAATTTAATATTTGGCTGATAGTAAACCATTAGTTCAAGTTCAAGTCTACACCAGTCCAAACTGGATTTATTCTTGTCTTATTTACATGGGATATAAAAAAATACCCATCAAGTGCTTTGTATCACTTCTATTTTCCATGTCAGGTGCGTTTGTATCACTTCCATTTTCCATGTCAGGTGCGTTTGTATCACTTCCATTTCCCATTTCAAGTGCGTTTGTCTTAAATGTAACGCCAGTGCCGCTACTATTCCAAAGCCCCCCCAGGTACATTTCTTTGGGGTGGGTAGATCATGTTGAGTTGGTCATTTTTAAAGTAGCTCTCCAGTTAAAGAAGTGTGGGCACCCCTGCCCTAGTCCATACGTCACACCACGGCTCGCAGAGAGAGAGAAAATGGCGCGACTAGGCTGCATTGATTTCCATTCTAGGCTGAAACATAAAAAGGGCTTTATCTATGAATGAGGTGCAAAGAACGCCAGGGAAGCAGAGATCTGATTGTTTTCACGGCGACACTTTACCGCGATGGTCGGCCCCGGTTTGGATTTTAGTTTCGCGGGCGTTTGTAAACAAATGGATTCTCTTCCTCAATCTTCAGTGGACACTCACGTGCACACGCACAAAGCTTCCGGGGCTCTTCAAAATAAAGCGTGAGTGAACGGCGGCAGCAGCAACAGCAGCTAGAAATGTTAGAAACCTTGGCTTCCCATGTGTTAATAACTAGAGTTCTCAACGGGCCTGAAAATTAAGGCCCGACCCTAACTGTGCCCTAACTGGGTCGGCCCTACCCTACCCTAAATGTCGGGTCGGGTTCGGGTATGGTCGGGTTCGGGCATAATTTGAGAACTCTTTCTTTTCAAATCTTTTTATTCAATTTTCAAATGAGCAAAGCCCAGAGGCGGGTAAACAATCTCAAAAAGATGGATACATCACATGTAGAAAAACAGAGTACATTATTATGAGAGTGAATAAAACCCATCCCCTATCCCCCCTCCCCCCACCCTCAATCCCCAGGACGGTTGAACTGTCAAAACAAAGTAAATAAATAATCAAAACAGTAAAGCAGAATAAATAATCAAAGCTTGCTGCGCACTGGGTTGGTCAAACAGGTAAGCGCCACACTACACCGTTTGAGTATTATGGTAGAACATCATAAAAGGGCTCCAGGTTTTATAATTTGAGAACTCTAATTCATATTTGTGTACCACGTCAAGTAATTCAATTCATTTTTGGGTCATTTTTTTTAAGTTTAATTACTCAATTACTCAGTTACAAGTTTGGCCAATAACATCAACATGAAATTGTCTTGATATATTCATTTTGATGTTACCATTGTTGTGATCTTGTACCACCAAAACCCCCTTTTTAAAAAGAATAAGTGGACTGTTATTTGTTATGGTTAGAGGGTATATACATTACACTACACTAGTAAGACGCCTCAGGGCGACATGTCTTGCCATGTCTTGACCATCTGTGATGTATCAGACCAGTTACCCATATATGGAGATGCCTGTTACCCATATAGTGAGATCCATGTATTGTATATGGAGATATGCTGTGAGAGCCTAAACATGCTTACTCAGTTATTTGTTATGTGAAAGTCCTATGACATCTGACATCAGACATACAATCCCTTTTATGCCCATACATGGAGATCCCTGTCTGTAGAACCAGCCACACAGATATAAGCTGTCTTGGCTATCTGTCTTGGCCATATATGGATTCTGTTAGTGTGGTATGTGGCCGATGTGGCCTCCATATATGGGCATTCCGATATGAAGTCCTGTTAGATATGGGCTTAATATTGATGACACCAGTATCCATATATATCTCCATATATGGGCACAAAAGGGATTCTGTTTGTGTGGTTCCCCTGACATCACAGTGATGTCAGAGCGTGATCAGGGCCAGTTCTAGGATTCTGGTGGCCCTAAGCTAGATTTCTTTTGGTGGCCCCCCAAAACCAGGGGTTAAAGTGGCTTTAAGTTCTTGCCGGGAACTCCCAGATATGAAATTCAGGGACACCTCTTGGCCGCGGCTGGATAAAAATCATGAAATATGAAAATGAATGATAGTGATCTACAGAATCATTTTGATAGTTTAATCTGTTAAAAAGTCTCTCAAAAGAACCTACAGTAGCAAGTTCACACTTTTTACATAATATCCTATGTAAACCACACTTCACACCCAAATATGTCTGAGAAACGTTAACATTTCCTTCTGCTGTGTGTTTTTAAAAGTGTTGCATAGCGAGTAGCCTTCTGAAAATGTAATTTGATATATTCATGCCCTCTGGTTTTAACAAGAAACATGGAGACTGCCATGCTCAACTAAAAAGTTTTCAGATTGAGAATGAGAAAATAAAGCAACCTAATATACATACATTGTATTGAATGAGAGCAGGGTGGAGAGCAACTGTGGTTGTCACTCCGATTAGCTGTCACTCCGACGTCAGCTAATGGGGATCCATTAAATCCCATATAATATGTGCACCTGCACCTGATGGAGGCAATGTATGCTACACAGGTCACAGGTTAAACTACATGCTACACACGGATTAGGGAGTCAGTCGCTGCCAAATAAATTAGTGCTGAATTGTCAGATGTCATGAAAGCTTTGAAGAAGCTGTGAAGAACTTCACCATTCTGAGGCTTGATGGATTTTACATTGTCACACATCTTTAAGTTATGTATCTACTCAGGAGTTTTTACTTCTCCAAATTAAAGTTATGTATCTAGTCAGGAGTTTTTACTTCTCCAAATTAAAGTTATGTATCTAGTCAGGAGTTTTTACTTATCCAAATTAAAGTTATGTATCTAGTCAGGAGTTTTTACTTCTCCAAATTAAAGTTATGTATCTAGTCAGGAGTTTTTACTTCTCCAAATTAAAGTTATGTATCTAGTCAGGAGTTTTTACTTCTCCAAATTAAAGTTATGTATCTACTAAGGGGTTTTTACTTCTCCAAATTAAAGTTATGTATCTACTCAGGAGATTTTACTTCTCCACATTAACTGCACAGAGCTGCTGACAATTTCAATGACGATGTCTGGGTTGTGAGCTGCACAGAATGTTAAGGTTCAATGCAAGGCTACAAATGCAAGCAGCATTCACGTTTCTGTATGACAGAATGGAAAGCATTCTAAGAAATACGAATATACTGGGGTCCCTGACTCTCTATCAGCTAAAGGGTCCTTGGCCAGAAAAACGTTGAAGACCCCTGATCTACATAAAAGCAGAAATACGTCATCCAGGTGGTGCAAACCTATCCATACTGTATATCCAGGGACGAAAATCTTTAGGGGGGTCAAACTCCCCAAAATGCATAGAAAACTGGGACAGTTGGCACAGTTATACCTAACACTCCCAGCAACCATCCTCTGATGTGGCCCCTCTAGTGGTTGTGGCCCCATGTGACCGCTTAAATTGCTTATAGCAGAAACCGGCCCTGAGCGTGATGTCAGAGCAGCAAACCCATAGACCGTAAAAAAGCGCACACGTCCAGACAGACAGACGGACAGCCTGAGACATGATGTGCCGTTTCATATACTAAACTGTGACCTTCGGTCGCAATTATACATACTAGTTTATAAATTAAAGTGAATTATTAAATGGTAAATAGTGCATTTATAGCACATTTGTCTAAAGCGCTTTAAAGAGTGTTCATTTCTCTCTCTCTCTCTCTCTCTCTCTCTCTCTCTCTCTCTCTCTCTCTCTCTCTCTCTCTCTCTCTCTCTCTCTCTCTATCTCATTCATGAACTGGGATGGAAGCATCCCAAAATGCTAGATATATACATGTGTAGGCCTAATGTTAGAATACTACTACTACTACTACTACTACTACTACTGCTGCTACTACTACTACTACTACTACTAATAATAATAATCATAGTTCTTACGGGTCAGAAGGATGAGAATCAAAGCCACAGTCATCATGTTGATGTCTCCTACTCAACAGAAAGTCACCAACACTGCTCTAATTTATATATGTACACGCCAGGAAACACATGCACGTGAGAGAGATTGATTGATTTTACGCTAGACAGTAGTCAGTTTCCTCTTACTGCATGTATCATATATCAGACATAGTTTGTTTGTTTCTCACGGAGCTCATTGATGCGTTCATTCCAGAGGACAGAAGGCATGTCATCATTCTGTTCACATGAAGCTGCCAAGGTAAGGGAGGGAGGAGCTGGACGTAAGGATGATGATGACCTCCTGGTGGCGCTATAATAGGTCAATAGGGGAGGGAGGAGTTGGACGTAAGGATGATGATGACTTGAGGAAAGGGTTTCAATGTGTCAAATAATGACAATAACTACAACTATAACTAAGTTGTCTCCACCAGGTCAGCGAGGTTATTGTGACCTCCTGGTGGCGCTATAATAAATAAAAAAATAAAAAATAAAATCATTCACACATTCATACACCGATGTCGGAGGAAACCATGCAAGGCACCAACCTGCTCATCAGGTCTTGCTCAAGGACTCTTCCACACTAACTCTGGGGGAACCCGGGATCGAACTCGAACCTCGCCGTTCTCCATCAGGCCGCTCTACCGGCCCCCACCATCCCATAGCCTGGGGGTCCACCATCCCATAGCCTGGGGGTCCTCCATCCTAAAAGAGCTCTCACCTCTGATCACAGTTCGGTGTCTTACCATCAAACTATTGTGACGCTGCATTTAATGAACATCCTGTCATGCCCTTCATTAAGCACTCATCATGAAGACATCTTTTTTAGTATCTCCAGTTCCTGTAAACCATCTGCATTTTAGCCTTGACGTTTCCCTGAGAAGCATTTAACATGTCGTGTGGAGCTTAAGTGTGTCTTTTCTCAATTGTTACATTGGCATGCATAGACCATATTCAGACCGCGGCCATCTTTGATCACATGACTTCCTGGGATAGCAGCCTGCATTACAAACCATTGTGAACAATGGAGCCATGGTCCCAAAATATGAGTTCTGTTCAATCAATTTAATCTACATCCCCAAAAGGATTAAATAGAAGGGTACATCCACAATATTCATGGTAGTTGGGTTGCATTGTTACTCTGTACAAAGACTTGCTACAGTATCTGTGCAGACTAGTGATTGCTCTACCATAGTTAATACTGTATCATGATTTTTGCATATTAATCAGGAACAATCTAACAACAAAAATTAATATGATGGTGGAGCAAGCACTGCACAGATAGCAAGTCTTTGTACACAGTAGCCTAAGGTTGCAACCTAACCTTGAATACCATTACCATGGACTAGAAAAAAGCCCCCTGCAGGGGCCTGGCCCCTTTCCTATGTGAAAGTCCCCTGTACCCAGAGATGTCTACAGTCCAGTGGGCAGCTAAGCAATACAAATTTGGGATAGCTCAATATTAAATATGCATTTTCTTTCCAAAATGCAAAATAGTGTGAAATGGCGGGTGAATAATGTTTTATTTTTATAATTTTATTATGCTTGCTTTACTCGCATTGGAAAAGGGTGGGTACAATATCAGCAATTAAAATGCAAAAAGTAGGTGTACAGAATTTGATTTGATAAATTAGGAATATATCTGAATATAGCCTATCTGTGAGATTCCATGCACTGCCCACACCCCTGCGCACATGTAATGTCCTGTGTTCTGGTGAATTTTTGGAGTTTGATACAAACACTGGGTGTACAGGAGTGTTGGCAAGCCTGTACACAATGCAGGGGCAAAGAGCTGTATTATTCACTTTTGTTCCCTTTTAACACTTATGTTGCAATGATTTTTTCTCTTCAATGTCTCGCGTTGCCATGGTTACCATAGACTTCCATGTAATTGTGCAAGTGTGTAAAAAGTGCACGCCCATGCCTAGATGATGCACCACGTGTGTAGATGCTGTTCACAGCTTTCAAACAAAAAAATCCGCTTGGAAATCCGTTCAGGCATTCATGATTTATCAGCCATTATGTTTTCTTCAGATGTAAACAAACATGGCTGCTATGTTTGAAAGAATGGGTTGGTATGGGGGTTAAACATGCAATTTCGCGATCGCGATCATGCCTAATACATTTCTGGAGGTCCAAAAAAAATTTTTGAAAAAAAAACTTTGATTTTTTTTTTTTTTTTTTTTTTTTTTTTTTTCAAAAACGGCCCAAACTCGGGAAACTCGGGGTTGGCACAGCACTAGTACCAATACAAACTCTGGAAACTCGGGGTTGGCACCATATGTGTTAAGTGTATTTTGATGGTAATACTTTTGTACTTTTACTCAAGTAACACATTCGAACAACCACATTTTACTTGTAAAAGAGTACTTTTTTACCTAAGTAGAAATATTTCAGTACTTTTCCACTCGCAGCATCAACAGACGTTGCTGTTGGTGTTATACACCGAATCGTGACCTATAGAAAACGGTGACTGCGATGTTTTGTTTTAAATAATGTTTATGTAATTTCTACACAGATGTTGTTTGTTTTAGGTAATTTCTACACACGTTGTGCTTATAGGATAGGATCGAGTAGGACATGGGAGGGAGAGTATGTAGCAACTCATAATGTAATAACGGCTCATAATGTAATAAGGGCTCATAATGTAATAAAAAAAATGTAATAAAAACTCATAATGTAATAATCAGCTCATAATGTAATAAAAAAACGAGTGCATAACGTAATAACAGATTTTTCAATAATGTAATAATGTAATAATGTGTTACATTAAGAACCTCCACATAGGAGGCTCATAATGTAATAAAACTTCATAATGTAATAATGGCCTATTTTTTTGGTAAATATCATGGTATTTGCGACCGACCTCCAGGGACCCCCAGGGACCCCCAGGGACCCCCTGCCACCACCGCCAAATAGTGCAAAAATGACCAAATCAACACCCCAACTGGGCTGCTCATGGGGGAATTCCCAGGGACCACCGACTCCTGCTACTCCAACAGTCCTTCACCTTCATTGGTTTAACTTTGCCCCGCCCCCTCCCCTCATTGGCCGAAAGTTTATTTGGCTTTACTCATCAACTGTTTGTCGTACAAACTTGTGGGTGGTGTCAATTGACTTGATTAAGAGTCCTTAACCTTAATTGGTTTAACTTTGCCCCACCCCCTCCTCTGATTGGCCGAAACTTTATTTGGCTTTACTCATCAACCATTTGTCGTACAAACTTGAGGGTGGAACCAATGCCACTCACAGGCCTTTTTGTGTACATACTGTGACCTGATGGTCGCTTATCTCCTGATTAGGGAGCCTTACTGGTATCATGGTAGTATCATGTCAGTATCATGGTCATTATCCTGGTCAGTATCCTGGTCAGTATCATGTCAGTATCCTGGTCAGTATCATGCCAGTATCATGTCAGTATCATGGTCAGTATCATGCCAGTATCATGTCAGTATCATGGTCAGTATCATATCAGTGGCATGGTCAGTATCCTGGTCAGTATCATGCCAGTATCATGGTCAGTATCATGTCAGTATAATGACCGTATCATGTCGGTGTCATGGTCAGTATCCTAGTCAGTATCATGCCAGTATCATGGTCAGTATCATGTCAGTGTCATGGTCAGTATCATGTCAGTATCATGGTCAGTATCATGTCAGTGTCATGGTCAGTATCATGTCAGTATCATGGTCAGTATCCCAGTCAGTATCATGTCAGTATCATGGTCAGTATCCTAGTCAGTATCATGTCAGTATCATGGTCAGTATCCTGGTCAGTATCATGCCAGTATCATGGTCAGTATCATGTCAGTGTGATGGTCAGTATCATGGTCAGTATCATGTCAGTGTCATGGTCAGTATCATGTCAGTATCATGGTCAGTATCCCAGTCAGTATCATGCCAGTATCCCAGTCAGTATCATGCCAGTATCATGGTCAGTATCCCAGTCAGTATCATGCCAGTATCATGTCAGTATCATGATCAGTTTCATGTCAGTGTCATGGTCAGTATCATAGTCAGTATCATGTCAGTGTCATGGTCAGTATCCCAGTCAGTATCATGCCAGTATCATGTCAGTATCATGGTCAGTATCATGTCAGTGTCATGGTCAGTATCATAGTCAGTATCATGTCAGTGTCATGGTCAGTATCCCAGTCAGTATCATGCCAGTATCATGTCAGTATCATGGTCAGTATCATGTCAGTATCTTGGTCAGTATCATGTCAGTGTCAAGGTCAGTATCCCAGTCAGTATCATGCCATATCATGTCAGTATCATGGTCAGTATCCTGGTCAGTATAATGTCAGTATCCTGGTCAGTATCATGCCAGTATCATGTCAGTATCATGTCAGTATCATGGTCAGTATCATGTCAGTGTCAAGGTCAGTATCCCAGTCAGTATCATGCCATATCATGTCAGTATCATGGTCAGTATCCTGGTCAGTATCATGCCAGTATCCTGGTCAGTATCATGGTCAGTATCATGGTCAGTATCATGTCAGTATCATGGTCAGTATCATGGTCAGTATCCTGGTCAGTATCATGCCAGTATCATGTCAGTATCCTGGTCAGTATCATGCCAGTATCCTGGTCAGTATCATGGTCAGTATCATGGTCAGTATCATGTCAGTATCATGGTCAGTATCATGTCAGTATCATGGTCAGTATCATGGCAGTATTGTAGGCTATATCATGTAGGGAAGGAAGGTCACCAGTCTCTGTCTGTCTGTCTGTCTGTCTGTCTGTCTGTCTGTCTGTCTGTCTGTCTGTCTGTCTGTCTGTCTGTCTGTCTGTCTGTCTGTCTGTCTCACTATCAGCAGGATCACACAAAAATGTCCAGACTGATTTGCACAAAACATTGGTGGAGGGGTGTAGTATTGGCCAACTTGGCCAAAAGACCCGATAAGATATAATATATATATATAATATATAAGATAATAAAAACATGTTTTGACAAGGTCTTTGTCATGTGTTTTTGAAAGAAAGATGGTTAATTTACTTATTTGAAAAGACCAATCCTTTAAGTGTTTTAATGTATAAGATAAGAGATAAAAGTTGTATTGATCCAGCAGGGAAAATTCAGGCTCCACAGTCTGCAACAAAATATATACAGTATATGTACACCCTGAGCAGTGCTAGCATAGTGTTGACGATTAAAAATAAAATAGAACACACAGAAGCATAACTGCTTGTTTCCGAGCAAGTTAGTCCACCAAGCGAGATGATTGTAGATAATATTGTAGATATTGATTGAATTATTACCTATAATATATACACATATATACATATGCCTACACTATATTGATTGTATAGATAATATTTCAAGATACATTAGAGACTAAAAGGTATTGCATTATACATTTATGCTGGTGAAGAATTCAAGAAGACTGTAATTATATATGTGGACGGACATTCTGTCTTGGCCCTTTTTCAATGGAGGTAATAATTATGATAGTTTTCAAAAACAATTGGCAATTATTACATTAATAACTTTTATTACATTATGAAGTAATAAGGGTGTGATCCTGCTGATAGTGAGACAGACAGACAGACAGACAGACAGACAGACAGACAGACAGACAGACAGACAGACAGACAGACAGACAGACAGACAGAGACTGGTGACCTTCCTTCCCTACATGATATAGCCTACAATACTGCCATGATACTGACCATGATACTGATATGATACTGACCATGATACTGACCATGATACTGCCATGATACTGACCATGATACTGACATGATACTGGCATGATACTGACCAGGATACTGACATGATACTGGCATGATACTGACCAGGATACTGACATGATACTGGCATGATACTGACCAGGATACTGACATTATTGCGACCGAAGGTCGCATATACTCTGAAGAACCGTGTCACTTGAGTGTCCTTCCGTATCCTCGTGACCGTCCGTATCCTCTGTGATGTCAGTGTGATGTCAGCGAGTTGTGACATCACTTCCTGTACAGGGCGGCTACACGAAATGTGGATAACACTATATATGGAGATAGTCCAGTCCATCATGTCATATGGGACTAACGTCATAGAAAGTACCCATTGTTAGGCCGGAGTCATTGGCTGTCTAAACATGGAGATGTGAATAACACTATATATGGAGATAGTCTAGTCCAATATGTCATATGGGACTACCGTCATAGACAGTAGCCATTGTTAATCCGGAGTCAATGGCTGACTGTCTGTACAGGAAGTGATGTCACATGACATACTTTTTATGCCCATATATGAGTCCTAACATGGAGATGTGGATAACACTATATATGGAGATAGTCTAGTCCAATATGTCATATGGAACTACCGTCATAGACAGTAGCTATTGTTAGGTCGGAGTCAATGGCTGTCTGTCTGTCTGACTGTCTGTACAGGAAGTGATGTCACATGACATACTTTTTATGCCCATATATGAGTCCTTCTGTACCACATCTCCATGTTTAGGCAAACTCCACACAGAAAGGCCCTATCGCCAACCCAACCTAGGGTGTGAGCGATAGGGCCTTTCTGTGTGGAGTTGCATGTTCTCCCCGTGTCTCCTAGGGTTGATACCCTCACAAAAACATGAACAAACTCCCCCCAGAATGACAACAACTAGCTGTGGTTGGCCAGATGGTCAAGAATTGGCGCGACCTCGCCCTTTAGGGCGAGGTCATTTGGACCTATACATGGAGAAATGGAGCAAACCTGTTTGGCCTAAACATGGAGATGTGGTACAGAATGACTCATATATGGGCATAAAAAGTATGTCATGTGACATCACTTCCTGTACAGACAGTCAGACAGACAGCCATTGACTCTGGCCTAACAATGGCTACTGTCTATGACGGTAGTCCCATATGACATGATGGACTGGACTATCTTCATATATAGTGTTCTACACATCTCCATGTTTAGGCCCTATCGCTCACACCCTAGGTGGGGTTGGCGATAGGGCCTTTCTGTGTGGAGTTTGCATGTTCTCCCCGTGTCTCCTAGGGTTGATACCCTCACATGTTCTCCCCGTGTCTCCTAGGGTTGATACCCTCACAAAAACATGAACAAACTCCCCCCAGAATGATAACAACTAGAATCGTCAGAGAAACGCTGTGGTTGGCCAGATAGTCAAGAATTGGCGCGACCTCGCCCTTTAGGGCGAGGTCGCATGTCACCCTGAGGTTGCATTCCACCCTCAGGTGTCTTACTAGTACTGACCAGGATACTGACCAGGATACTGACCATGATACTGACATGATATGGCATGATACTGACTGGGATACTGACCTTGACACTGACATGATACTGACCATGACACTGACTGAAACTGACCATGATACTGACATGATACTGACCATGATACTGACATGATATGGCATGATACTGACTGGGATACTGACCTTGACACTGACATGATACTGACCATGACACTGACTGAAACTGACCATGATACTGGCATGATACTGACTGGGATACTGACCATGATACTGACATGATACTGACCATGACACTGACATGATACTGACCATGATACTGACCATCACACTGACATGATACTGACCATGATACTGGCATGATACTGACCAGGATACTGACCATGATACTGACATGATACTGACTAGGATACTGACCATGATACTGACATGATACTGACTGGGATACTGACCATGATACTGACATGATACTGACCATGACACTGACATGATACTGACCATGATACTGACATGATACTGACCATGACACTGACATGATACTGACCATGATACTGGCATGATACTGACTAGGATACTGACCATGACACCGACATGATACGGTCATTATACTGACATGATACTGACCATGATACTGGCATGATACTGACCAGGATACTGACCATGCCACTGATATGATACTGACCATGATACTGACATGATACTGGCATGATACTGACCATGATACTGACATGATACTGGCATGATACTGACCAGGATACTGACATGATACTGACCAGGATACTGACCAGGATAATGACCATGATACTGACATGATACTACCATGATACCAGTAAGGCTCCCTAATCAGGAGATAAGCGACCATCAGGTCACAGTATGTACACAAAAAGGCCTGTGAGTGGCATTGGTTCCACCCTCAAGTTTGTACGACAAATGGTTGATGAGTAAAGCCAAATAAAGTTTCGGCCAATCAGAGGAGGGGGTGGGGCAAAGTTAAACCAATTAAGGTTAAGGACTCTTAATCAAGTCAATTGACACCACCCACAAGTTTGTACGACAAACAGTTGATGAGTAAAGCCAAATAAACTTTCGGCCAATGAGGGGAGGGGGCGGGGCAAAGTTAAACCAATGAAGGTGAAGGACTGTTGGAGTAGCAGGAGTCGGTGGTCCCTGGGAATTCCCCCATGAGCAGCCCAGTTGGGGTGTTGATTTGGTCATTTTTGCACTATTTGGCGGTGGTGGCAGGGGGTCCCTGGGGGTCCCTGGGGGTCCCTGGAGGTCGGTCGCAAATACCATGATATTTACCCAAAAAATAGGCCATTATTACATTATGAAGTTTTATTACATTATGAGCCTCCTATGTGGAGGTTCTTAATGTAACACATTATTACATTATTACATTATTGAAAAATCTGTTATTACGTTATGCGCTCGTTTTTTTATTACATTATGAGCTGATTATTACATTATGAGTTTTTATTACATTTTTTTTATTACATTATGAGCCCTTATTACATTATGAGCCGTTATTACATTATGAGTTGCTACATACTCTCTTTTACCATAAGTAAAAACGTACTTTTTCAACTCTGCATCCACGGCTGTTGCTGTTATACTCCGAATCGTGACCTCTAGAAAACGGTGCCCACAACGTTTTGTTGTTTCTCGCACACACGTGTGGTCGGCGCGCATGTGTGCGTGCACATACAAATGAGAGTGAATAAAGCAAAAATAAACAGCACAATATGTCAGGAAGTGTTGAAAGAAAGTGAACAAAATTAAGTAAATAATCACCTGTTGTTGTTGCTGCTGCTTCTGCTGCTGCTGTTGCTTTAACCACGCGTAAATAGTAGTTGCGTTTCTGACGGCCAAGGGATGTCTTTTTTTTCGTCCCATGTTTTGGATTTACAGTCCTGTTTGCTGGTGTTGTGTCTGTGTGACGATAACGTCACACGTGCAATGAGTACGTGACGCGAAGAGTACAACAGCTGTTGGCACATGTGCAGTTTGTAATGGGTGGTCCTAGCGGGCAAAATAGCTGGCTAAAAAGCGCCTGAATAATTTGGTTTTATATTAACTGTACGCTAATGTAAGTACATTGATGGTGGCAAATGTGCCTATAACGTTGGCAGAGTACTGATCAGTACATATACCAAGCGTGGAGCCTCTAGGATTAGTGGTTTGCTGGGAATAGGGAGCATACACCATTTGGCACTCCATGGACCATTTGGGGGCACTCCATAGACCCCTTCACCAATACTATATGTAAGATATATACGGTACATTTTGGTTTCAGTATACTGCGTATATAGTAAATACTGGTGGTAGACTACACTGAGATTGACGATCAAATGTCATACAGTTTGTTTTTATTAGTAGCCAATTATTTCATATGTCATAAATAAAGCACATGGTCTGCCCTACGTGGCATAACTAGTAACTAGGCCCCTTTTGTTTAATTAAAACTCAGTTCAAAGGCATATTTCTGCTGGCATGTGACTTTTTGGTGGGACTTTATATTTTGTTTCATACACAGCACATGTACATTCTAAAAAAAAGTAATTGAAAGTAATTCGATTACTTTTTCAGTACTGTAATTTTGCATTACATTTCTCCAGGGGTAATCATGTAATTGGATCAAATTACTGCCATGGCAAATTACATGTAATTCTACAAATTACACTTTCAAAGTAATTGACCCAACACTGCCCATTGGCCATTGTAACTTCAAACTCCATTTTAACCATGATAGATTCATTAAAAACACCCATTATTATCACGGCACCCCAGGGTGCCCAGTCACCCACTTTGAAAACCCCTGATCTAAATATTGAATCAAGCAACTTAAAAACTGTTCAGGGTGTTCATAAAAGCATGATTAGACGATAAAAATTACCAAAGGTTTTGTGTGAAATAACCCTTTAGGGTTGATTTAACACTGCTGTAATTTTCTTTGGAAACCCATTTACATTCCATGACAATATGGTGACAGTTCTTTCTCCTGCATATGCCATTTCATTGACAGTGGACATATCCAGGAGTATTATCAAACATTAGCATCAATTAATGGGAGGTCTCAACTCCAAAGAAAAAAAAGGAGAGATACAATTCAGCAAAAGAATCACAAGGCATCTGTAATGAAACGTTTTGTTAAATAAATGCAAGAGTTTACAGGCTCTAACAGGACAAGAAACTAGGACTAGAAATCAGCCACTTACCTCAGGCTACTATAGCAGAAGTCAAATTACACTGTTGTACATATTCAGTCATTCCATTTATATGGTTCCTCCTATCATACATTTGCATGAAGCTCCTGACGTTAGACTATCACTATTTTATTTTTCTTCCTATAGCCAAAATAAAAGTCTGGGTTTCCGAGACTAGACTATCACTGGATCATGACGATTGGATCATTTTGTGACGTGTGGTGATGTCAGTCAAAACAACATCCTTATCTTCTGACTGTCTGAAAGGGGTTTGTCTTTGTTTGGACCAATAACACAGGTCTAGATTTGCAAGTTTTTTTAATCAACTGCATCCTGAGGTCTTGGGCTGGCTCTGGGGCCCTTCTGCACAGACAGAGGGGCCCCGGGCCGGTCCGGGATTTCAACCCCCTCTGGGCAGTAATGCCCAAGGAGACAGGCACGTAGGTGGCTTTATCATGATAGAGGTGCAATGCAGAAGTGTGTATGTTTTGTCTGTTTTGTTTTGACGATAGGGTTAGGTTCGGTCTTATCTTACTGTTAAACGTGTTTTGTTTGTTATGTTTTTGCTGAGCTTTTCGTCTTGTGTTTGTTTTTGGGGACATGATCCACACTGTTGAAATGATTGGTTACCACTGTGTCAGCCCGTCTTTGTACCGCAAAAAAAAAAAAAAAAAGAATATATATATATATATATATATATATATATATATATATATATATATATATATAAACTAGAAGAAGTGCTCTTCCAAGCACAGGTCTCCACCAGGCCACGCGTCCTGGTGGTGCTATAATAGGCCAATGTAAAAAGGGTGGCATGTGTTCTTCACCAATCTTAGACCTTTCATGGCGCCACCATGAGGCTGATTTGAACATTTTGTAGTGTAATCTCTTCCATGGCCTTTTGCGAATGTGCGTGCACAATTTCATTACAATTGCACGCTGTGTTTGATTTGAGGCATTTAGTTCGAAACGGACCAATCCTGCAAAGTTTGGAGGCCAATCTTAGCCAATCAGGGTGGAATATTTAATACGGGACAGATCCGTCTTGATCATATGACTGTAGAGATACTGTATACTGATTTGTGTTAATTTTGGGTAAAATCTGAAGGAGTAATATCCAAAAATGTGTCTTACATAATCGGCCTCCTGGTGGCGCTATAAAAGGCTGATGTGAAAAATGCAAGGAAAGGGTTTTTTCCTTGGCCTATAGGGAGTGCGCTTACAAAGTTTGAAACTGATCGGTGGAGTTATAGGTAAAACCACGAATTGGCCTGTTATAGCGCCACCATGAGGCTGATTTCAAAAATTTGAAGTGGCATTTCTTCCTCGGCCTAGTGGGAACGTGTGTGCGCGATTCCATGTTAATTGCACTTGTGATGTGAGGCATTTTGTCCAAAACGGACCAATCTTACAAACTTTGAAAGCCAATCTCAGCCAATCAGGATGGAATATGGACAATCAGACAGATCCATGTAGATCACATGACTGTAGAGATACTGTCTACCGATTTGCGTGATTTTTGGACAAAATCTGTAGGAGTACTGGCCAAAAGGTAGTTTTGCACAAATTGGCCTCCTGGTGGCGCTAGAACAGGCCCATGTGAAAAATGTGGGGCAGAGGTTCTGAATTGGCATCCAGGGAGTGCGCTTACAAAGTTTGAAACTGATCGGTGGAGTTATAGGTAAAACCACGAATCGGCCTGTTATAGCGCCACCATGAGGCTGATTTCAAAAATTTGAAGTGGCATTTCTTCCTCGGCCTAGTGGGAACCTGTGTGCGCGATTTCATGTTAATTGCACCCTGCATTTGTGATTTGAGGCATTTTGTCCAAAATGGACCAATCTTACAAACTTTGAAAGCCAATATCAGCCAATCAGGATGGAAATGGACAATCAGACAGATCCGTGTCGATCACATGACTGTAGAGATGCTGTCTACCGATTTGCGTGATTTTTGGACAAAATCTGTAGGAGTAGTGTACAGAAATGTGTTTTGCAAACATCGGCCTCATGTGAAAAATGTGGGGCAGAGGTTCTGAATTGGCATCCAGGGAGTGTGTGTGCCCATTTTGGCAGCGAACGGGCCAACAGCGCCGGAGATTAGCTGGTAACAAACTCGGAGGACGGACGGACGCACAGAGGCGAAAACATACATATTATCTTGCTTATTATAGTGATGTGTATTACCTGCATCTGCTAAATGCCTAAACTGTAAACAGCTGACACTAGAATGATTCAGCATAAAGCAGAATAACTTGTTTCATGTAGGCCTATTTATTTCTAAATTCCTGGATAGCTAATGACTCTGGTGATGGTCTGACCCGTTTACCAAGGCATATTCAAGAGTCTGTGTTTAAAGGGATATTTCCTTACATATTTGTGTTTCATACTTAAAATAATTTGAGATTATTGCATTCCGGGGGAGAGGTATGTTTAGTATCTTTAGCAATCAGTTTTAAAGATGTATATACAAATGAATACTTTAATTAAAGTAGCTATTATTAACTTTAGATATCAAACAGCCTTGAAGGCACTGACCTTTGTACATAAAAACAGCAATCAGTTTGATAAATATGGTATTACTGCAATTCCAAATAGCACCACAAGGTGGTGCTTACCTTTGATTTTTTGTGATGAACTGTACTAGACTAGAGTTAAATCTGCCATGTACACAGTGATGATCTGGTACATGTACAACAGAGAACTCATCAGTAATGAATTGTTTCAGGTTATGTAGTCAGTTTTCTTTTCTGCTCATGTTTGATTAGTTATACAGTAGTGCCATGGAGGCGTGGCATGTATGGTCAATGTTCAATTCCTTCAGTACTATAAAGCACTGCAGAAGTTTTGAAATCTCTTTCTTCTCTGTTAACGCAAGCCTGCACCAGCCAATGGATGACACAAACCAGCAATATGAAAAATGCAATATAGGCATAGAGAGCATGTATGTATAATTGTTGATCTAACCAATTACGGTGCCTTTTAGAATTAGGTGTAACCAACCGTGTGTGTGTGTGTGTGTGTGTGTGTGTGTGTGTGTGTGTGTGTGTGTGTGTGTGTGTGTGTGTGTGTGTGTTTTCAGGATTATTACATTCATTCAATAATGTTAATTCTAAGGCATGCATCCACAATAAGAGTAATTTAGTATATTTACAAATGTGTGTACATGAATCCTCCCTGTCTGAGTGGCTGACAGGGTGGACAATAGCAGGGTAGACATTTTGAGATTCAGTCAGCAATTAGTTTCCAAATACAAGCATCTGGTTATAATGTTCGGTTGTTGGAACAGAATTTATTCTACTTTAGCCGACATATGTTTTATCCTGACATTATGAACATGAAAGCAGAAGCTCTGGCACAGCTGTAATATTTCAGAAACATCTTTCTGTAGTCTTTAAGTGGCACTCGTTAAAAACACCAAAATGCACAATAAAAGAAATATTAACTTAGAAATTCAATAATAAAAATATAAGTAGAAAATAAAGTGCAAAGGTGCTTTTAACTTAATTACAATCGCCGACAACGCCACCTTTTGGTAAGAGGTCTGGTCCAGTTTAAAATGTAAAATGTATTAAAAGGCAACACAGGTTCGTGGATAACTTGGATTAAAAGGCAAAAACTTAAAACAGAGGCAAATGTATCAAAAAGTGTTAACAAAGTTTATTCCCCTATACATGGGCATCTAAAATAGCCAAAACAACAATAAAACCAACTACGTAAAATGCTATTTAAAAGGGGCCCTTCTAACTAAATAATAAAAACAAAACAGATTAAAAACCAGTCCGTGAGCAAATGGTGGAAGAGGGGGGACTTCAATGACCAGGCAACACACCAGCAGCACACCAACAGCTCCAGGTACCCTGTGGAGGACAAGGAAGGAAGACGCCAGATCACCAGCTCTACAGTACTTTTAGCTCTCCATTTCACACGTCCTGGGACCTCGAGTATCGTTCAGTCAGAGACTTACCGACAGCCAGAGCATAAAGCTCTGGCGCTGCGGTGGATACACCTCGATACTCGGGTCGGCGTCTTCACTCTCTGGTCCCCCACAGGGCACGGTGTGGTCCTCTCGTTTCTGGTCTCTCTCTTCTCTCTGTCTCGTCTCTGGGCAGTAGGCAGCCCCTCGGGCCAGGCCGGGCACACCCTCCGGGGGTCGTGGCCGTGGCTCTTACAGTAGTCAAAGGCATGGCTCTCATGGCACTTACAGCCCATCTCGGGTTGACTCACATGGCTGCCACTGGCCCCCAGCTGGTGTGCACTGGCCCCTAGCCAGCCATAGCTGCCCTGCTCCTCTCCACACACAACCCTCTCCTGCTCTCCTGTCCTTCTGCTGCTGGCTCTTTATAGTGCTCCTCATCAGGTGGCCACACCCCAAACACTGGTGCAGGTCTTCAGTCAATTAACTGGTTAGTGCAGTCAGTGGAAATATCGATTAACATGTAACACAAATAAAACATCTCATGCAACTCAAAATGAATTAATAAAGCACTCAAAAACCTTAATCTCACTCAATAACATGCAATGAAATCATAGAAAATAAGACAAAACCACACAATAAATCAAGAGCAAACCAAAACATAAAATCCAAAATGTCCATTTTTTTCACCGGCTCACATTTAAACTACATTGGTAAGACATAGAATCAGCAGGAAGGAATCACAGCATTGTAAATGTATTTCCTTTTCCTATTCAAGGCTAACAATGTATGCTTTATTATCAAGTGTGAGGTCACATGGGATTCTGATATAAGAACATTTAAGTACCCCTGCTCTAGCCTATAAACTTACCATGGCACCAAAATCCATCTGAAACATTTTTGAACTGCTTCAACATCTTAGAATATACCAAGGATTCTGAAAACCCAACGGAGAGGATTTCAGAACATCTGTAATCAACCACAAGGCCAGAATTGGCCAAAAAGCTCACGAGCACTTCTTCAAAGGCCTCAACAGTTTGGCATTGATTTGGAATGAAAAACACGGCCTTATCAGAGTCCATCAATGCTCTCATCCTATCACTGTCCCTAACCTTATCACTACTTTGAACTGTCCATCCATCCATCCATCCATCTTCAACCGCTTATCCGGAATCGGGTCGCGGGGGTAACAGCTCCAACTGAGACTTCCAGATTTCCTTATCCTGCGCAACTTCCTCCACTCCCTCTGGGAGTATACCAAGGCGTTCCCATGCCAGTCTGGAGATATAATCCTTCCATCTGGTCTTAGGTCTGCCACGGGGTCTCCTCCCAGTGGGACGTGCATCGAGGACCTTCCTAGGAAGGCGCTCGGGGGGCATCCGTACTAGATGCCCGAACCACCTAAGCTGACTCCTTTCCAAGTTAAGGAGCAGCGGTTCTACTCCAAGTCTCTCTCGGGTGATTGAACTTCTCACCCTATCTCTAAGGGAGATACCCGCCACCCTTCTGAGAAAACTCATTTCGGCCGCTTGTACCCGAGACCTTATACTTTCGGTCATGACCCACACTTCATGACCATAGGTGAGAGTGGGAACGAAGATTGCTCGAAAGACAGAGAGCTTTGCCTTACGGCTCAACTCTTTTTTCTTCACAACAGTGCGATTAAGCGACTGCAAAACCGCTCCTGCTGCTCCGATTCTCCGGCTGATCTCCTTCTCCGTCTTCCCCTTTCTCTCACTTGTGAACAAGACCCCGAGATACTTAAACTCCTTCACCTGGGGTAACGTCTCATTCCCTACTTGGACTGCACAATCCATCGGTTCCCTGCTGAGAACCATGGCCTCAGACTTAGAGATGCTGATCCTCATTCCGGCCGCTGTACACTCGGCTGCGAACCGATCCAGTGAGAGCTGAAGGTCTTGGACCGATGATGCCATCAGGACCAAGTCATCCGCAAAAAGCAGTGACTCAACCTTTAGCTCACCAAGCCTTATACCTTCTCCACCACCACTTCGCCTCGAGATCCTGTCCATGAAAATCACTCCATTAATAGTTTGAGTGAGGGAATGCAGGCAGATCTGTACTAAAAGTAGAGTAAGACGACACCTAGTTCTTAAACCTTTTTCCTGTGAGTCATTACTATGACCATTTAATAATAGCTCAAGAACAGTTTGAAATCCTTCTGGTATCTTGTGATACTGCAGCCTCTGTAACAAATATGCCCAATTTGGTGTCCCTGGATTACATTTCAGTCTAATTGCTAGAGTAGGACTTTTGCTGACTTTTGCTTTCTCAAAAGCTTCAATGCAAGCTTGAATATGTTGACATGGACTATGTTGGCCTGGGTTTTGGAGATGATCTATAACACTGTGCAATCTCTCTGCAAGAATCCATGTCAAAATCTTATAGTCACAGTTGAACACCTGTTCTTGCTGTAGCAGACCTTTGCAGTAACTGTGCTCAACAGATACAGAAGAATCAATAACGAATGATTCACTGAAATTGGAAGCGACTGCCTTGGTATTGAGGAGCTTGTTGAAAAATATTTGAAGATAGTCAAGGAGTTGGTGTGTGAAATGTTGGTAGAATTTGACAGGCAAGCCATCTGGGTGTGGTTCATTTGAATCACAGAGCGACAGGATGACTGTCAGAATTTCTTTCTTTGAAATGTCCTCAACTAAAACGGCATTTAGAATGCAACCTATTTCCTCAAATTTCCCTCTGTTGTGCAGATTGTCCAAGAACTCCAGAAGCTCTGTCTTCTTACTTTGCTGTGGTGCTAGGGGAAGCCCTTCATTCGTTAAGGTTGAGCCTATAGGGAAAGCACAATCAGTGTTTTAGACAAAAATATTTGGTAGCAATTTACAATAATGACCTGTTATAAATCATATATAAACATTTATAAGCAGTTTGTAGATGAGTAATAAACATGAATAAACTGTTTATTGACATTGTTTGTTCGTGGTTATGCTTTGTAAAACATTCCTTAAATATCTATAAATCATTAGTAGATGTTATCAAGAGCGCAATGTAAAGTGAAGACTATTCATTATTTACAACTGTCTGTTAATGGATTAATGTGGCCTCCATGTTTGTTCATGTTTAGCAGTTTGGCAAGTTTGGGAGGTTGGCATGGATAGGGGCAACGGTGCCGGAGATAAGAGTAGGGCCAAAAATGTGATGTGACGTGGCGTGGCGTCACATGACGGACACACTGACGGAGGGACTGACAGGCAGCCGGTTCATTGCTATTCAGCCGGTTCATTGCTATTCATTGCGAACTGATGGTTGCAATGAATAGTCTTCACTTTACATTAGGGCTCTTGATAACATCTACAAAACGTATATTAAACATGAACAAACATGGAGGTCACCTTAACAGACATTCGTAAATGAAGTCCTACACATATGTGATTTTTAGCATTGGTTATAAATGATTTAGTAAACATTTACAAATGTCAATGTTTAAAGATTCTAAAATGTTCTACAATGTTAATATACATTTTATAATCATTTGCCAAGGTATATAGATAGCTTGTAAATGATTAGTTACTTATCTAAGTCTATATAAATAATGCATAATTTTAGTTACAAATGATTTATTAATCATTTACGAATGTATATCAATGGTTTATTCATGATTAGTTTACTACTTACTAATAACATGTAAACGAGGTTTAAACAGTTATAAATGTTTAGGTAAACATTTAGAAATGTCAATAAACAGTTTGTTCATGTTTATTACTCATCTACAAACTGCATATAAATTATTTATAACAGGTCATTATTGTAAAGTGCTATCGAATTGGGTCAAAGATACACAAGCTCAAATGTATATATTTTGAATTACCTCCATATTCTGTCTGCTCCTGCAAGACCATCAATCTATGAGCTGTTCCGTCTGACGCATGTTTTGCTATGGTAGCAGAGAATGTTGCATCTCGCTTAAGCCTTTTACATTCGGTTTGTTCTTCTCTTCTATTCTTTTCACAACTGACAGCTTCAATGCTCAGTCTTGCCTTCAAGCAAGGCCATTCATCTGCTTGTCTGTCCCTTCTTGAGAAGTTTTGGATTGTTGCTGAAAAATGTGCAACACTGTTCTCCTGCTCTAATAAAGTCTTGTTAAATTGCCACCTGCTAGTATCTATTTGGATCTTTATTGAAATGGGCGCATGGTCAGAAATATAGTCCTGCCTGCCTGCATGTTGAGGTCTGTCATGAATTTTGCACTCTCTCACCATGGGCAAGACCTCCATCGGGACAAAGAAATAGTCCAGTCTTGATTTCCCCTTTTTTGAGTCACCAAAGTAAGTGAAGCATTTTGCATCTGGGTAAAGACTTCGCCATGTGTCAACCAACTTGGCCTTTTCTAAAAATACCCTCAGTAATTTTAGCATATCTATGTGGGAACGATTTTTTATATCTGAAGTCTTATCAAAATGCTTCTCAAGGACCGTGTTGAAGTCTCCTCCTATTATCAAATTGCCAGATTTTGGAAGCGAGAAAGAGATGTCACTGTTCCCAACAAAGTCAATCTTCTCATCTTTTGGGTTGTAGATGTTAATAAAAACAAACTCTTCCCCTGAAATTGTGCAGGATATGACTATGTACCTTCCTTTGGCGTCCTCAGAAATCTTGACTCCCTCCACACCCACATTGTTTCTGATCAGCACCCCAACCCCACGGCTGTTGGCTTTGTACAATGTGAAGATTCCCAAGCTGTAATCTGGACTCATTTTGGGGTCAACAGTCAAAGTAGATAGGGGTTTGTCTTTGTTTGGTCCAATATGAGTCTCCTGAAGAAACACTATATCAGCTTGCAGAGATTTAAGGTGATTTAACACGGCTGTCTTTTTCTTTGGAAATCCATTTACATTCCATGACAATATGGTCACAGTTCTTCCTCCTTCACATTCCATTTCATTGACAGTAGACATATCCAGGAGTATTATCAGCATCAATTAGGAGGGTCTTAACTCTAAAGTAAAAAGAGATACAATTCAGCAAAAGAATCACAAGGTATATTAGATTAATCTATAAAGAAAGGTTTTGTTAAATAAATGCAAAGTTTACAGGCTCTAACAGGACTAGAAACTAGAAGGACTAGAAATCAGCCACTTACCTCAGGCTACTATAGCTGAAGTCAAATTAGGCTGTTGTACATATCAGTCATTCCATTTATATGGTTCCTCCTATCATACATTTGCATGAAGCTCCTGACGTTAGATTATCACTGGGGACGTTAGATTATCATGGGGAGAGGCCCTGGGCCTCTCCCCATACACACCCATTGGCAGTGTTGGTAAAATTGTAATTACATGTGGCTGTAATTTGCTGTAATTTGAATTACATTCATATAGTTGAATATAGTTTACAAAACTGTAGATGAATTGACAGGAAGGAGCAGATCTAAATGTGGGCACGAATATATCAAATTACATTTTCAGAAGGCTACTCCCTATGCAACACGTTTGAAAACACACAGCACATGTGGTTGTGAAGTGTGGTTTACATAGGATATTATGTAAAAAGTGTGAACTTACTACTGTAGGTTCTTTTGACAGGCTTTTTAACAGATTAAACTATCAAAATGATTCTGTAGATCACTATCATTCATTTTCATATTTCATGATTTTTATCCAGCCGCGGCCAAGAGGTGTCCCTGAATTTCATATCTGGGAGTTCCCGGCAAGAACTTAAAGCCACTTTAACCCCTGGTTTTGGGGGGCCACCAAAAGAAATCTAGCTTAGGGCCACCAGAATCCTAGAACCGGCCCTGATCACGCTCTGACAGAGAAAGAGAGGCCTAGTTTACAAAACTGCAGATGAATTGACAGGAAGGGTGTAAGCAGATCTAAATGTTAAAGTGTCTGTTGGCTTAATCATTGTTGAGAAAACATTGTGAAATAAGTTGTTTATCTGCAATTGTGTCTGGATTCTTAACCGTTGACGAGACAAAAAAAATCACACTCGTGTGAACTGAGCGGTGGAGGCTGCGTGTGTGTGTGTGCGTGCGTGTGAGTGTGTGTGTGTGAATGTGAGTCTGAACAACAGCGCCCCTCCCTTAACATGTGTGGTCAGAAAAGGTACTGCAGGCTACATACAGACACGGACACATACACACACACACACACACACATACCCACACACACAGCCACGTATAGGAGCGTTGTGACAACCGCTCAAAAGTGAAAGTAGCCTTTTATCTGCCCTTGTATCTGGACTTGTGGTCTGTTTCTCTCTGTTCTTCCCTATTCAGAGAAATGACAGGTTCTGTATGTTGTTAAAGTCAGATTAGCAAGCGACGAGTGGAGAAGTTGCCCCAGTCTCAGACCAACCTTTAATAGAGCAATGAAGGGAGTTGATACTAAGGGAGAACTGAAGAACGGAAGGACCTGCCGGAGACCTGTTCTCGGAAGAACACTGCTTCTAGTTTTTCTTTTCCCACTTTTCTTGCTTTTACTGCTTTTTTCCGCTGCTTTTTCCTTTCCTACTTTTTCTGGCTTGGCCAATTTATCGCTGTTTGCAGCTTTATTTAATATTTAATATCCATTTTTAATGTTACCGTATGCAGACCCTTAATGGGGTCATGCTCAAGCTCCCTCAGCCCTAATGACATGCAAATTGTATTTGCATGTAGTTGGTGGGTATAATAACATAGTGATAGGCTACTTACTGATTGGCGCAAATCCTGCTCCAGCCTTTTACCACACAATGGAAACCACTTTTTCCTTGAGACGTCCACAGGAGTCTTAGGGTCAAAGGTTAATGGACGCTGACTCCCTGTGAAGACGTGTGGGGACGTCTTACCTGGTTGCCATGGTTACCAGGTGAACAGGTGCCGCGGTAGCGGCTGGTGAGTGAAAACACTACATATCCCATCATGCAACTCGGCTGCCAGCATCATAGAGCATGTATTCTCCATTCATTGCTGATGCAAAGAAACGGCTTTGTCACAGAATCTACTTCCAAACATGCAGAGAAGGCCGAGACCCGCTCTTTTTCACGGCTACACTTGATTGTTGATATCCTTTTTATCACTGATATCCTTTGAAGCCCTAGTTGTTACCTATTGTTGTTTTAATAAGATTATGTGTTTGCTTTAAATATTATTGTTTCATTGCTGTTGTGTTTAAGTGCTGTCCTACTAAAAACAAAAAAGTTTAAAATATTAACACCCAAGGGGCCAAACTCGTTCAGTAACGAGATAAGGCCACTAGGGGTCACTCTGCCAAAAGGAGTTATCTCGTTCCTCAACGAGACAACAAAGGGTTAACTGTACAGCTCTGCGCGCATGCTGTGTGCCCTGTGAATGACCCTAGTCCATACGTCACACCACGGCTCGCAGAGAGAGAGAAAATGGCGCGACTAGGCTGCATTGATTTCCATTCTAGGCTGAAACATAAAAAGGGCTTTATCTATGAATGAGGTGCAAAGAACGCCAGGGAAGCAGAGATCTGATTGTTTTCACGGCGACACTTTACCGCGATGGTCGGCCCCGGTTTGGATGTTAGTTTCGCGGGCGTTTGTAAACAAATGGATTCTCTTCCTCAATCTTCAGTGGACACTCACGTGCACACGCACGAAGCTTCCGGGGCTCTTCAAAATAAAGCGTGAGTGAACGGCGGCAGCAGCAACAGCAGCTAGAAATGTTAGAAACCTTGGCTTCCCATGTGTTAATAACTAGAGTTCTCAACGGGCCTGAAAATTAAGGCCCGACCCTAACTGGGCCCTAACTGGGTCGGCCCGAGGCCCTACCCGGCCCAACTAGTTAGCATACATTTTAGGCCCTACCCTACCCTAAATGTCGGGTCGTGTTTGGGTATGGTCGGGTTCGGGCATAATTTTAGAACTCTAATTCATATTTGTGTACCACGTCAAGTAATTCAATTCATTTTTGGGTCATTTTTTGAAGTTTAATTACTCAATTACTCAGTTACAAGTTTGGCCAATAACATCAACATGAAATTGTCTTGATATATTCATTTTGATGTTACCATTGTTGTGATCTTGTACCACCAAAACCCCCTTTTTAAGAATAAGTGGACTGTTATTTGTTATGGTTAGAGGGTATATACATTACACTACACTAATAAGACGCCTCAGGGCGACATGTCTTGCCATGTCTTGACCATCTGGTCAGTGATGTATCAGACCAGTTACCCATATATGGAGACGCCTGTTACCCATATAGTGAGATCCATGTATTGTATTATGGAGATATGCTGTGAGAGCCTAAACATGCTTACTCAGTTATTTTTTATGTGAAAGTCCTATGACATCTGACATCAGACATACAATCCCTTTTATGCCCATACATGGAGATCCCTGTCTGTAGAACCAGCCACACAGATATAAGCTGTCTTGGCTATCTGTCTTGGCCATATGGATTCTGTTAGTGTGGTATGTGGCCGATGTGGCCTCCATATATGGGCATTCCGATATGAAGTCCTGTTAGATATGGGCTTAATATTGATGACGCCAGTATCCATATATATCTCCATATATGGGCACAAAAGGGATTCTGTTTGTGTGGTTGACATCACAGTGATGTCAGAGCGTGATCAGGGCCGGTTCTAGGATTCTGGTGGCCCTAAGCTAGATTTTTTTGGGTGGCCCCCCAAAACCAGGGGTTAAAGTGGCTTTAAGTTCTTGCCGGGAACTCCCAGATATGAAATTCAGGGACACCTCTTGGCCGCGGCTGGATAAAAATCATGAAATATGAAAATGAATGATAGTGATCTACAGAATCATTTTGATAGTTTAATCTGTTAAAAAGTCTGTCAAAGGAACCTACAGTAGCAAGTTCACACTTTTTACATCCTATGTAAACCACACTTCACACCCAAATATGTCTGAGAAACGTTAACATTTCCTTCTGCTGTGTGTTTTTAAAAGTGTTGCATAGCGAGTAGCCTTCTGAAAATGTAATTTGATATATTCATGCCCTCTGTTTTTAACAAGAAACATGGAGACTGCCATGCTCAACTAAAAAGTTTTCAGACTGAGAATGAGAAAATAAAGCAACCTAATATACATACATTGTATTGAATGAGAGCAGGGTGGAGAGCAACTGTGGTTCAACAAGACCGACATTGATTGTTTTTATTATGCATTGTAATCAGGGCAGGAATTTCAGTTGCCCCCTCAGATTGGCCTTGTGCCCCTCCAATAAATTGCATGCCCTGAGGCCACAGTGGCCTTAATGCCCCCAGCTGCTGACAGTACTCCTCTGTCTCCTCTGTCTCTGCATGTATTGTCAATATGTAGACACAAGTGTCTCTTTCTTGTCATGTAGACACCAGTGTCTTTTGAGTCCCCGTTTATAAACCAATTCAGTAACTTTGATTTGTGCAGGGCTGAGCATCAGATTGTAAATATCAATGTATTTATTTCACAGCAGATAGTCTACATATTACATTTAAAATAATCCTTAACCCTCAAATTCAATTCATTGTTTCAATGGACTAAAATCTTATTTTATTTGATGGCCTTCCTGCCCTGGCATTTGGCCTTTATGCCCTCAGAAAATGGACAACACCAAAGGCCAAGTGGCCTTGCCCCTAAAATGATGAAATTCCAGGCCTGATTGTAATGATGTACATGTTTTTATAGGATATTTGTATGTATCTTATATGGACCCCGGGAAAGTTAGCTGTCACTCTGACGTCAGCTAATGGGGATCCATTAAATCCCATATAATATGTGCACCTGCACCTGATGGAGGCAATGCATGCTACACAGGTCACAGGTTAAACTACATGCTACACACGGATTAGGGAGTCAGTCGCTGCCAAAGAAATTAGTGCTGAATTGTCAGATGTCATGAAAGCTGTGAAGAAGCTGTGAAGAACTTCACCATTCTGAGGCTTGATGGATTTTACATTGTCATGCATCTTTAAGTTATGTATCTACTCAGGAGTTTTTACTTCTCCAAATTAAAGTTATGTATCTAGTCAGGAGTTTTTACTTCTCCAAATTAAAGTTATGTATCTACTCAGGAGTTTTTACTTCTCCAAATTAAAGTTATGTATCTACTCAGGAGTTTTTACTTCTCCAAATTAAAGTTATGTATCTAGTCAGGAGTTTTTACTTCTCCAAATTAAAGTTATGTATCTAGTCAGGAGTTTTTACTTCTCCAAATTAAAGTTATGTATCTACTCAGGAGTTTTTACTTCTCCAAATTAAAGTTATGTATCTAGTCAGGAGTTTTTACTTCTCCAAATTAAAGTTATGTATCTACTCAGGAGTTTTTACTTCTCCAAATTAAAGTTATGTATCTAGTCAGGAGTTTTTACTTCTCCAAATTAAAGTTATGTATCTACTCAGGAGTTTTTACTTCTCCAAATTAAAGTTATGTATCTAGTCAGGAGTTTTTACTTCTCCAAATTAAAGTTATGTATCTACTCAGGAGTTTTTACTTCTCCAAATTAAAGTTATGTATCTACTCAGGAGTTTTTACTTCTCCAAATTAAAGTTATGTATCTAGTCAGGAGTTTTTACTTCTCCAAATTAAAGTTATGTATCTAGTCAGGAGTTTTTACTTCTCCAAATTAAAGTTATGTATCTACTCAGGAGTTTTTACTTCTCCAAATTAAAGTTATGTATCTAGTCAGGAGTTTTTACTTCTCCAAATTAAAGTTATGTATCTACTCAGGAGTTTTTACTTCTCCAAATTAAAGTTATGTATCTAGTCAGGAGTTTTTACTTCTCCAAATTAAAGTTATGTATCTACTCAGGAGATTTTACTTCTCCACATTAACTGCACAGAGCTGCTGACAATTTCAATGACGATGTCTGGGTTGTGAGCTGCACAGAATGTTAAGGTTCAATGCAAGGCTACAAATGCAAGCAGCATTCACGTTTCTGTATGACAGAATGGAAAGCATTCTAAGAAATACGAATATACTGGGGTCCCTGCATCATCTCTCTATCAGCTAAAGGGTCCTTGGTCAGAAAAACGTTGAAGACCCCTGATCTACATAAAAGCAGAAATACGTCATCCAGGTGGTGCAAACCTATCCATACTGTATATCCAGGGACGAAAATCTTTAGGGGGGTCAAACTCCCCAAAATGCATAGAAAACTGGGAGAGTTGGCACAGTGGCTGGTTATACCTAACACTCCCAGCAACCATCCTCTGATGTGGCCCCTCTAGTTGTTGTGGCCCTAAGTGACCGCTTAAATTGCTTATAGCAGAAACCGGCCCTGAGCGTGATGTCAGAGCGGCAAACCCATAGACCGTAAAAAAGCGCACACGTCCAGACAGACAGACAGCCTGAGACATGATGTGCCGTTTCATATACTAAACTGTGACCTTCGGTCGCAATTATACATACGGTACATTTTGGTTTCAGTATACTGCGTATATAGTAAATACTGGTGGTAGACTACACTGAGATTGACGATCAAATGTCATACAGTTTGTTTTTATTAGTAGCCAATAATTTCATGTCATACATAAAGCACATGGTCTGCGTGGCATAACTAGGCCACTTTTGTTTAATTAAAACTCAGTTCAAAGGCATATTTCTGCTGGCATGTGACTTTTTGGTGGGACATTATATTTTGTTTCATACACAGCACATGTACATTAATTGTACAAGTAATTCGATTACTTTTTAAATTTTACTGTAATTTTGCATTACATTTCTCCAGGGGTAATCATTTAATTGGATCAAATTACTGCCATGGCAAATTACATGTAATTCTACAAATTACGCTTTCAAAGTAATTGACCCAACACTGCCCATTGGCAATTGTAACTTCAAACTCCATTTTAACCATGATAGATTCATTAAAAACACCCATTATTATCACGGCACCCCAGGGTGCCCAGTCACCCACTTTGAAAACCCCTGATCTAAATATTGAATCAAGCAACTTAAAAACTGTTCAGGGTGTTCATAAAAGCATGATTAGATAAAAATGACCAAAGGTTTTGTGTGAAATAACCCTTTAAGGTTGATTTAACACTGCTGTCGTTTTCTTTGGAAATCCATTTACATTCCATGACAATATGGTGACTTGAGTTCTTTCTCCTGCATATGCCATTTCATTGACAGTGGACATATCCAGGAGTATTATCAAACATTCGCATCAATTAATGGGAGGTCTTAACTCCAAAGGAAAAAAGGAGAGATACAATTCAGCAAAAGAATCACAAGGCATCTGTAATGAAAAGTTTTGTTAAATAAATGCAAAAGTTTACAGGCTCTAACAGGACAAGAAACTAGGACTAGAAATCAGCCACTTACCTCAGGCTACTATAGAAGAAGTCAAATTACACTGTTGTACATATTCAGTCATTCCATTTATATGGTTCCTCCTATCATACATTTGCATGAAGCTCCTAACGTTACACTATCACTATTTTATTTTTCTTCCTATAGCCAAAATAAAAGTCTGGGTTTCCGAGACTAGACTATCACTGGATCATGACAACGATTGGATCATTTTGTGAAGTGCGGTGATGTGGCAGATACATTTTATGTATTTTATGTCAGTCAAAACAACATCCTTATCTTCTGACTGTCTGAAAGGGGGTTGTCTTTGTTTGGACCAATATGAGGCCACATTCTCATAATATAATTCGTTTTTTTTCTTGCGAATGGGAGGGGTGAAGTTGCCACAGTCTTGCATATTTAATTGAGGCAGTGAGGCTTTAAATCACACACTATCGAATACAGACTTTTCCCCTGAACTGCAGTGTACTGATGTCGAAGGAGCATGGTGTGGTTTTAAAACCAAATTGACCGATGCTCTAGACGACGTGGCCCCCTTGCAAACCACCAGGGTTAAAGCCCGCCAAGAGCCATGGTATAACTCAGATATTACCGAATCAGCTAAACTCAGAGACAAAAAGTACGATGAAAAACGTAAGTGCTGCAAAAAGCTTAGAAAAAAATTCAACCCTGACCTCAATATCCAAATCAAACATCTTACTGCTCAGTGCAAGAAACTCAGAAACCAGACGAACGCCCTAATTAGATCCGCCAAAAAAGACTACATCGACGTCAAAATCGACGAATACAAAAACAAACCACGAGACCTATGGAAGTTGCTTAACAACCAATTGCTTAAAACCTAAAACCATATGCCACAGCATAAACATCCAAACGGACGCCGCTCTCATTTCTGACAAATGTGAAGTGGCTACCCATCTTAACAAAACCTTTACCACCATGGCCCATTCACTGGTTGAAAGACTGGTCGCCCCATCTGGGCGGTATGGTGTAAAATGTGTTAAGAAATTCTACAATAAACTGGGCGTCAGAAAAGACAGCTTTAAACTTGCCACAGTGACAACTGATGAAGTGTTTAAAAAACTGAGCGCCCTACCTCACCACAAGGCCACTGGCCTTGATAAAATTCCAGCTAGATTTCTCAGAGATTCAGCCGCCACCATTGCTCCAATCATTACCCATATAATTAACCTTTCCATCGAACAGGGTCATGTCCCACAGGACTTCAAACTAGCAAAAGTAACCCCCCTGCATAAAAAAGGTAGCAAACTAGACCCTGGAAACTACCGTCCCGTTTCCATTCTTAGCTCCATATCCAAAGTCATTACCCAGGGGGCAAAGGAAGGTGTGCTGCATTTGCCCCGACATAAAAAGTAGTCCACCAGAAATATTATCTATGACCCAGTAGGATCACAACCTATATGGACAACCCGGTCAATTTGTACAACAAAGTCCAATATGGCCGCCTCAATATTAGCCCCTATTAGTTTTAATGGGGGGTGAATAGGGCAAAATTTTAAACTGAGGGATATTTCCACGAAACTTCACAGGTTGATCAATGGTATACATATGAAAATGTTTTGTATTGCAAGTTTCCATGAAATCCAATATGGCCGCCACAATATGGGCGCCATAATGTAAGGACCCAGAAAATAGGTTTTGCCTCTAACTTCTGAACCAGATGAGCTAGAAAAGCAAACTTGGTGTCTATTTCATGGTGTCTGACCATGGGAGACTCAATGGAATAGCTAATTTTATTATTGGGTGTGTCTGGACCTTTATTGTGCATATTTGCAAGATGGTGGACTCCCAAAATAGAGCTTTAACATAATTTCTACCATGATTGTTGACTGCTTTTGCAAATACAAGCAATATGAATCCATTTGCTAAGATTTATGGCACAGAAGGGACTTATACCTGTATTATTCTTGAGTTTGCATGTTGTCAAAATGGCTGTAAACGAGATATTATATTTCCTGTCCGATTCTACTGTATGTAGTTGTAGCAATGACTTCAGATAAAATCAGAGACCAAAACAATGTATCTTAGAAATTATTTTTTTATTTAAAAAAAAAGGAAAAAAAGAGAGATTATCTCAATGAAATGAATGCAACTGCCTTTTTGGGTCTTTCACACATAGACATGCACATGCTTTCCAACAACTTCAGCTTCAGGGAAATTATAATGAACACATGATTAAAACAGGCTGCATTATAATGCAAATAATTGCTAGTCACTATCACTGTCATGTGTACAGGAGTACTTGGAGTAGAACCACTGCTCCTTCACTTGGAAAGGAGTCAGCTTAGGTGGTTCGGGCATCTAGTACGGATGCCCCCCGAGCGCCTTCCTAGGAAGGTCCTCGATGCACGTCCCACTGGGAGGAGACCCCGTGGCAGACCTAAGACCAGATGGAAGGATTATATCTCCAGACTGGCCTGGGAACGCCTCGGTATACTCCCAGAGGGAGTGGAGGAAGTTGTGCAGGATAAGGAAATCTGGAAGTCTCAGTTGGAACTGTTACCCCCGCGACCCGATTCCGGATAAGCGGTTGAAGATGGATGGATGGATGGATGGCACATGAACAGTTTTTCTGGCAGCCTTTGATACAGCTACATGATATTGCCTTGTCCATTGATATAGGCCAGGCTGGCTCTGTAGATGTACAGGAGACTGCCTTCCCATCACTGAGTGACCATCCATATTCAGTGAAGCAAGGGATGTCTGGCTTCGCGATGTGTGCAGTTTTATCTATTATGGCTGCAAGAGCAGCTCTTTTCAGGTGCAGGCCAAAGGCATTTTCTGTAGGTGGCAGCAGCTTCAACAGGGTTGATCGGTTATTTAGGAACTTGTACACTCTCAGCTTTGCCAGGTCAAAGTCCTCCGAATGGTCAGCTTTTGATGCATATACAGCTATTGTGAGGTCTCTAGCCTGATTCTTGACATCCTCTGAGAGGGAATAAGAGGAATTTTCACCAGACTCCTGAAGTGCAGGGAGATCTAGACCCATGCTGGTCTTGAACCATGCCTTCTTTCCAGTGAAAAAGGGATAGCTGGTGGTATCTCTGCCACTCAGGCTGTGAATAAAGGGCAGGGCACGACACTGTGCAAGTCCAAGGGCTGAGACCATGTGATGGATAGGAAGATATGCATCCTGCTCTGTTCTCACCCACAGCTCTGGAAGGTCTAGGAGGTGGGTGGCAGCATGATATAGATGCCTATATCATGCTGCCGCCATGGGAAGGCAGTCCCCTGTCCATCTACAGAGCCAGCCTGGCCTATATCAATGGACAAGGCAATATCATGTAGCTGTATCAAAGGCTGCCAGAAAAACTGTTCATGTGCGAAGAAGGGAATTGCATGCTACTTGGGGTGTCGTTGCCAAGGACTGGAGACAAGATGCAGCAGGATAGGTACACATGACAGTGATAGTGACTAGCAATTATTTGCATTATAATGCAGCCTGTTTTAATCGTGTTCATTATAATTTCCCTGAAGCTGAAGTTGTTGGAAAGCATGTGCATGTCTATGTGTGAAAGACCCAAAAAGGCAGTTGCATTCATTTCATTGAGATAATCTCTCTCTTTTTTTATTTTTTTTTAATAAAAAAATAATTTCTAAGATACATTGTTTTGGTCTCTGATTTTATCTGAAGTCATTGCTACAACTACATACAGTAGAATCGGACAGGACATATAATATCTCGTTTACAGCCATTTTGACAACATGCAAACTCAAGAATAATACAGGTATAAGTCCCTTCTGTGCCATAAATCTTAGCAAATGGATTCATATTGCTTGTATTTGCAAAAGCAGTCAACAATCATGGTAGAAATTATGTTAAAGCTCTATTTTGGGAATCCACCATCTTGCAAATATGCACAATAAAGGTCCAGACACACCCAATAATAAAATTAGCTATTCCATTGAGTCTCCCATGGTCAGACACCATGAAATAGACACCAAGTTTGCGTTTCTAGCTCATCTGGTTCAGAAGTTAGAAAACAACTTTTTATGTCGGGGCAAATGCAGGTTTCCTAAAAAAAAAGGCTGGTTTGCCCCCTGGGTATCATGGAGAAAATAGTCTACGAACAGATAGCAAAATATCTCGATGAGAATAATCTGATTTACGAGTTCCAATCTGGATTCAGAAAATCTCATTCCACTGACACATGCCTTCTCTATCTGACTGACCAAATCAAACGCGAAGCGGATGACGGCAAATATAGCGGCATGGTCATGATGGACCTCCAGAAGGCATTTGACACCGTAAATCATTCTATTCTGATTGAGAAACTAAAAGCCATCGGTCTTGACAGCGCAGCAGTGAGTTGGATGCAATCTTACCTGGTGGGGAGGGAACAGGTGGTGGAGATTAACGGTACCCTCCCCCCCCCCCCCCTCCCTCCCCTCCCCTCCCAGTAAGCTGTGGTGTTCCTCAAGGTAGCATACTGGGACCTCTGTTGTTCCTAATATACGTGAACGACATGGCATCTGCTTGTGACTGCAACCTGTTCCTGTTCGCGGATGACTCGGCTCTCCTAGTCTCGGGCAAGGACCACTTGCAGGTTGAAAAGACACTTAACTCTGAACTAAGAAAGATCTGTACATGGCTTAATGACAACACATTATCAATTCACCTGGGAAAAACTGAGTCCATTCTCTTTGGATCAAATCATAACCTCAAAAAAGTTGATAACTTCACAATCAAAGTGGGTGACAAGGTCATAACACGAAAAAACGAAATCTCTTACTTAGGATGTATCCTTGAAGCTAATCTTTCCAGTGAAAAGATGACTTCTAAACTAATAAATAAAATCAACCAACGAACTCGTTTCCTACAGAGGATCGCCCCAATGGTCAATTTCAACACACTGAAGACCATAGCTGGTGCAATAATCCAGCCCCTCTTTGACTACGGAGTCCACGTATGGTATCGCGACGCCCCACAAGCCCTGAAAACTAAACTCCAAACAGCCCAAAATAAACTAATTAGGGTCCTACTTAACCTTCCCTATCAGACTCACCTCACCGCTACTCACCAGTTAAGAGTGGGGTGGCTCAGAGTAGATGACAGAGTACAGCAACTTGCAATGGGCCTGGTGTACAAGATACACTACACCACTATGATACCCAAGTACCTGTCAAAATACTTTATAAACATTAAGGATGTCCATAATTACAACACCAGAGGCAGCGCCACAGATCACTTTCAACCCAGAGTCAAAACCAACAAAGGGTCAAACTCTTTTTTCTGCTATACCACCAAAATGTGGAAAGCCTTACCGAAGGTCATAAAGGAGTGTGGATCACTAGCATCCTTTAAAATTGCCCTGAAAAACCACTTACAGGCAGCAGCTGTTCGCAACTGGTAAAAAAAAAAAACTAACCTAGCCCAACCCTACCCTGCCCCTTCTTTGTATATACTGTTTGTTTAGACTTACTGTTTTGTTTTTTGTTTTTCTTTACATATCTACTGCATAGTACTGTGTTCTATTTGTCTGTCATTCAATGTTATATGAGATACTTCAATGGTTTCCAGTGGAAATAAGCTTAGTCTTTTCATGGATCTCCTTTTAGTAGACCTTGTACCAGTGAACTGTACCGTCATGAAACTGTACCTTTTCCTATGCAAACTTCTTCTAATAAAGTCTTCAATCAATCAATCAATCAATCAATAATTGATACGTTTGCACTCACACTGCACTTTCTCATCCGAAACAAGGAATCGTCTGTCCTTGTCCACGCCGCACGGGACATGTAGGTCTATGTATCCAAGCTGCATAATAATGCCTCCTCCATCTCCCTGTGTTTGAATTCTTCAAGTTCAACTCACAACTAACCGCAGGACCCCCGCAAAATTGCAGCGCAGGCGTTAACCTATTTATCTGCCGTCGTAAACGGGCGATCAAAAAATAAAACCCAGTGGCGGCAGGCGGGACTCGCAAAATCTACCAGCAATAAACCAGACAGCAAATACAAGATATGAATATCTACGAAGAGAACGTCAACGTGTCTCTCTCTCTCTCTCTGCCCCTCGTCTTGCCCTCCGCTGGCTCCTTCTCTGCGCTCCGCGCATAATATAAAGCGCCTCCATTTGGACATGATTTGGCACAGAGAGCGAGAGAGAGAGCGCGCGAGCAAGGGCGAGAGACCCACACATCGGCCTATAGCCTATTATATGATATACAACTTGTATAATACAAGTGACTCCAGTGGCACTTTCCTTTTCCAGCGGTGATCAGAAATTAAATCAATGAGGGGAGGGGGCGGCCAGAATGGTCAGAAATCTAATGAGAGCCGACGGTCTGGAGGGGGATTTAACCTTTTATAAATAACTATGGATTTAACCCGCACATGGCTCTATATACCACAATGTTTCATTGCTTGTATTTGAGACGATTCACACCAACAGTGAAGCGTTTGCTGTAGTGAATCGAAACCACCGTTTTTTTGTGGATTTGCATTCTTTCTTTGATTCGAAAAAGAATACGGATGCGTCTTCATACATGCCCAAACGTTGTGTATTTTCCGACAATACGTTAGAGAGGATTCGTTTTAATCGCAATAAAACGTGCCTGTGTGAATGCCGCCTGAGTCTCCTACACACCACAGTATAAGATACTACCCTCCTATTTATTTTTTCTGGTGACTCATACTACCCTCCTAATACGTGAGCAGGCCGTGTTTTTTCGATAACTTTTTTCATTTATTTTTAATAATTATTTATTGTATCTTTTCCATTTTCCCAAAGAATTATTAAAAATAAATAAAAACGTTATAAAAAAAAAACACGGCCTTCTCACGTGTTAGGATGGTAGTATCCCAACGAGCACAGCGTCTAAAATTGGTCTAACACAGGTCTAGATTTGCAAGTTTTTTAGACGTCTAATCAATTGCATCCTGAGGTCTTGGGCTGGCTCTGGGGCCCTTCTGCACAGACAGAGGGGCCCCGGGCCGGTCCGGGATTTCAACCCCCTCTGGGCAGTAATGCCCAAGGAGACAGGCACGTAGGTGGCTTTATCATGATAGAGGTGCAATGCAGAAGTGTGTATGTTTTGTCTGTTCGTTTTGTTTTGTCTTGTCGATAAGGTTAGGTTCGGTCTTATCTGTTAAACGTGTTTTGTTTGTTATGTTTTTGCTGAGCTTTTCGTCTTGTGTTTGTTTTTATGGGGACATGAACCACACTGTTGAAATGATTGGTTACCACTGTGTCAGCCCGTCTTTGTACCGCAAAAATAAAAAATAAAATAAAAAATAGAAATTATTTAACAAAAAACTAGAAGAAGTGCTCTTCCAAGCACAGGTCTCCACCAGGCCAACATTTTGTAGTGTAATTTCTTCCTTGGCCTTTTGCGAATGTGCGTGCACAATTTCATTACAATTGCACGCTGTGTTTGATTTGAAGCATTTTGTTCGAAACGGACCAATCCTGTCTGTGTAGATAATTAAGGAGATAATATAATAGGGGTCGGGATACCAATTTTAACCAATCTGGAGAGAGGACTCTGACAGAATACAGAAACTCATGACACAAAGTAATGAGCTGACACAATTGGAACTGGAATACAAAAGTATTGAAGCTGATAAATGCGTACTCTCTCCTGAAAATGAATTTTCAGTTGGAGAGACTGGGGAGAACCCTACTGAACAAACACTATAGCAATGATTACTATTGGCATTAACCTTTTAACAAAATAGGTTTTGTTTGAAGCAAAGAATATCATAGATATGTGACAATGAAGTTGACCAAGTGATGTACATTGAACCAATATAATGTACTGTATGCTAAAGTAGAATAATGTTGTGTATATCAACATTTTTATTAAGCCCACTGTACATTCATGTACCAAACAGCATTTTATTACATGTAATTACTCTTGACATGAAAGGTATCAAGAGATGAAGGCAAAAATAAGAGCCAAATAATTATGAACCAGGCTAATTAACAGGGCAAGACGAGGAACAGGAAGCGAAAGTATTAAGGTTTGTGAAAATACAAATGCATTCATACAAATACAATGTACTGATACAAATGGAACTAAAATGACCAGGTTTAGTGAAAACGTATTTGAAAATGATCGCAGCGAGAGATGGGCCAGAAATAAAGAAATAAACACAAACCAATAAATAGGCACTAGGAGAGGAGTCACATATTAGCCAGAGGCAATTAATCTCAAGAGGTGATAATAGATCAAAAGACTATGAAGACATTATGACGTTTTGGTAGTGAAGCTGCATTGAATGGTAATCAACAGAAATACAGAGAGCAGGGTGAAGTAGAGTGCTTGCAGGTTAATCATGAGTGTCAGGTTTGTTAAGTTATCAAGTATGCAATAAAAGACGTTACGAGTCTGATGAGAAAGCTTTGTGCGCGTTGGGGAACTGCTGAGAGTTGAAATTGGGGTCGTCCCTCACTCGCTTCTTGAGATCAGCTTTAACCTACGAGGACAAAGCAATAAGTATTATCACTCCACACACGACTGCTGGGAGAACTAAGGTGGTGGAAGGTTGAGCCTGACCCAAGTCTGACAAGATTCTGCCTGAACCCGGCCAGAGACTAACATGGATCACCTTTCATTAAACTCAAACATGACCCGAGATGAGCCACATTTGGTACAACGTTTTAGTACGTAACTTGAAGTGTAGCTAGCTACATTAACTCATTTAGTGCCACCCCTTTCACCACTAGAGGGCGCCCAGTGGCCATAGAAAATCCCATAGAGATATGCTGGTATATGCAGAAGCCCTGCAGCCATGACTTGCCTGAACACTTTCCTTTGTGCATGTACAGGAAGAGGATGAAGTTAGCTTGAAGTTAGCTATTGGCTACCAAGCATTTTAGAAGCCTTATTTTCGTCAACTAAGCCATGATTAAACCTTGCACACCTCATGCATGGGAAAAAAACAGAGAAGAATGAGCTCTAAAAAATCCAATGCAATCCTGGATTGCATTGGAGTGGATTTGTGCAGTTTGTTCACAGCTTTCAAACAAAAAAATCCGATTGGAAATCCGTTCAGGCATTCTTGAGATAATCGCCATTATGTTTTACATGTTATGTAAACAAACATGGCTGCCCTGTATGTTAGATGGGGTTGTATGGGGGTGGAACATGCAAAATCACGATTGAAATCATGTTCACCAGATTTGATGGGGTCCAAAAAAAAAAAAAATAATAATTCAAAAAAAAAAAAATCAATTTTTTTTTTTTTTTTTAAAGCCGAACTTGTTCGGGATCGGCACTCTGCGATACGATAATAAAGCCGAACTAGTTCGGGATTGGCACTCAATGAGTTAATGACATTTTTAAAGTAGCTTTCCCCAACACTGGATTCAAATGACGAAACGTTTCAAAATACCAACTACTAATATTCAGCTAGCCACCTGTTCTGCATAGGCCTCCTGGATCTCATGGTCTTCTAGCTCGTCCTGCAGTCTGTCAGGAGCGGTGATGGGTTTCACTCCTGCTGTCCTGGCTGCCTGACTCACTGCGTCAGAGAGGGAGAGGAGGGCCCCGCTTCCCTGTCCTGTCTGACACAGACACAGACAGACACACACACACACACACACACACACACACATCAGGGACCCCTGAATTTGGCAGTGGACCCCCATCTGAATAGTGTTTGTTACAGGACTCCCAGAAGCGAGTTTTCTAAATTATTCCACATTTTTAGAAAGATTTTCCAAAAATAGATTATAAACTAAAGCATCACAACGCTTAGCAATGTGACACGTTGTGAGTGAGTTTAATAGCCGTTGCACAGCCGTGGTTAAACTGATTGTCATGCTATATTAACACAGCATGAAAACACCCCTCACAGACCCCTGAGGGCCTCCAGGATCCACTTAGAGATCCACTTAGAGATCATCACTGGTGCAACTGAGGAATGAAGATGAGGCAGGAACATACAAGTGCATCCAATTACCTTCCTCCGCTTGGCAGGCATGCCGTGCAAATAGGCGTCGGACAACGGAGGCTGGGCCTTCATCTTCCTCTGGGTGATCAGGTCACATCTGATAATGGGCACCCACTCCTACAACCATAGAATAATGATAACCATCATGGCTCAACAGGGATCATTTTAGTGCATTTATTTTCAGCAGTGAAACTACTACACTAGATGCAATAATAATTTAAAGGAATAGTTCACCCCCAAATTTTTCTATTCATGGGTTGCATTTGTAGTCCTACACCAGCCATTTTGAGGACCAACACAGGTGTTTTGATTAACGTAGAAAATAAGTTCTATTCCAATCAGACAAATTGAACACCTGTGTTGGTCCTCAATATGTCCGGTTTAGGACTACAAATGCAACCCATGAATTGATTACTCATGCCATGGAGACTTGAGTTCAATAATATTTCTTTGTTTTAGTCGCATTCCTAAGACAATAATTTCATAAAAATAATTTTAGCCCCATTGATTCCGGATGGGGACCCAAATGCATTTAATGTTAATTTAGTCTTAAAATATTATTGAACTCAAGTCTCCATCGCCTGAGTAATCAATAGGGAAAAAAGCTATTTTGGGGTGAACTACTCCTTTAAGTGTTATGTGCCCCACTCCGAACTGAGATGCGTTGAGCATCCATCTTCTATTACAGTTGCTCAGAGCAGAGGCAGGTCATATCAGTTCAGATCCGATCAGAAAGCACATTTTGGACTGACAGTCCAGCTTATACTACAGTAGCTGCATGGTCACAAAACCATGATCAAAGAGCAGTAAAGGGTTCTTACAGGAGGTACAGCAGCTGTCCAGGCCTCAGAGTCTCTGACAGACTCCTCCCTCCCCCCCTCAGCCCCCGCTGCAGCCATGGCACCGCCCAACGGTGCGGCTCCTCCCGAGGCCCCCGCGTCTCCTGGCAACGACACGGTGTCCCGCGACGACATGGCCTCCTCGGCTGTGGCGGCCGGAGCCGGGGAGCGAGTGTCCTCCATCTGGGACGAAGGAAGCAAAACGGAATGAGGACACCAAGACGACCGACTCTAAAAGTTGCTACTTGTCTGCTTATTCAAACGACTGATTTCAGGATCGAGGGCAGTAGACGACAACACGGTGCTTACCTTTACACTTTGTGCCCGTTCAGGCTCTGGCGTATCACTCACAGAAGTCTGGTCTCTCTGTGAAAGGAGATCATGCAATATTTATTTGCCATTTCAGACCAGTTGTCTAATGTAACAGAATCTGCGGCTGCCATGCGACAATGTAAACGGGTATGCTTAAAGCCTCACAGTGTGGCATGTTATGTGGGTGTGCTTTTTTTCCCCTTTTTTTCAGAACAACATTATCTAATTAAAAAGAAAAGCAGACAGACAGATAGGGAAACCAACCTGTGCATTTTGACATGTGTGAGAGAGGTTGTATGAGTGTTACCTGTGTGCAGGGCTGTCACGATTATAACATTTTACATGACGATTGATTGTCACTCAAATAATTGTGATTAACGATTTAATTGTGTTTTTGTCGTTTACAATTACATTTCTGTTTGGCTTTTAGGCTTTGAAGTTGCACATGGCAGATATGACACATAACCTAAATATACAAAGAAATTACAACTTTGTACTTACATTTTTCAACATGGAAACGATTATGACAAAATAATTGCGATTATGTCAAATAATTGCGATTATGTCAAATAATTGCGATTATGTCAAATAATTGCGCTTAGACGATTATGTAATAATTGTGACAGGCCTATGTGAGAGTGAGGTTGTATGAGTGTTACCTGTGTGGGGACTATGTATGTCTGGATCTGCTCCTGTGTGATTGGGATGTGCTCCAAGATGACCTGCAGCCGCATGGTCATCATACTGGTCATCCAGTTGATCAGACTGGGGCTCATGTCACTGGACATCCTCCTCTGGAATGACAAGAGGGCAGCAGTAGGACATCAAGCTCTAATGCATCTCTCGAATATCTAACAAACATCCATCAACAAGTTGGCGAATAAACCAATTGATTTGCTAAAGGTGACATATGGTCCTGATTGATGACATCGGATGAAAAAAAACAATGCTTTGAGGAGGCTGACTGACAGAAGCATTTAAAAGATGCTTTAGTTTAGATGCATTCAAAATTGATGATGTTTTTTTTCTGAGCTTCGTCACTGTGAATACATCAACCTGCATGAATCAACCTGCATCAACTATGAATACGGTAGGTTGAATTAAAAATGTAGTTTTTGTATATTTTATTCGTCACGCCCCTGGTGTGTAAAGCCCTTGAGAGTGGAGAGGACAAGAACAGAGACACAGACCAACCTTTGGGTTGCTCTTTTTCACAAAGTGTTGCTGCGCGACACGTTGTGAGCTTGCAGATCGGCTATTTTCAGCATGCAACCAAGTGTAAAATGCTACCATCAAGGACTGCGAAAATGTATATTTAATAAAGTCTTATGATATTTAGTCAACTAAAACTAAAACATTTAGTTTATTCAAAAGACTGACTAAAACTACGTAACCCATTAAGACTTGTAATTATTTTATACTTTACCTATTGAAAAATAGCTTATATACAAGTTGACAGCGTGGCGCTGAGAGCTTGTAGATCTGCTAGTTTTGAAAAATAGTGGAGTTTTGTGCAAATAGTCGAATATATCATTTTCAGAGCAAACCATTGTAACTCAAAACTTTGTCCCTGGAACAACATATTTTGAAATGTGGGTCCGTGGCCAAATAGGCTACATACTGAATAATTTGGGGGTCCTTTACATGAAAAAGTTTGAGAACCACTGACATAGAAACATGCGTTTTTCAAAAACCTTAGAAGCATTTAGGAGACATTTATAGAATCGGGTCAAAAATATTCAAAGACTTGCACAAATTGTCACGATCTTTCAAAAATAGCAGATCTACAAGCTCACAGCGCGGCACTCGGTGCCGCGCTGTGAGCTTGTATATCTGCTATTTTTTAATAGTTAAAGCATAAAATAATGGTTAAAGTAATAATGCGTTCCAGGTCTTAAACGTTTGCTGTCAGAATGAACAGTGGTGTACGGACTATACGGTGGTTGATGACTGCAGTGAGGGCAGCCTGGTCTCCCCTCAGACAGTGCAGGTTGAGGGCCAGACACTCAAACAGAGCCTGGTTGCACATCTGCAGCAGCCGGAGGCCAAACGTCTGATCTGTGTGAAACAAACACAAATGCCGACCAACATTAGCATAGAGTTAATAATGGTTCCTCTCATTCACAAACAACATTAGCATAGAGTTAATAATGGTTCCTCTCATTCACAACACGTTATACTTCTTTTGTTTTGTTGTTCGCTATGTACATCTGCAAGCTGCGGTAATAATAGGAGAGGAACCAAAGGAAACAAAGTGAACGGCAGATCGACAAGCTTACAATGCATCACATGATGACATGTTGTGAGCTTGTAGATTGGTTATTTTAGTAGTCACAAAGAGGACAGTGTGGCTTAAGATGAGGAGGATGGAGACCAAAAGACAGGGTGAGGAAGAGGACAAGCATAGAGTTAACAAATCCGACGGAGAGGGTGAGATGCTGAAGAACGAGGAGGAGGAGGAAAACAAACGGCAGTTATTCGCAGTTAAACGGCAGTTATTCGCAGTCCTGTTTTTCACTGGCGTGGGGCCAGGGCTCCTAGGAAAATTTTAACTCGAGCCTCGAGGGAGGCACAGGTCACATTCCAATTAGGGATGTGGTATCGGTACTCGCCCCGATACCAGCCTATTTTGCTGTACTCGTACTCGTCCGATATTGCTCGTGGCAGCGCCAGATACCATTTTGTTCCATAAATATGTTGGTAACAACATATCAAAAGTCCTAAGACAGTTTTGTGTGCGGTAGTTCAACTAATGAACAGTGTTTTCACCTGCTCTCTCTCTAGGCATGACAACATCATTATTTAAAGCATTTTATTTTGGAGCACCACACACTATTTAAGCACTTATACAGAAACTTAACTTACAGTATCGGTATTCAGTATCGGCAAGTACTCAAATTAAGTACTCGTACTTGTACTTGGTCAGCAAAACATTGGTATCAGGACATCCCTAATTCCAATAACACCCAGTGAGTGTCAACAATAGCATGTTTGCTGTGAGGGAGTGGATTAAACATCCATTATGTTAATTAAACAAGGTCTTATGATTAAAATGGTGTCAGATTTGAAATACTCATGGTTGACTTATATGAAAAAGTGTCTTCATACATGATTCTAGGTCATCTGGATCAAAAGTTCATTTTTAGAGATGGCTCCGGTCAGTTTGTGACTCTACTATTTACTCTATTTTTGTACAGCACTAATTGTACAACAAAGTATTATACAGGGTTAAGTGGGGTTTCATGTCGATTTGTTGATATACAACATGCTTCTCGATTATAAGTCTAAATTGGTTCTAAATATCGGTTTCGATATATTTTTGGTTAATTGCCCAGCCTTTCCAAGCCCAAACACCAGGATTGAGACGACACAATGTTTTCTACTGGGCCCCAGTGTTTACCGGTACAACGTAGAATATGCGTAGCGATGCGCGTCAGCTGCTGTCTGAAAAAGGCCATGTTGGTCTGCGTGACATCAACGCCCTCCAAAACAGTGACTGATGACTCTCTCTGATGGAGATAGGAGAAGACAAACTTATGTTGAAATTTCACACCACAGGTTTTATGCTTAATTCATAGTAAAATCTAGTATTTCAGTATTGCAGGAAAGGAGACTTACAAAGCTTTCAGTGATGTCCTCCTCCAGCTCATTGACTAGTGTGTCAGCAGCAGCCTAAGAGAAAAAATAGAGATGGGGATTATGGGGGTTTGGGGTGGACAGATCAACAGAGGAGAAAAAAGTTACTCAGGCCTGATTGATATTAATGCAACTGGTTTTGTACAATAGGTGGTAGGGTTGGGCGATACGACTTCAAATCAACATCATGTATTGTATTATTGTCGTTCATTAACTCTTTTGCCACCATGACGAATGCTCGTAATTTTTTTCACGCCGCCATAACGAGCATTCGTCTTTTCCCCAGCAGAGCCTGACTGAGCATATAGCGTTCTCACGGCACCAGCAGCGCTGCTCTGAAATCTTGAGCAGACATAAACAGTAATGGCAGCGGGATCACTTTTCTGATTGTTTTTTTTCAGCCCTGGATCTAGTTTCTCTATTTCTATGTCTACAACTGGTGCAAACGAGGGACAGACTTTCCCATAGTAATGGCTGCGCGACTCTATGAGAGCCTGTCTTTTACAGAAGATTGAGGTTGGAAATAATGGATGGATATTTTTCTATAAAATCGCAAAGGTAAGCTACTTTGATGGCAGGGAACAAACCTCCTTTAATTATGCAGTAAAAAGAGTTAATCGTAATGTTTTGCCTTGATTACGATTAATGAACGACAATAAAAAAAAGCAGATCTACAAGCTTGTGTTGCATACAGATGCATTGTGAGCTTGTAGATTTTTTTGCATGCCAAGTGGTTAATCTGATTATTAGTCGATAATAAAATAATTAGTTTTTGACGGTTTCGTATATATAAAAAACAAAGACCGTTTATCCCAAAAGAACTTGGTTCTATCGGTCTAGTTGGTTATTGGTTCTAAATATCGGTTTCGAATATATTTTCAGTTAATCAAACAGCACTACTAGGTGGAGAGTGGTACTGACGGCTATGTTCTGGTCAGTGGGCTCCCTGCCATTGAGGTAGTTCTGGGTGAAGAACTGGGCCAGCTGGGGCTGGATGCGGCCCAGGGGCTGGTGCTGACCATGGAGCAGCATCACCAGGTCTGACATGGTGAACGTCTGACACACCAACGTCAGCAGCTCACTGAAGAAACCTGAGGGAGGGAGGAAAGAGGTGGGGGAACAGTAGATATCAATAGACCAATATTAGTAAAGAGTGCCTTCATTTGAATGTTTTCCCTTTTCTCCAACACACATCCCAACAGGATTGAGACAGAGAGGATAGCAGGACCAGGAGGACCAAAACAAAACATCAAGAATAAGGAACAGAATTGCAACTGAACATTACTGGCTCCAAGTGGAAATAAAGAAAAGTGTCCCTTTGCAAAAGCAGATAATTACTGTATACATAATATATTTACATTCGATACACCCCACCAGATGTCTACATAATATTTTCACATATTAAAAAACATGGATAACATTTGAGTACCTGAGACGAATAACAGTCTGAAGCTGGTTGCACACTGCTGCGTTTTTCGTTGCGAAATGCGTTTTTCAGGGCAAGGAGTGAGAGAGAGATAGAGAGAGCAAGGGACCGAGTGGTGCGCGAAACGGGCGGCAGTGTGCAAACGTGATTGACATAACGTGAGGTTGATTTTTTTATTTGCGTGCTCCGAAATTCACTCCGGTATTCGGCCCGAAAAACGCAGCAGTGTGCAACCACCTTGAGTCCATTTTTTTTATTTTTATATATAGATATTTTTGGATTCATCAGACTGTAAACCACAAACTAGTCATTTTAATCTGTTAAATTGTTAATGCATTCCCCCCTCATTTTGTTCAATTGTCTGTTTTAATGTTATCTGCTCCCTTTTCTGCTGAGTATTGCTTGTACGGACTTATACTGTTGTTCCACAAACTGTTGGAGACATACTGTTTTTCCACTTTCCATAAGTATTATGTCTTATAATTCCTAATATATATGAGTTAAGTAAAGAAATCAAATTCAGCAAAATGAGGGGGGAGTACATTAAGAATTTAACAGATTAAAAACTTCTAGTTTGTGGGTTACAGACTGGTAAATCAAAAAATATCTATATTCAAATTTTAAAATATGGACTTAAGACTTATTTTTTTCGTCTCAGGTACTCAATTTTGGGAAAGGGAAAAACCAAGAATGGGGGGACGCTTTCAGTTGCAAATTAGCACAGTGGAAAGGAAAGGGGTGGAGGTTCTAACATGAGACCAAAAGACAAAGAAAATGAACAGGAAAAGCTAGTGATGAGCAACACAATGATAACAATATATTAGATTTAGATTTGATTCCTTCTGACCTCCAGGTCCTCCAGCGGGATCCTCAGGGCTGACAAAGATGTTGGAGTTTTGCGAGAGCCTCTGCATGAACTGAGCGATACTTTCCGTATCATTGGAGGCCTGGCCCAGTGAGCCCATCATGGTGGTGAGGACGCCCCGAACAATGCCAGTGAACAGCTCTGGGTTGAGGGTCTCTGCCTCGCTGGGGGCATTAGGACCCGGGGTGGGTCCTGTGGGGGGTACAGGTGTGGAGCCTGGGGCGGAAGGGGGAGGGACAAAGATAGGCTGGGATGCCTGGAAGTGAAAAAGATATGAAGAATTCTTCATTAACCACTTTGTCATTATTTAAAAAAATATTTTAAAACAATCGTTAAAAATAGGCGCTCCAAAAGTTCACAACATGTCACATCATGGCACACTGTGAGCTTGTAGATTGGCCATTATTGCTTTTTGGAGCTGTGTGGAACACAAGCTCCCTATACGTGGCCGTGTGTGTGGGTCTGTCTCCGTCCGTGTCTGTCTGTCTGTCTGTCTGTCTGTATGTAGCCTGCAGTAACCTTTTCTGACCACACATGTTAAGGGAGGGGCGCTGTTGCGCGCACACACACACACACACACACACACACACACACACACACACACACACACACACACACACACACACACACACACACACACACACACACACACACACACACACACACACACACACACACACACACACACACACACACACACACACACACATACACAGCTCCACTTCGAACAGAGGTTCGATTTTTATCGTAAGTGTACAGGTCTTAAGTGGATATGGAAATAGTTTATGCCAAAGTTATTATGAGCCAATGCTGTGCACAAGCAATTGAATTGTTGAAAAGTGTGCATGTGATTTCCATCATTTATTGTTTTCTTTTAAGTTTAAATTCAACTTGACTCATCTGTGTTCTGTTGACAAGGTCACCACATGCAAGCCGTGTAACATAACGCTTCTTTGATGAGCAAAAATGCACAAAACATAAGCACGCATACAGACAAGCTAATGTCAATGTAGTTGTCTGTACAGATTGTTACACAACTACCAATGTAGCACTGACCTGCTGCATAAAGTCAGACACTCCCTGGATGAAGGCTGGAACACCAGATGTGGTGACTGTGATAGACGGGGCCCCACCAGGCCCCATGCCCACCATGCCTCCTGCAGCAGTGCCTCCCAGTAGTGACCCGAGGAGCTGGCTGAGCTCTGGGGGCAACACCTGGGGCTGAGGCTGAGGCTGTGGCTGGTTGGGTGTAGCATCAGCTTGGCCTGGTGAAGCAGTAGACTCTGAGGAGGGTGGAGGAGCCTGGCCTCCGGTGGAAGACGAGAAGGAAAAGGACTGTGATGGAGTCGAGAAGGAAAAGGAGGGTGGTCCCCCGGACGTGGATGATGATGTTGAGTAAGATGATGATGTTGTGTGAGACGAGGTGACCGTTTGTCCAGCTGTGATGATAAGGAGAATTATGAAGGAGTGCTATATTCATTATGACTTGTGACTGTATCTTTACTGATTTATTGCTGCTGCTGGATCCCATCATCCGAGCTTACAATTGCACTTGCTTACCCATCTGGCCTGGCACTAGAAGCTGTCCAACCAGTCCACTAATCATTTGGTTGAGGGAAGCAGGATTGAAGGCCTGTGGAAAGACAGTGGATTATTTCCAGTCGTAAGGCCATTGTCCTGATTATAACAGACTGCGTCGCAAGATCAGATTGGGTCGTCGATGTTAAATATGTTAAAAGTTGCATCTGCACACAAGGCACAGAGTACAGCTGTCAACCATTTGATTGTGATGGTCTGTGCCTTCATAATAGGAAATACATTTACCATAATCAGCTAATTCATACATGAATGAATTACATTATATCATTAAGTTATTCCATCAAAAAGACTACAGACTAATTAATAATAATGTAATGAACAACTCTTTTTAAGTTGTTTAACACACCCTTGTACAAGTGGGCATGGTTTTACGAGAATTGTTTGTCTGCCACTGAACACTGACATTGACATTAAACATGACATTCATCCGCAAGAGAAGTGAGTGCATGCCATAAAACTGGAAAAGTGAGCTCCTCTAAGCCACTTTTCCCAACCGTTCAAGCGGAGATGACAAAAAACAAAAACAAACTAAACACTTAACAACTCCCACCTGTCCTGGCTGCTGGCCTGGCATGGCAGCCCTCACATTGATGGTGGCTCCCCGGGTTCCGAAGGCCGGAGGGGGCATGCCAGGTGCAAAGGCGGGGCGAGTGAACACCACCCTGGCCTGAGGATGAGGGCTGGTATAGGGAGGTGGTGGGGGGGCGGTGTGGGGGCTGGTATAGGGAGGTGGTGGCGGGGCGGTAGGAGTGGTGGTGGGGGTGTTGGGCCCGGTGGTGGTGGTGGAGGAGGTGGCCGTGGAGGTGGACCCAGGAGGGGTGGGCTGGGGCGGGCCAGGTTGGCTGGTGACGGGTGCTTGGGCGTAGCTGACCGCCATGGCAGCAGCATATTGGTTGATCTGCTGCATGACGTTTCGCATGAACTCCGGGGTTGGCTCAAGGGGAGGTGGGGGAGGCGCCTGTTGTCCTGCCGTTGGAGGGTTAGCACCAGGGCCTGCACGCCAACAAACACAAAGGTTTAAGTTCCTCTCAGCAGTTATGACTAATCTCTGCAATGTAGATCACACTCATAATTACAGGGCCACCATTCAATAACAACAAAACTATTTTAGTTTTGAATGAACTCTACGCCATTTTCACTCTTTGGATCACTGCAAATTCAGCAAGCTTTTTGCAGCAGTATACTAGTAAGACGCCTCAGGGCGAGACCCCTGGTACCCATATATGGAGATCCATGTACTGTATATGGAGATATGCTGTGAGAGCCGAAACATGCTTACTCAGTTATTCGTTATGTGAAAGTCCTATTATGTCTATGACATCTGACATCAAACCCTTTTATGCCCATACATGGAGATCCCTGTCTGTAGAACCAGCCGTTAGTGTGGTATGTGGCCGATGTGGCCTCCATATATGAAGTCCTGTTAGATATGGGCTTAATATTGATGACATCAGGGAACTCCATATAAGGGCATAAAAGGGATTCTGTTAGTGTGACATCACAGTGAAGCCAGAGCGGAAAACCCATTCTGTTAAGAGTGGTTCCCCTGACATCACAGTGACGTCAGAGCATGATGTCAGAGCGACAAACCCATAGAACCACAGTGTCAGGCGTTATAGACAGAGATACATACATACGGACAAGCTGTGACCGTTCACATACTAAACTCGGTCGCAATTAAAGAACACACAGTGTGGTGGTATAGCAAAGACCAAAAATCCAGTTCCAATGGGATGCCACAGAGCATTCAATCAGTGGCGGTAGGGGACAACACACCATCCGCGTTCATCTGCATCATGACCACCGGTACTGTCTGGTGGCTGATCCTGATGACCCGGGGGCCAGCCTGTCCCTGTCCAGCCTGCTGATTGGACGAAGGGGTCTGTGGGGGGGAGGTCTGTCCCTGACCTGCCTGATCCGACTGGCTGGCTGACTGAGCGGGCGGTGCCTGTCCCTCATTGCCATTGGGTGTCATAGTCACCGTGGCACCCAGGTTGACCTGTTGGTAATGATCAGAGAATGTTACTCAGCAATTTGCAAAAACATGAATTCCACAAAAATTCTAGAGGAACTATAGCTGAAAGTAATAGCATGCAAAAACAAATATGTATGTGGACATGTTTTCCATAGCCGTAAGAACTAAGAACTTCACTTACATGCAGTGGGATGTGGTGGTGGTGCACAGATCCAGGCAGAGTGACTGGCGTAGTATAGTGGGACATGGGCCGGACCACATGCAAATGGCGGGGGGTTGGGCTCAGTAGGTTGCAGCGCAGGTCACTCAGGGCCACCAGAGCATTTCCAAGAAGACGGAGTGACTCCCCCACCAGGTTAAGAATGCGCTGGTCCTCCTCTCTCTCCTGTGTAGGATATGAAATCTGGTTAATTGACTTTCTGAACTAAGTAGGTCGGGAGAGGCTTATTGTCGGTATCAGCCGATGTAACGCGAGAGTCTGTCCCCGTTACAATGCACTAGAACCCTGGGAGATGGATTGCTGAGGTGAAGCGCCACACCTACCATCAGCTCCCAGTACTTACCGCACGACTTGCCGCACCCAAGCCGTGCTACTCATACGGGATCGAACCCATGACCTTGTGGTCCAAAGGCGAGAGCATTCATACCCAACGTTAAATATATGGATATACAGATAGAGGCCTCTGTCCAGGATGTTGGAATCACCAGACCTGAGGGAGTGCGAGGGGACATAATAGAGTACTGAAGTCTGACGTCAAAAACCACAAGCCATCTTTTTAATGAACAATAAAAATGAGTCCAGCGATTTGACTCATTATGGTTATGAATCATCAACTGATGGTGAAATTAATTCAATTCCAAATGAATGCCCACCGATTCATTTGACACTTTGGATCAGAGCCCACTTGATTTTCAGAGCATTTTTATTTTAATGATCAATCAAATGATTATGTATATGGCTTGGATCAATGGAACGTAGTAAACTTTACGTTTTTATTTAACCGTATCACAATTAAAAACATTTTTTATTCAAAGTTTTAAAGAAAATAACACAACTTATTTTTTTTTATATAAATGTTATTTTAGCCGTTTTTAGGCCATTTATGCACTGGGGGCCCACTTGTATTATCCTAACGGCTCATCAGTGATCCCTAGCCTACAGGTTGGGAAGCGCTAATGAACGAGTCTATGGCAGAATAAAGCTTACTGTGTTACTGTATTCAGCAGTGGTGGCTGTCTCCAGGATGGTGTGGGCTCTCTGGATAAAGGGCTGTAGCCTCTCCTCCACTCTCCTCAGCTCAGACATCATCTCAACTAGCTCAGCTGGGCTGGGATGACTATAGGACGAAGAAAGTAGTTAAGAGACGTGTTAACTGGTTACCATGGTAAACGCCTTGCCGCGGCCGGGAGTGAACGAAAAAAACTCAGTTTCCCATGATTCCTCGTGGAATACTACATCCGCGGACTTCCGGCGCCCATTGCATTGTATTCATCCTGGCTGCAGAAACATGGATATATCTCTGCTTGTTTTCCCATATCGCTTGTTTGGTCAAAACAGCCTGTTTTCTATGGACCATAGCTTACACACGGATCATCGCAGTTGTATTTTTTTTCTCCGCATGAAAGAAAAGACTTTGACTGGCCGTGAACGGGAGCCGCCGTGCGCACAATGGGCGCCACCGAAGATCTGGTAAATAAAATAGCCTTGGCAGTTAATCTACATTACTTATGGCAAAACTATAGCAGCAGAAGTGTTAAATAATAAAAAATTAAAAATGCTGACAATGACAATGACTATCATAATTCACATCACAATCAGAAATCTGGGGTGTCTTGGCCTGGGCCACAGGGTAGTGGTCCAGGCACCTAGGCTGGTAATCCAGCCCTTGCAGCATTGCAGGTTCGAGCCCTGATCCTGACGACCTTTGCTGCGGGTCACCCCCCCATCTCTCTCCCCGTTTCCTGTCAGCCTACTGTGCACCTATCAATAAAGGCAGAAAAAGCCAAAAAAATACCTTTAAATGTTTTTAAAATAAAATGACATCTGGGGTGTCTTACTTGGGTCCAGCATTGGGGGTTGGTCCCTCGGGCTGGGCAGAAGATGTGGGGAGAGGAGGAGGGGTGGAGGGAGGTGGGGAGGTGTCCATAGGCTGAGCAGAGGGAGAAGGAGTGGAGTTGGTGGAAGAGGAGGAGGGACCCGCGGGAGGAGCAGCAGGAGTTGCATCTCGTGGGGCAGATGCATCACTAGACTGACCCTGAAAATATCACATCAAAAGGTCATTTTCAGAGGTTGGCCTGATGTGCTTTTTTACCCGGTTTTACTTGAATTTACTTGAATACTGCACAATTCTGAGGTATTTGTACTTGAGTATTTCCAATAATTTTACTTTTACTACACTACTATCTTGACAACTTTAGTTACTAGTTACTTTGTAGATTTTCATTATTACAAAACATGCATTAACCACTTCAACCATATATATGTCACGGGGATATAGAGAAACAGGGAGATCGAGAAACGGAGCGCTCGCCGTGCTGCACGGCGCCGTGCGACACTGCAAGCGGCGCGAAGGCCAGCGGTCCTTGGTCCTGCTCTTCGCCCCCGAGCGCCGCAGGCGCGAGTGGCCGCGAAGAGCGGGCCAGGGCCGCGCGGCCGGCGGAGCGCCGCGCGAGTTACGAAGCCGTGGTGAATGCAATCGTTATATTTATGCCCAGGCCGTAAGGCCTGGGCAAGCGCACGATAAACGCCGAGCTAGGCTAGTAAATAAAGAAAGAGCGTCGCAAACGAGTGACGTCAGCGCGACAAAACAAGCGCTCTTACCACGCTTTCACTGAGTTACCCGAAGTCCCCGTAACATATATACTGTACATTTCCGCCATTGGAAAATAGACGATCTACAAGCTCACAATGCGTCGCAATGCGACACATTGTGAGCTTGTAGATCTGCTATTTTCAAAAGATTTTTGTTACAGTATACATTTTATGCATTTGAAAATGTGTGGAATGGGACATTCTGCCCAGTGAGTACCTTCTACTTTTGGTACTTAAGACATTTTGATACCAATACTCTGTACAGTACTTTTACTCAGAATTCCGGAATTTTACTTGAAACATCCGAGCTCTTACCTCCATTCTCTGGATGAGGGTAGTAGTGTCTCTAAGCAGGTTCTCGGCCAATAGCAGCCTCAGTCTGGGCTCACTCTGCACTGACTGGTCCACATCGATGTGTACATTCATGGATCCGTTAGTCTGAGAAATACCAGAAAACAAATGATACTTCAACAACAAAGTGGCTAATGGGACGTGGGCGTTTCTGACCGTACATCCAGCTGGCCCGGCCACTTACCCCAGTGGTGGTTGTGACTCTGGCGTTCCTGGCATTGTCTCCCATGCCTGAAACCATCTGCTGAACGGACATCTGAATGGAGGGGATAAGAGCATAGATTTCATGCTCCTTCTATAATTGTGGCTGTCCTGACACAAGGCAACAAACATGAACACATAAGAAAAAGGCAGAGTCCACACACTGTTAAGCTTGTCCCCACTGTGTTTAATGTCGAACAATGTCCATCTTTCATCACCTGCTCTCAGCAAGGACAAAAAAACAAAAAAGAAAAAAAAAAGAAAACACCCATTCTGTATATCGGCATTCATCCAAGTGTTTCCTTATTTTCGGTTTCAGTTTTGGCCAAGAACTTTCATTTCAGTGCATCACTAGGCTAGGCTAGTATAGGCTACAGCTTTTCATCAGAACGCTAACCTATTACATCTTAATTCTCTGTCCTGCCCAGAAATTTGTTTTGCTTTAAGTAGGATGTGAGGGGTCTAACTATGGGTTTGTCATGATGCTGAATCCATTGCAAGCATTTGTTTTGCACAAAAACATTCATTGGCCCCATAAAACGCCCACAAAACTGTGGAAAAGTGATGACTCATCACTTTTCATCACTAAACCATAGGCCTGTCCTCTAAAAATCGACGAATCGACGCGTCGTTTTAAGCCCCCGGAATCGACGCCAATTGTTTGAGTCGAGCCGTCAAAAATATATATATTTTTTTATCACACCAGTATACTGTGGTGCGGTATGAGAGCGCTGGACTGTGACTGTCATGTAATTCTTATTGAGTCCATACTTCCTACTACTAGACTTAAAAATAAAATCAGTTCACGTGACTTGAAAGTTGCCTTGATCATATAACAGGGAGCTCTTATTTTGAAGTTAACCGCTTGGAAAGGAAATGCGTCGACGAGTTGTTATTCTACTTGAGAGCTGGCCAAAGAAGCAGCAGAGCCAGCGCGATGCGCTTTCACTTGTCTTTCACTGCCGTGGGTGTGTGGTGGTTGGACTCAGGCTGAGGAATAGCGACGGGCGAACTGTTTTCTTTTTATTATCTCGCACCAGATCGGCAACATAGCTCTTTTGATACAGCAGCGGTGCTCTGAGAAAATACAACTTGTGGAAATAATACACGACATGCTGTCAAAGAGATGCATTATGCTCTCCTCCGTTGTTCTACTCTGCTCCAAAATTCACAATTACGCACGGCAAATTACGCACGGCTGGACGCAATCTTATCGTCATTAATGTCCAGTGTCACTGTCCACCGCTATCATGTCTCAATATGCACGGTAGTTCATGGATCTAATTCACTTTAAAGGCTTAAAACATATTGCTGTTTTATTGTATTACGTTGACGTGGTTTAAAAGCTTAAAGCACCACTTTTTTTTTTCTTTTTTTTACATAAACGATTCGTCGACGCGTCGGATTAATAGGCTAGTGACAATTTGAAAAAAATTGGAGATACCCCTACCGGAGGTAGGACCAAACACAACATAGTTTTTCCTCATCTCTAAGGTCTCCCATACATGAAATGGATTCTTGTATAAAAATATTTTACTGCAAAAGTGGTGAAATTGATATATAAAGTTATACACCCCAAACAAAAAAAGAAGCCTCTCCGTCTGGGGGTTGAGGCATATAAACTCATGTAGATTCACAATGGAATGTCTGAGAGCTTTAAAACTTGGCACACTTGAAGTCAGGACATCCCTCTACATTCTAGAAAAGACAGAGAGTCAATATCTGAATGGAAGTAGGAGATACAGTCATTTAAACACATACCTACAATAGGCGGAAATGTAAATCTATGTAGCATGTTCTCTTTACTTTTAAGTGACTATGACATGGATTGCCATGGTAATACATATGAGGGCTTGTTGGAAAGGTGTGGTTCTACTGAATCCAGCAATACCAATTGTGTAAAGTTAGGCAGCTTTTATGATATTTGGCATCATATGCAAAGAGATCCGGATAGGAGAGCATCCGTAGATTTACAACTTCATCAAGCCTTTCTGATGCTGCATGAAGGACCTTGTCTCGGGTACTTTGACCTGTACCAGTCATAATAGCTGTCAGAGGTTCTGGTCTTGATCTGTCTCTCCCACAAATAAAACAATCCCTTCGTATATCAAACGATATTGTATCAACCCTACTCAGTCTTCCTGATGAGACTGATGCAGGTGCGCTCTCACTTTCAACATCTGTAACTTGTTGCTCACTGATATTGGTCTTACTGGAGTACTTTGCTCTACATGATACATGATATGATACCTTTATTTTGAATGAAAGTATATCATCTGTATATGGAGACAGAGTTTTGTGAACATCATCATTTCTCTGTTGAGCAACATTTAGAATATGTTGAAGGCCTTCTGCTGTGGGCTTTTTTACATAAGGATCTTGTTTCTTCCCTTTTTCTAAATGTTTACCACAGATGATACAACAATTTGGATCCACTGTTTGTACATCACTCTCCATTCTGGAAAAAGTGGAAAAAAGGGGGGAAAAACAAACACAATTCAGAATTTTTACAATATCTATGTTGTTGACAACTTGCACTATTTACAGTATTGTTACCAGTGATACAAATTAAGGCACTGTTCTATTTTGGTGAAACAGTCCATTGTGAATGTATATGCAAATACACTGGTTCCCAAACACTGCTGGGACCCATTTAAGAAGATGTGAAAACAGCAGATCTACAAGCTCACAACACGGCGCGAAGCGAAACGTTGTGAGCTTGTAGATCTGCTGTTTTCACAAGTTTGGGTCCTGGGCAAATGTCTAATTTCTCTTTTGGGTCACAAGCTAAAAGGTTTGGAAACCACTGGGCTGGTTTGGGAACCACTGGGCTAATGGACAAACTAACATTAAGCTAGGTCACTTTCCATCAGGCTAATTAGCCATTTGATTTGGCAAAGTCCTTCTCGTCTTTTTACCATCCAATATTTGCAACAATTTACCTGTCATTTTATGAAGAAACCCACGTAGGAAATAAGATGCAGATGGAGCAGGTGGAGTCAAATACTGTAGTATAACTTCTCGATTCTGGACAGAACTGAATGCTGTTAACCTTGAATGCTGGATAACCTTGAGCATCAAATTGCTGAAGCTATAGGAACTCAGCCAGGTGTGCTAAATCATCATTAGTAGTTCTATTGCATTTCAGGTCTTCATTTTCTCTGCATTATCTTGAAGTTGCATATATTTTATAAAATACATTATGTGTATATATATATATATATATATATATATATATACAGACAGACAGACAGACAGACAGACAGACAGACAGACAGACAGACAGACAGACATGTCTCAAGTTTAGGACATTTCATACATTTTGGGGACTTGTTCCACCACTGATAAGTAAAAATAAAACTGTATTTCCCCATGTGGGACACCTAATATGTTTTGTGCCATAACTCCATGAGTGTGTAAGCTAACTTTACACAATTGGTATTGCTGGATTCAGTAGAACCACACCTTTCCAACAAGCCCTCATATGTATTACCATGGCAATCCATGTCATAGTCACTTAAAAGTAAAGAGAACATGCTACATAGATTTACATTTCCGCCTATTGTAGGTATGTGTTTAAATGACTGTATCTCCTACTTCCATTCAGATATTGACTCTCTGTCTTTTCTAGAATGTAGAGGGATGTCCTGACATCAAGTGTGCCAAGTTTTAAAGACATTCCATTGTGAATCTACATGAGTTTATATGCCTCAACCCCCAGACGGAGAGGGTTCTTTTTTTGTTTGGGGTGTATAACTTTATATATCAATTTCACCACTTTTGCAGTAAAATATTTTTATACAAGAATCCATTTCATGTATGGGAGACCTTAGAGATGAGGAAAAACTATGTTGTGTTTGGTCCTACCTCCGGTAGGGGTATCTCGAAAACTAAAGCACTTTTGGGCTATTTGTCACTCGTCTATAACCCCCGCGACTCGAATCGACTTGATAAATCCTGCGTTGAGGACAGCCCTACTAAACCATCATTTTCTGGGGCCATTGTTAGCCCAAGGAATGTTTTTGTGCAAAACAAATGCTTGCAATGGATTCAGCATCATGTCAAACCCCTAGTTAGACCCCTCACATCCTACTTAAAGCAGATTTTTTCTGGGTATTTTCCTCCTGTATAGAAAGTCGATGGGAGCCCAACTTGATTTGGCCACTGTGGGTATTTGCAGTGAGCAGATCAGGGTAGATTTTTTATCCTGGCTAGTATACCTAATTTCCTGTCAGAATCAGTTGAAAAACTAAATAATACAATTTTGTCCAACCTGAGTGTATTTTTTTCCCTAGATTTACTAGACTACAAGGACAATGTCATAGTTTGGATATGCATGTTCTACTTTTTAGAAACACAAGAATATATACAACGAAATATACCACCCAACGGCCCTACCTGCATTTGCTGAGGATCCATGATATTAACGGGGAGGTTGAAAGTGCCCAGCATGACATAGCTGTTGGCATTGCGGTCATGTGGATGTCCTTGGGAGGATCCCTGGGTAGATGAGGAGGCTCCGCTGTCAGCAGAGCTGCCTCCTGACCCTGAACCGGGCTGAGAAGGTGGAGGCGGCGCCCGCTCCACCAGGTGAATCACCTTTCCATCCACATCTGGAAGCACAGCAGAGAAATAAGTGAATGGATGCACTAGTAGGACATAGGGATGATGGGACGATATGAAAATGTCATCACGATTATTGTGACCAAAGAAATCACCAAAACACGTCGCAACGCGTTGTGAGCTTGTAGATCGGCTATTTTTTGGTAAAGAGTGAAAAAAAGGACTATCACATATGTTATTTACAGGTCTGTTTTACCAATTATAGAAGGTTTAAGTGGTACCGGATATGCAGCTCGGCAAATAAAAGGTGAATTGATCCCAGTGCATGACAAAGGATGATTTCACGATAAATTAAATCTCCACAATACGATTATCGTGAGTGTTTTTTATCACGATAAACAATAATAACGATTATCGTCTCATCCCTAGTAGGACAATCAATCCTAGTCCCATAAGCCAATAAAACAGCTGTGAAAAGGCTCCAAATGATTCTCCACTGTAAGCAAAGCTCATACTGTTTGGATGAGGGTCATAGTCCTTTATCAAACTGCTTAAGTAAGCTATAGGCCTAATGCTACACCAACAGCCATACTATCACAAAAACAAACCCACAGAAAAAATGTGTAACTGAGAACCATATACTTTATCAAGATACTTGACAACAGTTGTGTTTTATCTTTTAAGCAGTTGCTGCAAGTCAGTCATCAAGTCTGATAACGGGGTGGCCTCCCTCTCCAGTCTTTAGCTATATAGCAAGTTACTAGGTGTGCAGTTAATTCAGCTCAACACGTCTATAACAGGAAGCCCATTCCTAATGCCAAGTAGGCAAATACAATATCATCTAGTAGGATCAAGGATTTAAGAGATACGTGGCAGTTGAACAAATAAACCATGCATCAAAGAGTGGACCCAAAACTAGCAGAACCCCAACAGGCACTGCTACATTACATACCGAGGAAATACCATGTTATGCTTTGTTTTCAATGCTACAGCCATACTTACTATAGTCTGCCAGGGTCCTTTCATCTTGTAAGACTCTGCCCTGATAGATCAACCTCTGTTTATCCACAGGAATCCCCACTGAAGGTGCGATGTGTTCCTTGAATTCTTTCACTGTCAACTGAGGCAGGCCAGATAAAACAAAACAAAAAACATTTTGGATTAGGACTGGGCAATTGATCAAAAATATATCAAAACTGATATTTAGAAACAATAACCGACTTAAGCTTGCTTTTGTACATTAATAGAATACAGAATCAACAACGGATTGACACAAATACATTTGAATAGATTTTTTTATAATCGATTAGTCCGATTGATTAACCACTTAACCCTGTATTGTACTTTGTTGTATAATGGTGGTGTAAACAGCAGATCTACAAGCTCACAATGTGAGGCAAGGCGTTGTGAGCTTGTAGATCGTCTATTTTATAACTGTTCATTCAATGTAAATCGAGGCAAAAGTTTGAAATATTCATGCTATTGATTTGAAATCATATCGCTCAGCCCTACTTTGGATGAAAGCCAACTGAAAGTACGCTGAATTAAGTTTAAGAGCTTATTCACAATGCTCCTGTTAAAATGAAACAAAAGCATGCATACAGCTAAATAACTAAATGTCAATAATAAGGACAAGGAGAATTGAATATTTACCTGACCACGTACGGTGTAGCTTCTGCTTTGAGAGTCTAATGTTTTGACTGTCACCTCTATTTCACCAGTTTGTTCTTCCATGGTCAATCTGTGTCTTTAAAGAGAGGGAAGCGTTAAAGGTGAAATGCATGCACAGCTCCCAGTGGTGGAAATTAACTAAGTAGATTTACTCAAGTACTGTACTTAAACATCATTTTGAAGTACCGGTATACTGTAATTTCCAATTTTCTGTACTACTACTACTTCACCACATCTCAGAGGCAAATACTAATAATTCACTACTATTTATTTGAAAACTTTAGTTACTTTGTAGATTTGGATTATTATTACAAAAAATACATTAACCATTTCAGCCCCATATACTGTACATTTCGGCCACTACTTGAAAATAGCCGACATGGAGCTTCTAGATCTAAATTCTAGATTTTCATTTTAGTTTTACACATTTGAAAACTTGTGAAATGGGACATATTGCATAATGATTACTTTTTACTTTTGGTAAATTTTGATAGCAATACTTAAGCAATAATTTTGTACTTTTAATCAAGTACATTTTTAATTCCAGAGTTTAACATGTAACAGAGAGTATTTCTACATTGGATGCGACAGCAGGTCGCGTTTAGTATGAAAACCAGCAGATCATGTGTGTGCATCATGTCTCAAGCCCCATATATGGATTGTGTCAAGTCTCATGTGGTCTATCTATGTTGTCAGATGTCAGTCATCTCCGTATTTGGGAAAATATGGGCACATTTTGGCCACATTTTGCACAACTTAACCAACCAACCGCACACGAGTCACACTTGAAAATGATTCCCGTCCTTGTCCTTTTAATGCCCATATATGGAGATCACTGATATTAAGTCCATATCTGGGAATGCCCATATATAGACAAATTGTGTCAGTCTCTGTTGTTTCAGGGCGAGGTCGCTTCTCTCCCATATAATAGGGTGTCTTACAGGTATTGATACTTTTACTTTAAGTATTAACATTTGAGTTATTTTTCCACCACTGCTCTTATACTTTGGCAAAGAAGGTGTTACATCCATGAGCTGCACTGGTAGTTGTGTGGAGGCTCTACCTAGGAGTTTGTGATACGCAGTATATGCACCACCATAAACACACTCATACATATAGGTCTATTTATAACTTGGAAAAGGTAAGGAGACCAACCAAAACCCTAAGTAGACGCTATTCTAAAATAAATAATATGTAATAAAATTAGGGTGAAATTTGTGATTTTATCCAATTGGCCAGCATAGTTTTCCATGTAGAATGCAGTCAATTTTGGCTTATAACATACAAGTCAATGAGTATTACGCAAACTTTATTAGTAAACCAAAACATACAGGAGTGTGCACTTCACAGCAGGAGAGCATTAAACGTCAAGAAATAATTGCTGCTATAATGCAACAAGGAGGTCACTAAAATACTAAAGGAATCTAATCAGTTCGTTGTCAAATGACAAGTAACGTTAGCCAGTTAGCTGCTATGGGTATGACCATGTGTCCCATATCGACAGCTGTCAATATTATATGGCGTATCATACACGATAATTTACAGTGTTGGATACATATACACATTATATTTGCAGTGATGCTTCGATCACAACGTGTAATTATTATGAACATGTCATAACAGCTGCAGTTAGCATCTGGCTAGCAGAACAGCCCTCACTGAGGAGGCTACATTGTGAAAGCTATAGCTAGAAATACATTGTGTCGAGTCAGGTGTGGTTTGCAGTGTGTTTGTTAACAGTTACCTTGCAAGTCAAGCAATCTTTCTTCAATTTATTCAACGTAATATGCGGCTATTTATCTCCAGAGCCATGCAAATTAAGATCCCGGTACTGACTGAGTTCCTGGTACTTGTTAGAAAGACTTATGTGTAGTCAGTGTGAGCTAGCTAAGCTGAGCTTGGGGCGGTTGTTGTTTTTTCGGCGTCGCAACGCCGCAATTGGTTACCTATCGAATTGTGTGACTCCATAGACGGCTGTTAGTTTTGGATTGTAGTTAGTGCCTGCAGTAGTGCCTTGTGTTTTATGTTTGGGCTTGGATTGGGATGAAACTTTGTCCAAACTTGGAGTAATATGTGTGATATGTCATAAAGATGTCATAGACTACTGACGTCATATTGATATATTCACAATATATTTACAACAGTAACATATATCGGTATTAAGTTTAGTACCTTCAATCGTTTTTTTGTGCCTAAAAGCAAGTCACTCCTTGCATGACATATTTCAATAGGTTGCCAATTTCCTCGTAACACAATGTATGTATGTAACAGCCCGGACGTGACGTTTGAAGAGCACGGGAAGAGATCAAAACACTCGAGCAAAATGGCGAATCTCGTGGAGGCGACGTCTCAGCAGCAGTTCGAGGACTTTTTAGCCAAAGCTGGGAAATGCCTGACCGTGGTCCACTTCCAGGCGGACTGGGCCCCGCAGTGCGCCCAGATGAACGAGGTGATGGCGGAGCTGGCCAAGGAACACGCGCACACCACCTTCATCAAGCTGGAGGCTGAGGCCGTGCCGGAGGTCTCCGAGAAGTACGAGATCGCGTCGGTCCCCACGTTCCTGCTCTTCAAGTCGGGGGAGAAGGTGGACCGCCTGGACGGCGCGCACGCCCCGGAGCTCACCAAGAAGATCCAGCGGCTGGCCGTATCGGCCGCGCCGGGGGAGGGCAGCGCGCGGGGGCCGGGGGCCCCCTCCTCCGCCGCGGACGACATGAACCAGCGGCTGAAGAAGCTGATCAACGCGGCGCCTTGCATGCTCTTCATGAAGGGCTCCCCGCAGGAGCCGCGCTGCGGCTTCAGCCGGCAGATCGTCGCGCTGCTGAAGGAGCACAACGTCCAGTTCAGCAGCTTCGACATCCTGTCCGACGAGGAGGTCCGCCAGGCGCTGAAGATCTACTCCAACTGGCCCACCTACCCGCAGTTCTACGCCAACGGGGAGCTGCTGGGCGGCCTGGACATCGTGAAGGAGCTGGCCGAGACCGGAGAACTGGAGAACACATGTCCCAAGAGCGTCACCCTGGAGCACCGCTTGAAGAGCCTGATCAACAAGGCGCCGGTCATGCTGTTCATGAAGGGCAACAAGGAGGCGGCCAAATGCGGCTTCAGCAGGCAGACACTGGAGATTATGAACAACACGGAGGTCCCGTACGACACGTTTGATATTCTGCAGGACGAGGAGGTGCGCCAGGGCCTCAAGACATATTCCAACTGGCCGACCTACCCTCAGCTCTATGTGAAGGGAGAACTGATCGGAGGACTGGACATAATGAAGGAACTGAAGGAGAGTGGAGATCTAGTGTCTGTGCTGAAGGGGGAATCTAATTAGATGCCATAATGCCAAACGAAGAATGAATATAAAGCTACAACACGTGTTCAGAGAAGCCTCTTCCACTAATAAAGCACGGCTAAATAACCAGACAATTGTATAGAATCAGACCTGACTGCCTGGTCAACATCGAATTCAATGCACTTATTAACCGGCTTCTGTAACGTTACTGAAAAGCTATGACATTTCAGAGTTCCCTTCAGGCCTACTGAACAATCTTAATATTGGCCATCTTAAGCCTACTTAACCTCTGCCTTTCTTTCTCTGGTAAAATGTTCAGTTGGATAGACACAGAATAATATTTTTATTTTATAATTATTTTATTACATTACTTCCTTCTGAAGTATTCAGGATTCAGGATACCAAATGGTCTGGCTCTTGTGTGCCACCATACCAACTGTAACATGGCCCACTCTGTCTAGCACCTGTGTGATTGGTTTACAATTATAACAGACTGTAGAATGGTTTAAACCTGCATATATACAGCATAAGGACTTGTTCTGGTTAAATACAATAGACCTATACAAGTCTCTCCTGTTGCTCACCTAGAAGCGATCAAATAAAAGAAAAACATTTAATTCAATGTGTATTGTGTAGACCTGTTCTCTTTATTCTGTCTAAATGAAATGAGAGATGCCACAAAATGATTAATTACATGCATCCATTGCATGGTGATTACCATGACTTTACTCTCGTTATGGATGTTTTAGCCTTGAGTGTATGAGTATCCTGACATTTAAACTAACATTGGTAAGCATCATTTTACAGATGATTTCAATGAAGCCTAAAGTATTTTAAATTATCCTGTATCCTGTTTGAGTTTACTTGATAGACTGGATAGAATTGCTATCCTGACCTGAAAGTGTATTTTCTCCGGAGAGCCGGAGAGAAGAGAACCCTCTTTCTGAATGAACACCATAGCAATGATTGCTATTGAAATATAGAGCTATATAAAATTATATATATTTAAAAAAAATCACACCTAGTGTGAAATGAGTGGTGCTACTTATGAGTTAATTTAAAATGTAATTAAGAATCCTGTGTAGCTTGGCCAACATGACCCTGGGCAGACAACAAACGTTGAGCACTTTGTGCCAAGATGTAGGCCAGATATAAGCCAAGCTGGCCTATAGAGCATCGCAGCGGAAGTTGATTCCTGGGGTCACTACGTCATTCCCCATTCATTTTCGCCATAGACTTTTACAAAAATATTTATAACAATTATGTTAAGCCTCGAACCAAGCCATCCAGGATGGAGGTGAATCATGACCATATAACCTTTGATCCTATGTGAAAACATATTTTAATGTTACATTATTTGATATACTACATTTAATAACTACCCTTTGTTTAGCGATTTTCAAAATGTTCTTTTCATAGAAAAAAAGGTTATATGGTCATGATTCACCTCCATCCTGGATGGCTTGGTTCGAGGCTTAACATAATTGTTATAAATATTTTTGTAAAAGTCTATGGCGAAAATGAATGGGGAATGACGTAGTGACCCCAGGAATCAACTTCCGCTGCGATGCTCTATGTGACCTGACCGTGGGGCGTACAACAAACTTTGAGCGCTTTGTGCTAAGATTTAGGCCAGCCACGCCACAGATATAAAAAGCTAGAAACCTCGTCCGCCGATGCAGTTCATTGGCACGACTGGTAAAACAGGACTGGGTCATGCTGGGTCATGCTGAGTCACTATACTGCCACTGAGCAGCTCCATTTTACTGAAACTAAGTTTGAAATTAGAATTGAACACAGAATAACAATACGAAGCAACTGAATTAAAATGGTAGTGGATGGAGTGCCCACCGAATGTCCCACCAAGATACATCAACCAATGGGTGTGAAGAGGGGTGGGACAACGGGCGGGACGGTGTCTACCTTTCTATGTCTGAGCCATGCTACAGAGGCCGGACAAAGCCTTATATGTTGGAGCTTAGCTCCTAGGAGCACAGCTCAAACACTAATGATTGCTACACTACCTTTGGCTGATTTGAGTATGTAAACAGAGTAAACCCATGTCAATCAATTAACGTTGCCCTGTGTTTCATAGATCTTATTATGCCTGTACAGGGCTGCTGTCCATTATTGTCACCCACAGTAAATTATACTGTATATTCAGAATCGGTATGCATTTAACAAACATTACGTAAAGTGTTTATTTAAAGAAGTGAAGTCAATAATTAACTTAACATCAAATGCCCCAAATCCTCAAGGACGTGTTCATTTGCAATTTTGTAAATTATTACCTACTGTATGCCCACTCTCTTTAAAAGTGACATCCTCAAATCCTGACGATCGTAGATACAGCCGATATATTCTATTCATTATTGACGATTTTTAGGCTACAACAATAATGTTGAATGAAACATTGACCTTCATTTTCAATGTGTTAAGTTTATTATCACAATCTCTGCCCTGCTCAACTCCAGTCAGTTTGGCTGCTGGCAATTTAACTACTCAAAAGGTAAGATGCAAAATCACATTTTGATTTTGGGGATTTTTGATCATGATAAGAAAACAATAGTAGAAAGATGTAGGAGCAAAGATGTATCCCACTGATTCAGGTGTACTCTTTTATTCACTCCTTTGCTGTAAGTAGAGAACATTTAACTGTTAGCAGGCTTTGGTTGTGGTGATTTATTTTAATGTAATTTATTTTATGGAAAAAAAACATTTATTGTTAAATATTTGTGATTTAGGCACTTAAAGTTCAGTCACATACTGTATATAGCTGTGTGTGCGTGTGTATGTGTGTGTGTGTGTGTGTGTGTGTGTGTGTGTGTGTGTGTGTGTGTGTGTGTGTGTGTGTGTGTGTGTGTGTGTGTGTGTGTGTGTGTTGCCTGTAATAAAAAAAAGGAATTCAAGCATTATGCAATTCCAGTTTTAGTAGTAGTTACTATATACTGAAAATACTACCAGTTGTACAATAGCTTACAATATCCTGTATTATTTCCCCTCTCCATTATCCAATCCCTATATCCTTCCCACTGTGCTTTTTTTCCAGTACATGGGGAAATGGTACTTTATAGCAGCAGTCAGTCACAGAGAGGCTGATATCCAGATGTTCCGGCCGATGGACAGTACTGTGTTTATGGCAGAGGAGTCAGTCAAAGGCACTCTGCTGCTAACTGGAGGCATACATATGTGAGACAATAGACCTGCTGTTCTAATAGACACGAACAAATTATGCAGCATGCCAGTATGTTTGAAGAATAGAGGATTAAACCTCAAAGTTCACAACCAAAACAATATTATGTTTGTGTCCAGTTCTTGGCACTCTGTTTTTATGCGAGAAAGAAATACATAATGACTTCTTACAAGTTACAATGTTTTAACTGATTTACCTCATAATCTTCATGTTTGAAAGCTGCTTTGCAGAAACTCAGTTTTGCAACTATTCTTTGTTATATGTAAGAATAGGTAAATTCATGTTTGATATGTGTCCCTTATGGTTTTAGTGGAGATAAGTGTCACAATGCCACATGGACTTATCATATTCAACCTGGGAGAGATGACATGGAACTGGAAGGTAATTACCAATAGCTAAAATAGCGGCATTAACAGTAACCTAACACAAACACACACACACGCACAATTCCCATTTTGTTGTTGATCCAGGGAGTCCTTTGCGGCGGACCCTGGTGTGGAGTGGGGAATGGTTGAACTGCTCCCAGTGCATCATTCTCCAGGAAATAGAGCCCCCGAGGAATGAGAAGGAGTCTGAAGATGCCCTCAGCAGATTCATGCTCTATGGTTGGTCATTCATCTTCTTTTGACCCACTTGACATACTGTGATCTGGATTCTCTCTAAGTTGGGAGCTTTAGTTTATATTAAGGGTGAGGGACAATGGTAGAGCCTGAAGGTGATGTGTGTAAAAGATATGAACCCACATTGTCTTGAATGAATATAAATGCAGCTGTGCCTCTGCCTAATACACGACAGCCCAAAGAGGCTTTTCCAGCAAATTATGATATTACGCAATATACAATAGAATTTATACACAATATACCCTGAGAGAGCACACAATAGAAGAACAGCATATTAGAGGCATTTACCTCAAGATGGTCATCAGAATGTATAGAAATGTTCTAAACTGGGCAAAACTGTGTCCTGAGCTCACCGAACTGTTCTTCCTTGTAGCTCGTCAGAGTGATGTGGACCCTGAGGTGGTGAAAACGTTTCAGAAAGAATCTGCTTGTCTTGGAATGGATGCGTTTGTCAGGCTACCTCAACAAAAAGGTTTGTGTCTGCAATCTGCTTGTGTGTTCGCGTGAGTATGTGCATTCATTCGTTTGTGCATGCCTGCCTGCATATTGTGCGCGCGTGCATGTGTGTGTGCGTGTCTAGCAGTCTGGTTATTTGACAGCTATAATGTACATTTGTATTTGCAGAGTTTTGCAGATAGACGTCAATGCTCACATCTATACCCACTTAGGTATTTGTAATGATTTATTTGTTTCTTTCACTTTGATTCTCTTTTAATCCTACATTTTGCTTTGTCATAATTTCTATTTACATCATAAAGGACATTGCAATGTAGTCTCACTAATCTCGACAATGCATTGCAGGATTTTGCTGTTTTTTGGAACATTTCCTTGAACTTTACCTTCTGGTCATGCACTGGGACCCACCATGATTCTAGGAGAGTTCTTCACTAATGTTTACTGTAGCTCCCTTCTCTGTAACAGTGAAAGAAATGAAGGTAAATACATTCTGTCAAGCTGTCTAAAATACTGAAATATTATATTCCAGAGCTGGTTCTATATTTGTAATTACTTTTACTACTTACCACAATGCAGATAACCTCGGTAACCAGGCTTTTAATTTTGTGCGCGTGCCAATGCAAATGCAACAGTACAGTAGATTTGAGTCATGAACATGTGGATTTGTGTCATGACATGGACTCTTGCTGTGAGACTTTACTTACAATACATAATGCAACTTTACTGTTTTGATACTTAAAATGTTGGTGATGTACAACGGGTGTGCTGCTGCAGGCATGTTCCCAAAAACTGCAGTAGATAAAGAAAAATAAACACCAGTGGGATGGTGGTGAATGTGTTTGAACAAGTGGTAAATGATTGCTGGCTGCCTTCAATATGTTGTTCAATCAATAATTCAAACATCATGTTTAACTAACGTGTAGGAGAGACTACGTAATAATGAAAATCAGCTACTACTGTACCTTCACTATCCTCATTCATTGTGACTGTACTGTAGACATGAAAGAGTATTCTGTGGTACTACATATTTTCATCTTCAGTATATTTTGGATAATTCGGATTACATTTTGTATTTTATTTGGACAGTTCATGAGTCAGTGGCATTCATAGATGTGTAGGAGGTATTGTGGTTAGCTAACACTTCATGGGCCTTGGCTGACACCTTGGGGTCAATTTAGTTATAACATAACAGTTATAACACTGCTCATGTTTTCCAATTCACTCTGTACCCTGTCAACAGCTTAACACTACAACACATTATGATTAATACAGTACAATGAGAAATAGGTCTGTGTTGAACTAGACTGTCCACGACAGGGCTGTGCACAGACCTTTGGGAGGAGGGCAAGTGACCTAATGTACAAAAGCTCCATGTGTATGTACATGTGCCTGGTTCGGAGGATTAGATAAAACAAAAGTGAAATTAACTCCCCAAACAACAAATATGCAAGAATCAGGCTAGGCTTCAACTATGTTGTATTATTATATGCAGTTTTATTATTTGTCATGTGTTGAGTTTATTATCTCAACAGTTATTTTCCACTGTCGTCAGTCAGCAGTCTACTCAACATCATAATGTTCACATGCTGTGAATAGTGAAAATAGCAGATCTGCAAGCACACAATGCCTCACGATTCGAGGTGTTGTGTGCTTGTAGATCGGCTATTTTCACGATATACTGTACATCAGGCAGGAATTTTATGGAGGCCATGAACCATGGCCTCTTCTCAGTTTGGCCTTTTTGCCCCTCAAAAAATGATATGCTCTGAGGTCACTGTGGTCTTAATGCCTCACCTACATTGCACCAGTTTATTTCACAGTTTTCTCACGTCTCTTTCCTTTCTATATAGTTTTCATACACCAGTATCTTTTATTTCCATGGACTTAAAATCATTGTTTTATTCGATGGCTTTCCTACCCTTGCATTAGGCTTTTCCGCCTTCAAAGAAATGAGAACAAGTGGCCTGGTTGCTAGTTATTGCAACTTGTGAGGTAATTGTTGCATCAATGTTTACTTCTTCTCCCCTCCATTATCCAGACTCTTTAACTTTTTCTCTGTCTCAGTATGTGGGGAAGTGATACTTTGTCTCATTAATGGAAAAACAAATGTTTCATATTTTTTCATTTTTAAAGTAGACTTTTAAAATAGACTATACTGTAGCCTATATTGGTCAGATACAAATACAATAATTCATCGCCTATACCTAATAATAATAATAATAATAATAATTGATATATTATTTTATGAATGCATTCATAATGTATTATTACATGCATTTATGAGGTCATACACCGGTCACTGAGTGGCATTTGTGCAAATTGAGGAACGTTATGGATATTTCTTTCAGTAGGCCTACATGAGTTACACAAGTACATGAATTTAACTCAGAACTGGTATTCTGTCAGAAAGCCTCATTTGTTTGGTTTAGCCTTCGACAATGTATATAGATGTCAATAAATGGATTGGGAAATAATCTTCACTTTGCACAGTGGCAGGGGAGTTTAGGCAACCTAGGTGGTTGCCTAGGTGTTTGCCATTCTTTAACCACAGAGTACTGGGTGCTAATTTAAAGAGGTTTATAAATGTACATTATATCTTTATAGGCTACATTAGAATCTGCAGCTATTTTTAGCACACCATAGCACAAGATGACCCTATTTCCACCTATAGTAGGATGTTAAAGCTGCAAGATTTAAGTTTCATGTTTCACTAACTGCCCAAATATTGACTTTAGCCAATCATATAGATGTTTCCAGTAGCGAGCACACAGCAATGGCGGTTTATCCTTCAATCCTAGGCAAAATGTAAGCCACCCTATTTGAAAATATGTAACATTTTGCAAACAACAGGGAAGCCGGCGATTTGGTTTCATTTATTTATCTCTGTAACTACAGTATGAGCAACATACAAGCCAGAGAGTCTCGTGTACAAATTGCTTAGTCATAGATAGTTATCAGAACATAACAAGTAGTGTCATAGGCCTAAAGTCAAACAGGGAGATGCAAAACGCGAGTTTACAGGGGAAATGCACGACACGTGTGGTTCATGAGTGTGGGTGGTGGGGGGCCACCCACTGAAAATCCTTTAACGCGAATTCTTCCACCTCAGAAACCATCATGTTAGTGTTGTTGCCTCAAAGTATCTGTCGCCCTCATATTGAAGGGGTGGGGGAGCTCTGTGGGGGCAGAATCCCCCACATCACATAATTTCATTGGTAGACAGGGGGAATCCCCATGATGCCCCAGTGCCACTGCTATAGTGTCCTGATCACAATTAAGGAAGTATAAAGGCAGGACAATACGTCCTCCATGAGTTCCCACTGCAGATTTCCAATGTAATTATTTTACTGTTTTTTGGCTATACAGTATTAAGAAAATTTGCTCTGTAGCAAACAAAGATGTTTAAAAAAAACAGACATGCAATTAATATGTTTTAAAAAGCACACAACAGGTTCAAACTTAATGGTTGGAATAGTAACAGGTGTACTTTATGTCATAGAGTAAAATGCGGAGATCTCTCTGGCTTATGTTCACCACAGACCCTGCATAGATGGAAAGACAAATCTGTCAAGAAACCCATTTCTAATCTCTCCTGGGTTTTACATTCAGATGGGTAGTGTTACATTATTTTAAATAGTTATGAGCTGTGGCGATTTGGGGAATGAAAATTAATCCATGAAACATGTCAGGGAAAGGTGGGCAACATCAAATCCGATCAACTTACTGTGTGCGATCACATATGATATCACCGCGCTGCTCCTGCTATTACAGGTCAAATACAGCTAGCTGTCATCTGTCATCTGCACCTTTGAGTGACACATTGATTTGTTGACACAGGCATCTGTCTGTCAAGCATGTTATTAGAGTCATTAGTCATTTAAAACGTTCTGTGTGTTTATCCATAGGATTTATTGCGCACTGCAGCATAGCACACCTGGCTCTCTATTTCATCATCTCTCCTCTCATGCATCCAAAAATGACACACAAAAGCAAGTAGAATGTTTCTGGTGTTTTCTTACATATTAATTACATTTTATTGTCGGAGGACCAAAAACAGAAGAATCCCTTCTTATGGAGATTCCAGAGATTCCAGAAAAACAGTGGGTAATTTTCAAATCGGACTTAGGCCTAAATGGGTTAAGGTGTCCCTATTTTGGTGTGTCATTAGAGGCGAAACTTTTCAAAACGTTTATGAAAAGTTACATTTTTAAAAACAATAGCAGATCTACAAGCTCATAACGCATGGAATCACAATGAAAATTTGGAAAATACGGTAGGGCCTGTGGTTAAGAGACAGCATTACGCATAAAGAGAAGGTGCAGCGAACAGAAGGTGAAACCCACTGTTGTGGCATTTAGTTGTCAAATTGATCCTAACCGCCTGGTCTTGCCTATTTCTTGTTTCAGAATTCCTCTTTTGATGTGTGCCAAAACAGATGAAAGACTTTTTTGTCAAAGAGAAAGACGTTTGTCATATTGTACCATCCTGTACCATTTCAAAAACTCAAAAAGATGAAAAGAAAAGAAAGGAGGTTCACAAAACCCCTCTTGCCACCATGATCAAAATTTAGATGACCTAGAATATCATTACTGAACATCTAAAATAAGCTCTTAAATTCCATTACTATACATCGGGGGTGGCTATGCTTGTGTATGTCTGTGCACGAGGGTTACTGCAGACCAGCACTATACTCAACCATTTGAAGAGATGTGACAGAAGGCCAACGGCTACTTCTCATTTCAACTTAGGGAAGTTGAACTATAGGGAAGGTTTCCAAAAATGCCTAGTTTGCTTTGAGTGGGGACAGCACCCAATCTGCAAAGTCTCTTTCTCCTCACTTTCATGTTGCATGTGTGTTTGTGTGCCTGTGTGTATGGGAGAGAGAGAGTGGGTGACATTTAAGATGTCCAGGAAAGCACAGGCTGGCTGAATGGGGATGTCCCCTGGACTGTGAAACCAAACCAAGAATAGAAATTGACTTTCACTCCCTACTAGCTCACACTATTTTCAAACCAAAGAATAAGTATGATCAAGAATTCACTTTTCAGTCATTTACATTTCAAATAACATTGCTCCAATTACCATCTATTGGAGATTATTTCATCTCTCACATCCTCAATAAAGGACGTCTCGGCCAGCGGTCCGAATGCAGACGACCATTGCTGCATGTCTCTCCCTGTCTCCCTCTTTCCTGTCTATCTTCACTTGTTTAAGAAACAAGTGTTTAAGAAAAACTGTTTAGTGTTTAGAATTGAACACAAGCCTGAGCATTTACATACCGGTAATAGGTAATCACCGGAAAGTATTTGAAAATACAACAAAATTCTTATTTGCCCACTACTTCTGGATTCAAACTGTAATAAATCTTTGATATGCTCACACAAAAACTGTCTGTAATTTAACTGGATGAAAGATAGACACTGTGGATATTCTTAATTATCTTAAGTGATCAGAATTCAGTGTGATGTGTGAGGTGGACACTGTCAGGCTACATTAGCAACCTACAGTAGATGCCTGGACCACTACACTGACCGCCCAGGCCTAGATAGTCCCTTTAAACACAAAAACAACACACAGTTTATATTCATAGTATGATTAACAATGTCAACGATCACCCCGGTGCTATTTATGTGTTCATTTCATTAAGCGTCCCACAAAGCTATTGGCCAATGTGACCCTGGGCGTACAACAAACTTTGATCGCTTTGTGCCAAGATGTAATAATAATAAAACTTTATTTATATAGCACCTTTCATGACAGAGAATGCAGCTCAAAGTGCTTTACAGTGCAGAACGAAAATGTATACATGGTAACAGTAAAACTAAAAAGAAAAGCAAACCACACAATAAAAAACATTCAAACCCTGAGAACAGAATGAGGACATGAAAAGGAATTACCTGTAAAACAGATGAGATTGAACATCAGCTAAAAGCAAGGGTAAAGAAATGGGTCTTGAGCAGTGCTTTAAAGCGGTCGACAAAGGGAGCCTGTCTAAGGTGTCCTGGGAGCTTATTCCAGGCGGTCGGCCCGTAGAAACAGAAGGCTGTCTCACCATATTTGTTATACTGTATGTCATTTCAGGCACGTCAAGCAGGTTAGCGTTGGAGGACCTGAGGGGGAGGTTAGGGACGTATCTAGACAGGCAATCATAGAGATACGGCAGAGCCAGGCCGTTTAGTGCTTTATAAACAAGTAAAATAATTTTAAAATCGATCCTAAAAGCAATGTAGGCCAGATGTAGGCCACGCTTCAGAGCCTGGGCAAAGCCACATGTTGGAGCTTAGCTCCTTCCAGGAGCAATGCTCAAAAACATCCTACTGTAGAACCCAACAACCATAATTACGGGGCCATCACTAAGCTACTCCTTATATTAAAAGTAGCTTAAGGCATGCCAATACACGGGGTATGGGCATACTAATGGCATCACAATTAGCATATGCATTTTCTTTAACTACAGGTTCGGGCCGCTATGTGGCTCTGCCACACTGGGGGCTGGGGCTTTGTCTGAGTACCCGTTGTACCTGTTTTGTACCTGTGTATCTCTGTGTCCCTTTTGTGCCCATGTATGGAGATCTCTATATCTGTCTGTCAACCTGTGTCCCTTCTATACCCATATATGAAGATCCCTGATGTCATCAATCATTCCTAACACAGACCACCACTTTCTAGCTGTTATACCACAATGTTGAGGAACCAAAATCAAACCAAAGATGTCTCTACTGTCTATGAAATGTGACAAGCATCTCCTTGAATCTTTCATCATCACTCACAGCACAAATGCACGTTTGGGGATGAAGAAAAAGTCCCCATACTGTCATATTTGTCTATGCAAACACACTGACCTATAAACACGGGGAAACAAACCGCCTACTATACAATAACATGTGGGAGCTTGCCACAGATACAGTGTTATCTAGACTCTAGAAAAAGTGAATGAAGTCCAAAAGAGAATGCTCTAGATTCTAGACAATTATCTATTGAACTTCATTCATTTTGATTATACCGTTCCCCTTGTTCATATACCGGTATGGACCATATATGAACAAGGGGAACGGGATAATCAAAATATATAATATTTAATATGGTTAGAGTTTTGATGGAAATAAACCACATACCACTCTACCATTGACCTTCATTCATTTTTCAACCCTTTCCCTTGTTCATTATCTTTTGCTGACACTTTTGATGGAACTAAATCGCACTGATAGAAAGCATCAAAAATATGCTGTACTTAGTTTATAAAACTGCATCCTTTCGCTTTCATCAGTCCAATAAAGGTTTCGCTGACATTCTCAAGCTGTTTCTATGTGACCACAGTGGGATGGCTATACTATGAAGATATTTGGAGTAACCTACACTGTGTGTTCCCTCCCTCTTCTCTTTCCAACCACTCAACAAAACCATCCCATCTATATTATAAGCCTGTGTTAAAGGGAAAACCCTGTCAAAGTACATTATAGAATGAATCGCGTGAAACACCCAGCAGTCAGAGGTATTTGGTCAGTGACAACACCACACACCAGGTGAGTTAAGCCAAAATGTCCCTAATTTTCTTTCACATTTAATGTGAAAGAAAATATCATTTTAACATGAAAGGTAATTAAAAAGTATATTGTTGGTAGGCCTATTGGTGTACATTTTAGTTCATTGTGGTTGTTTAAAATGTGTGAATAATTGCTACATTGATTGGTTTGTTGTCTCATCCATTCATTGTTGATTAGTACGGATATAGGGGCTTAGTTCTTTGCAGTTTACAATAAACCTTTAACCCATTTAGACCGGGAACGCATTATTACTCATTATTACTTTAACCATTATTTTATGCTTTAACTATTACAAAATAGCAGATATACAACCTCACAGCGCGGCACCGAGTGACCGCGCTGCAAGCTTGTAGATCTGCTATTGTTGACAAATCTTGTTAAAAAAAAAGTCTTTGAATATTGACCCAATCCTAATATGTCTTCTACATCCTTCTAAGGTTTTAGAAAAACGCATGTTTCTACGTCAGTGGCTCTCAAACATTTTCATGTCAAGGACCCCTAGAATGATATTTATTTGGCTGACGACCCCATCTCAAAATATGTTGTTCCAGGGACCCCCCAGTAGCAGAGAATTGAGTTACAAAAATATATATTCAAGGATTTGCCATCATTCCCCATCAAAACCTCTCACCCTCTCCTCTGTATACCTACTGTACAGTGTACATACTGTACTGTACCTGTATACTGTTCAAAATTAGCACACTCATTAAGAAAGACAATTAATGTATTGTCTCTCAGTATAACAATACTTTGTGTTAAAGTGGATAACATTTTTAAAGCTAGCGTTCAAATAATTGTGTGGTCAATATTTGTATTTGACATGTTGATTAGCAAAATGACCTGTGAACAATTTCAATCACACACAGAGACATATTTCAAACAGAAATAGCACATAAGAACATGCAGGCCAGACTGTGGTTGCAGAGGGAAAGCACCCACACGGCACATATAGCCTACAGTAGGTGAATTTCCCGTGAAGAGGTAGACGGCGATGTGGTCTGAACTTATGTGAGTGAGAGTATCGTTCTCTCACTCACACACGTGTCTGTGTAGGCTCTACTAGGCGGTAATGTACTTTTTTTGGTATTTAGCAGATGATCATATCCAGAGCAACTTACACGCATGAGTCTGCAATCTGCATAAACCCTTATAAGCCAAAGACAGGGTAGGTAAATGGTCAATAGAGTGCAAAAATTAGTTAACTACTACAAGTTAAGTAAATAGCTTGGTAAAAAAATAAATCATATATCCAAATTGCTTTGTGCGTTTGTGGACATGCAAACAGTAGCCTATAAATCTATCTAAAACGTAGCATGTGTGAGCAAGTAAGCGACATAAATCCGCATAGAAGGCAACAATATAAAGGGGGTACTGGACATAAGTGAGGGTGAGTCTGAAGAGGTGTGATTCTGGTAGATGTACTGTATATAAGCAAAATACACTTGACTCCTGGTGGCTCATGTTTGTGTGTGTGTGTGTGTGTGTGTGTGTGTGTGTGTGTGTGTGTGTGTGTGTGTGTGTGTGTGTGTGTGCGCGCGTGCGCGTGTGTGACCAGGATGGGGGGACAGTCAAGGTCCTCCAGATACCGCTGGCTGTGGTTGTGGTGTGGCATCCTCACCGTGGCTGTGGTGGCTTTGGCTGCAGTTCTCACTTCAAGTAAACTAAGCTCCACCAACAAGGTATGCACATCTATTGTGGGTATATTCAGATTGGTGGCAAGGTTTAATGTATACTTTAACAAACAACCATTTATGGCTTGTTAATCATTCTGAACAGAACAAAATAAGAATTTTTCATTTTCATCAAACAAAGTGATCTTGACAAAGTATGAATCTGTAATGGTCAAAATGTGACCTGTCAACAATTATTAAATTGTGACCAGTGAAGTGATTTATCATGCTCTCACTGAAATAAACATAATAGTTCAAGTTAATTTTGATGTATTCTATAGTATAGAACATCATTTTAATTAGCGGTGTAAGCAGAATGTTGTTTTCCTTTTAAACTGTATAGTTCCCCTCCAATAGCCTTTCATTTGATTTACAATATATGGTCACCATATAATGGCATGCAAATATAATTCACTGTAATATGGATGGATAGAAGCTGCTTATTGACAAGGCACATTTAATTTAACTTGCCTCTAGGTGGCAGCATCTTCCTGATGCTGAGGTCTTCTAGTTAGAGTACAGTGAACTCATTACATTTCTGACTTTAAACTCATGATACTGATGGTGATCAGTAGTGTAAAGTAACTAATTACATTTACTTAAGTACAATTTTGTGGTATTTGCACTTTACTTGAGTATTTTCTAATTTCCAATACTTTTAGTTCTACTCGACTACTTCTCGGATCCAAATATTGTACTTTTACTCCTTTACATTTATTTGAAAACTTTAGTTACTAGTTACTTTGCACTTTGCAGATACAAATTATAATATTATAAAACATACATTAACCACTTTAGCCCTATATAGGCTATTTTAATATAGCCGATCTACAAGCTCACAACGTGTTGCAGCTTGTATATCTGCTATTTTCAAACATTTTGTACCTTTACTTTTGGAACTTTAAGTACATTGTGATTGCCAAACTTTCATACTTTTACTCAAGTACAATTTGAATTCCGGACTTTTACTTGAGTAAAGAATGCAAGTACTTTTTCCACCACTGATGATGATGATGATGATGATGTTGTTGTAGAGGAAAAAGAGAAGGTAATAATAACCATTATGATCCAAAGTGATGCTTTATCTTCCATTTTTCAAGGATGGCTCCTCTATACCAGAAAACAACACAACTTCGGGTATGTATATATAGGCTAATTAGTTACTGTACATTTTACCAGTTTTGTTATGGTTACATTTATCATGACATTGTTGAAAACAATCTGTTATCCAGTTTTTTTGCCTGTATTTAATTGTTTAAATAAAGGCTTTTGAATGGTATAATGGCAATAATATGTTAAATTAAAAGTGATAGGAACACACCTAACTTGAAGCTGTTTTGTTTGCAGCCACAGCTGCACGCGTTAAATCAGATGGTAAGTACAACATTTCAATTCTTAAAACCCTTAACGGTCACTTGATATGAGAAATTGTTTTAGTCTAATCTATATAAAGTTAATAAATTATTTATTGTGATGTGAGCTATAACTATCATGTCTACTCTCACCAGATTTCAGTCAGACAACTCAACTCAACTCAGTAAAAAAAGAAAAAAGACACACATTTACAGGGGGTGAATGTGGATTGAATTTGTCAGGACAATAGTGAACTTCCCTCAGGGGAAATCTAGAATCAGAGGTGGATGCTGGGGGATGGAGGCGGAGATGATGAAATGCTGGAAAAGTAATGAGCAGTAATAATTGTATAACAATGTTTGCAATCTGAACAGTGGAGCAGTGGCATAGCAGCATGCAGACCCTCAGCAGAGTGAGAGTGACCAATTGCATTCCGCAGCTTAAATAGAACACCTTATTACAAAATGAAGTAGGCCTATAGTTGGATATCGTTGTCGGGTGGAAACCTTGTATGTCCAAGACCGTTCGTTTTGCATTTATCATTTTAAAAATGAACTAAACTAGTGAAAACAGCAGATCTACAAGCACACATAGATCTGCTGTTTTCACTACTTTTGTGTGACAGCCTTGTATGATGAAGCAAGTTTTCTCCTTGAACTGAGTTGCAGATTTCACTCCATAGAGTGAAAGGTACAAATGGGAGAACTGATATGTGAAGTGGTGTTCTGTACACAATGTCAGAGCAGGCATAAAAAAAATGGGTTTGTTTTCCAGGTCCCCCACTCTCCTACATCCAGCTAACTTTGAGTAAGTATACTTCATGTAATGGTCTTGTAAGCTATTTACAGTTCTCTCTTGTGTGATTTAGATGTTCTGTTCATTCAGGCTGCTAATGTTTGGTATACTATCCCTTCCTCTAGTTGCCAACAATTTAGACATTTAGCAGATGGCCAGTAATGAATTGTTTTCTTTCCCCTGTTTTAGGTGTAGCTAGTGTGTGTGAGTTACAGTAGATGACAGGAGTGGATAGGGTGTGACGATGACCTCACCTCCCCAAAAATAGCCTACTATTTTAATCTTGCAAGCCTAAAGTCTAATTTATGATTCACACATCATATTGTTGTTAACTTGATTGTTATTTTCCGTGAGCGACACAGTCATGCTTTATCTACACTTACAGGTGATATTAGGTGATGTACTATTGATAGTTTTGCTATACACCAACTATATGTGCTTAATGTTACACACATGCGTGCACACACATACAGGCTGAAATAAGAAAGATAAGAAACAGTCCTGTCATGTTTCCATTGTTGTACTGTTCCTCTTACTTCACTGTCTTTTTCCTGTGTGAAGTGGGTTCCAAGAACCACAACAAACCCAAAGCAGAGCTTCAAATACAGCAAGGTGTAATTACCCACAGCCCACAGAGACAAAAAAAAAAGAAGTATTTTTAAGAGATGCAGCCGTTTACACTTTGCATGTTGCTTGACAGAACGAAAAATGTGTTAAGAGAGTGTGGGACGAAGTGTATAGAAGTCACTCAGACAGAAAACAGACAGTAATCTCAACTTCAACTCTTTATTGATGTCTTCAAATGAACCTGATTTGAACCTGTGTAGGAGTGTACAGTGTTCATGGTGTTATGAGATGACTGGTAATGAATAATGTGCTAGTTCTAGCCTAAAGCACTTGCCCTAGCCTTGATGACCTTGCAGACTTTAGAATGTAATTTAGATTATTGGGATGATATATGGTCTGTAATAAAGGAGATACTGATCGGGGGAAAAAAGTGTGGTGCTGTATCTAGGAAACTTGACACAGGAAAACACACATAGAGAAGACATGTATCTGGTCAAGGTGCTGCTGGCAGCCAGCAAAAAAGCAATCACAAGATGTGGTATAAAAGTGACCCTCCTACTCGTGAGCAGTGCCTGTGCATTGTGGAGGAAATATACAGTATGTAACAGAGAGATTTACCCATAAACTCAGGCTACAAGAAGAAACATTCATGGAGAAATGGGAAAAATGGACTGCACATAAAACCCAACAGGATGGCACCACAGAAAACAAACTTTGAATGGACTAAATTGTGAATCTTGAAATGATGTAATGAAAAAAATGTCACAAATATGATTGTGACAATCTGCAAATTGACCTCCTATAGTTTGTAGTTTCAATGTACAGATTATTTACTTTTTTGATATTATAGGATACTGTTTAGACTGATGAATGGTTCTTGGTTTACCTATGATCCGAGATTACTCAATGCATTTGATGTATCGCCTCATGTTTACCGTGCTATACTGTAAATCCCTCTGGATTAAGAGCATCTGCTAAATGCCTGAATTGTAAATGGAAACAGCATTTTAAAACAGGGAGGCCTCTTTATGACATTTCCTAAAACTCTGTGTGGTAAGCTTAAGTAGGCTTTCATGTTAAATGGCATATCAGTGAAGTATACTTTGAATATAGGTTTGCTTAATCACCTGCTTTTCTCCTGCCTCAGGTCACGACGATGGACACTCATGGCAGACCGATGCTGATGTTTTTGTCAGCGCCCCCGAGCCCCACTCCCTCATCCTCCAAAACAGCTCCATCCATTGCAGAAGCGAAGGCATTTACTTCTTCTATGCTTATGTCACCTTCTACAAGATTCTGGCAGAACATCAAAACATGCGGAAAAGAACAGTGACTCTTTATGGAAATGGCATTGACAAGAAGGAGAGGAAGCTGTTTGAGGGTGTCTATTCTAGTGAGGGAGAGGGTTCAGTGTCAATGGCCAAGATAGTGAGGCTCCAATATGGTGATAGTGTCAGGTTAAATATCACAAATAAGTATCGAACTGATCCGGGAAATACATATTGGGGTGCCTATAAAATCTAAATCCACAAAGGCAGAGTAACCGGCCCTCTGCATTGATCAAGAAACAACAGCATTTTCAGTTATGTATTTCAACTGAACACCCTTGTGGAAAAGTGTGTGGACATTTGTGGGCATTGTGAACAATTAAGCTACCGTATATTCAGGTGAATGTAAATCGTTTAGCTGTTTAGGTTAAGAATAACTTTCACTGTTATTTGATTGTGTAATTTATTAAATGAGATTCATGTGGAGACTATACAAATGACTAAGGAATACTTAAAAAACAACTCTGTTAAAAAGCCAATGACCACACAGTGGTGCACTGGTGCCACCACGAATACATAAACTGTACATGCTATTATTTTAACATGGCATCGCATAGTCTTTACAAACACTCTTTCTTAATTCAGTTATTTTGATTTGTACTTTCTATTTTATTTAGTTTTTATAATTTTATTTTAGTGCATCGATTTGGATATTGCAGATATTAAATCCATTGTACCCACAATGACAATAAAAGCTTTGCATTGAATGTAAAAACATCGGCAACTGCCAAGTCTGAAGTATGCTGTACATCTCCAATGACATTCAAGACCTTGACAGTGCTAACATAAAAATGCCATTTCTGAATGCATTTGCAAGGTCAATGCATCCAATCTGTGTAAAACTACAACCGCAGTTTACAGCAAGTTACATTTAGACTAGTAGGAAAGAGGGGGTTTCCTGTATCCCCCGGAAATATATTTCTAATCAGTGTTTTCTTATTGGAAAAAATGTGCAGGAAAAAGTTGTCAAAATGTCCCATCTACCCCAAAACCCCCTTTTTGGTATATGGCTCTGGTGAAATTTGTAAAGGCAAATATTAATTAGCTAGAATTATATTAATAATTGAATTAGGCTTTATATCTTGCAGGCACTATAGCAACAAGCACAATACAGGAAACCACATTTGGTGCAATATTAGTCACTGTGGCTCCAACATCCTTGCTCCTATACTGTAGCTTCATCAGAACATGGGGACTGTTTGATTTTAAAGCACTGTCCGTATATACAGGTAAGTAGGTAAGTAGGTAAGTAAGTAAGTAACTAAGTAACATAACATTGTGTATTATTTATTGTTTTGTATCAGGGGTAAGTTGTTCTTCTCAAGCAAGAAACATAAGCACAAGAAAGAACTATTGAATGCTGAATGTGTGTGTTTCTATGGTACACCTGTTTGCATCCTCTGTTGCTTGTGTCCAATGAATCCATTTAATTTGACTTCAAATGAGTATGAGATCCATCATGATTGTCATTCACAAATCCAGTTCACTTTAAGGTCACCAAGACCATTACATCCTAGGAGAATGACTACATTTTTCAACCCTCAAATGCAGTTTTGTTTTATATTGTTTTCCTTTGTTGCCCATTAATTTCTACCTCCTGGAAAACATGTTTCTTGTGCAATCCAAGTAATGAGTCAGATTACTAGTCTTGCAGTTATTTAACTTCTGAGGCCCAACTATTAAAAACTTGATAAGGACTACCACCTAACACACAAAAAGAAAGTTGCAAAAACACTGCGATTGCAGTGTCCTTATGTTGAGTCATACATTCCTCTTTGACCTCGTATTCGGAGTTATCCAATCATGTTCCGTCCAGGAATTATTTTGGTTTTAATGGTGGACAAAAATGTTGGCATTCCTGCAAGCCATCTTGAATGTCGACCTTTCAGGACCAAAAATACTGTACATTTATGTATTTATGGCCAAGTACTATTTTCAATTTCAACATGAAATGGATTTCCACCCTAATGAGAGCGCTGAGTCGACACTCGACAGTGCAGTCAGAGCACTGCTTACTGCGGGCACTAGCTCAGCTATCGCCTCGCTAAATGTCAATTTATGCTTTTAGCAACAAGTGCTGAATTACACACTGTGTCTCACAATGTTCTGAGTTTTGAGCATCGATACTGCCTGCGACTCACAGACAGCTTTACCAGATATAAATGTAAACAAGGAAGTGAATGTAGTCTTGTGCATCTCTGTGTTAAATGAGCTTCTATCATCTTCCCAGCCAATCAGAGTAAAGGGGAGCACACACCGGCTGCGGACGGCGCGCGTCAAAGGTAGTTCCGACGAAGAAATCTGATTGGTTGAAATAGCTTTCTACCCGTGTGTCGTGTGAATAATATAATAATATAATATCATGCTCAATGATATCATTTTGAGCAGTTTGTAAAACACTTAAACCTGTTTTTATCCTGGGATTTTTTAGCAATTTGCATGAAACATTCTACACGCAATCTAAGGACCTTTATCTAACATGCCTATGAAGTGCACAAAAAAGAAAATAATAATAATAATAAAGTGGCCAAAAACGCCTCAAATCATGAACACAGCCTGCGATGTGTGTGAAATATTGCACGCACATTCCCACTAGGTCAAGGAACACATGCCACCCTTCTCACATTGGCCTGTTATAGCGCCACCAGCGGGTCAACTTTTGCATAACACATTTTTGGAACAAAATGCCTAAAATCACGCATGCAGCGTGCAATTTTCACATTGGCCTATTATAGAGCCACCAGGAGGCCAAAAAAACCTACCTGACCTGCCAGAGACCTGTTCTCCTTTCATACTTTTTCCTGGCTTGGCCACTTTATCGCTGCTTGCAGCTATATTTTGATTTTGATTTAATTGTCCATACCGTTCATGTACACTGCTTGTCTGCATTGTAGTTCGATTACCATTTTACGTCAGTAACGTCAAAAAGAGAGCACTGCCTGCGATCTTGACGTTTAGTTTTTTGGTTTGTATTGTGTTTTTATTTTATGTACAGTATCCCTAAATGTCCTGTATTTTAATAGCCTAGTTCTAGACCCTGAATCGCTAGCCACACCCCTTTAAAATGTTGTTTTGGCGATTCAGAGGTCTAGAATTGCTCTCATTGAAGAGGTTTTCCTCGTTCGAAAATCCGTACGGCGAATCAGCGTTGTAAATCAGTGTCTTGTCATCAGCGTGGGTGGGGGTTTCCCAGAACTCATGTGCGTTTCCAAGTAAACAAGCTCCGCAGCCGTATCGTACCGCGCATCGCGTCGCCCGTCGCAGTAATATGCGATCGTATCGATCTTGCTATGAAACACCAGTAGCAGGCATGTTATGTAGTGTTTGATATCTATAGTTCGTAGTGCTCCTATTCTGCCTGTTTCTTTGGTTAGCAAGTAGCACTAGCAAGCAACAGGCTATAGCCACTAAAGCCAGCCACATAACAACACTACGTCATCTGCTTTGCTACTGTTGTGTTGGTCAGACGGTGAACCAATCGCAGAAGATTGCCTCTTTGGCAACGCCATCCCAGCAATCGCCCTGGGTGGGAGCAACTTGGCCTGGGTGGGAGACTGAATAATGGAGTGAAACGAAATGTCAATTCAGGCTGAGTGTCAGGCTAGTATTTTAAAATGGGAAAAAAATCCAATTAAAAAAAGTAAAAAAGAAAAAGATCGATACAACCATCAGCAGAGATCGAGCAGTATGGACCTCAAGACGAGAATGAGGTGTTTTGTCCTCATTTCACAACGACTGACTTGAGGTGTAAAGTCTCCACATCTGATCCGCTGTCTGTCCTGTGTCCTCCCACAGCGGAGGACCCCAATGAAGACAAAAAGCGGTCAACAGCGGTTTTAGGCATGCTGTACATGCCGATGGCTCCGATCACCATGGCAGCGCCACACAAAAACGGAATGTCTATGCGGAAACCGAATAGGTATACCGACATCACTACAGAAACCACAATGGAGAAGGACGTGGCGAACCCTTTGAGGATGTTGTCAGCGTACCTCACCACCACGGCCACCAGGAGGCCCCCGAACCCCTGATTGATAACGGACATCCACACCATCGGAGTGTAACCGAAGAAGAAACCGCGAGCAGACACCTTCGTTCCGTCTTTCCACCAAAGTCCCAGTATGCCGAGGACCGTGCCAAAGAGTCCCATCTGGACATTCCGGACCCAAAGGGAGGCAGAGGTTCCTTTGAGGATCTTCTCAAAGTACACGCCCGCAAATCCTGATGACAGACAGCTGACTAACACGGCGGCCAATCCCACAAGTTGGTTCTGTCCGGACGAATCAAAGGCCAGTTCCTTCTGGCCTTCCTGGCTTACCTGTACAACGGCCACCCCGGCAAACAAGAGCAGCAGAGAAACCCACTGGACTCTGGACAGAGTCCTCTTCAACATCATCACGCTGAATAACGCTGTGGTAAGGATCTTGAGCTGGTATGTTACCTGGAAGCTGGCAGCTGGCAGGTTGGATATGGCGACATACTGCAGGTTGTTTTGTAGCGTATAGATAAGGGAAGGGACGGCCATTTTCAGCGTGTCTCTGTACTGTACAAACACGCTGTCATACAGGAAGAGCACTGTTCGCTTTAGATTAAATCTTTTCTGCAGGAGGATGATGAGCAGACAGGCCAGAACTTTGAGGATCTCTGACATGACCACGGCCGAGGTCGAGAGGAAACGCTCGCCGGGCTGCATGCAGATGTATCGCATGGTGAGGACGAGCGATGCATTCTGCACCACCAGCATCACCAGGCTGATGTATTTCAACTTCCTGCTGTTGGTTTCCTTGGGGCGTTCTGCCATCTTCTCTTCTTCCCCCGCCTGGCTCGCCATGTGGGCAACAGCGGTGTGGAAAATGTTACTCTCTGGAACCAAGAGAATGTCTAACCCGAGTGGTTCACAAGGTGGTTCAATTTAGAGAGGCTGAAATTGGGAAAAGGGCTCTGTACGACACTGGGGTATCTGGGTTGTAAGACCCAGATAAGGATAGTACAGAAGGTGCTGAACTTCTCTCCTAATGGGAGTTTGAATTGGTCGAGGGTCTTGAAGGCAGAGTGTTGAAGATATAAATATTATAGGTATAATAGCAGTAATCTGTATAAGTTGAGTCCTGGACAATCGACATCACATCACTGAATGTCGGGTCTCTGCGACTATGCTTTTATTGCTGTTAGTGTTAAACGCTTGTGTCATGATGAAGTATGTCCATATTTGGAGTCCCACCACGTCAGCCATGCACGAATACAGAGTCCCCAGATGTCATACTTAGATCTATCAGTCAGCTCCATACATCAAGTTCTAAGTTGGACCCAAATATGTGGTACGACTAGTTCTTGAGCGGTGCTAACAGCTCCTTCATCTGGCTTTGTCTGTACTGATGTTTCCTTTTGAGATTGGCACATTTCACCCAGGTTTTTTCATCTCACTCAGCAACAAAATAAACAGAAAATAAACAAAAATTCCCCCAAGGGTCTTACTTGTGAGTCAGACCCTCTGTCGCTGGAGACAATGACGTAAGACGGTGGGTCTGACTACTATAATTGGACACTAACAATGGAACTTTCTGTTTCAAGTTCAAAGTGTGACATCACATCTTTGACGTGTGTAACATCATTATGGCTAGAAGATTGCTGTACTGTCATGACCCCTACCTGGACTAGGCTGATGAAGACAGAAATGTATTGTAGATGTGGATGTGGTATCTCAATGATAGGAGCACTGCCAGGTAAGCACATCACCAGAGGGAGACCAAGAGCTTGGCATGAGGGCAGAGTGCAACCTAGCTCTGGTCCATCGCTTTCACCTCCCGCATTGCTCCCGGTGAAGCTCTGACAGACCCGTCGGGAAACGCATGGACTCGAGATTGTCGGCCCCGCCGAGCGCTCAATACTAGTGAAAATAAACAAAACCGTTTCACTACTCACCAAACCAAAGGTCGTTTTGCGCTGTTGAAAGTCTATTCTCCGCGGTGGTGAACCCCTCAGCACCCCACCTACTCTGTAAAATATATTATTTTTGTCAAGAAAAAAAACGCACCCACCTCGAGCCACCTAGCGGCCACCACAGATACAATGGTTCACAACCCGGAAATAAGCGGCGGTCGAGTTGGATGCACTTTATTTCATGACAAAAATAATGTATTTTACAGAGTAGGTGGGGTGCTGAGGGGTTCACCACCGCGGAGAATAGACTTTCAACAGCGCAAAACGACCTTTGGTTTGGTGAGTAGTGAAACGGTTTTGTTTATTTTCACTAGTATTGAGCGCTCGGCGGGGCCGACAATCTCGAGTCCATGCGTTTCCCGACGGGTCTGTCAGAGCTTCACCGGGAGCAATTGCGGGAGGTGAAAGCGATGGACCAGAGCTAAGTGCAACCCAGAGGTAGCCTCGTACCCGCCCCTCTTCCAGAAACCATTTCATCCTCCTGGAGAACGGAAGTTGGTCGTTTACTAGGCTAACCCAGAGGACCACCCCCCCTCCTAGGCCGCATCATTGAGGGACGCTACATACCTGCCAGAGCAGTATAATCAGAGAGTGGTGTCACCGCGGGGTCAGAAACAGCGCTGGTCACGTGGTTCATTGTCACTTTACACCTCATAGACTTCAATGCATTTTGTAAACTTCCGGTTGGCCGTTTGTCACTATACGCCAATAGATGTGTGCGTAGAAGACCTGGCCCCATGAAGTGAACGGGAGTGACGCAACTCTCCATTCTAGGGCTCTGATACCTGCCCACCTGTTTAATCAGCCCGATGTCTCAACACCTGCGTGGACCAGCTAGGAGGGGGGAGGCACCTTCACTCTGTGCCTCAGTCTCTTGGCTCTCTCCTAGGTGAAGGACGTGCTGTCGGGCGGTAAGGAAACTATGCCACACACTCTTGCTCATTTCCAAATAGAAATGCCACATTGACTGTCCACATCTTCTACCCTAGGCAATGCGGGGACAATAAGCGGCATCACTGAGAAGAGGAGGAGGAAATTGGAAAGGAAACCCTTGGAAGGATTCCAGGCCTAGAGAACACAGTTATGATTTGAGTAAAATACTCACCCCCTTTACGTCATTAAATGATGCACTTGCCCACTGCGGCAACGCCTTATTATTTGATACAGTTAATATTAAGTAAATTATTTAATTATAGAACACAGCGGCCACTTAGGAAGGAAGAAGTCATGTTAAATAAATACTCACCTACCTGGGTAGGAAAAGTAACGTTAATACTCACCTCGGGAACAGCTGCCATAGTGTTGAATACTCACCCACCTAGGAAGGGAACCCTATAGCTACTACACCCTGGAAAAGAGAAACAGCCTTAATCCTAAATCTACCTGGGAAAGAAAACCCTACCCTAAATACTCACCCACCTGTAAAAGGAAAGTAACGCTCAGCCCTGCCTATCCTAGCGAGAAGTGAGACGATCAAATCTACCTGTCCTGGTGAGAAGAAAGTAACGCTTAACTTTACCTGCAGGGGGAAAAGGGAAGAAAGACTGTTCAACGTATAATTACCTGTGAAGGAAGAAGACATTAGAGACATTCTCATTTTGCATTATACTGTTTATTTTTTAGTGATTCTTCCCCCTCCCCGCACTCTGGCTGAGACCCCCCAATAAATACGTTGTTTGGCTTTCACTCTGCAAAGTGTTGTGTATTGGTTTGGTTTGGTATATTATTTACAAACAAGACTGCGTCAAAGCCCAGTATATGGCCAGTGTACTTGTTTTTACTTGTGAAAAGTTAACATGCCATAGCCTGGAGGGACAATTGGAATTGCTCTAAATTTTTCTCGTCTGTTGTTGCTACAATTTACAATTTAGGCATTTAGCAGATGCTCAATTAATCCAGGGAAGATTTACAATAAGCATGCAAGAACAGCACATGGTACTGTAATACATCAAATGCATAGAAACAGTAATTTAAAATCGTAGGTAAACAGTAGAATAACCACACACAAAACAAACACAATAAGCTGTAGGCTACATTGAAGCTACACACAATATAGGATGCCATCTAAATTACATTTAAGCCTTTGCATAAGCCCGCAAGGTCGCCAAGGCTAGGGCAAGTGTTACGGTAAGTGCTCTGTGAGTGATGTTTATTTACCAAAACAAATTGGTTGATACAGCCAGTGTATTGGCCGGTGCCAGGTGGGACAATACTGATTGATGATCAGAAAAACTGAAAGTGGCAACTGACAGGATGAATGAATCCAGGCCTGTGATAAGTGAGAGTTGAGACTGAAGAGACAGAGGGAGAGAAGATAGACTGTGAAAGAAAAATACAAGACCTTGGCATGAAACAATCACTGGTAGCAGAATAACAAAGGCCCATTATCACTTCATTGTACAGTATAGTTCCTCAATTGTGAATCACTTGACTTCAAGTCATGTTGGCATGTAATTCCAGTATTACAATGTCATTTTCTAACGAAGTACAGTAATATTCCACTCATTTGAATTCATGTTGCGCTCTGTATGCTCTGTATGCTGTGGTTGCTGTGGATAGTCACACCATCCACATGTGATTTATGGCATGATGACTGATGATGTTTTGTCATGTGATTGTCCAGTCCAAAGAACTGAGGAGGACTAAGAATAAAGTATGAAATGAAGCGTGAAAAAAATTGCCTTGGTGTTGGGCTGTCAACATGACTCCTCAGTTAATACCTACCTGAAAGACACAAAAAAGGGTCAGCGACCCATTGAGGCTGGGTCCCAGACACCAGTTTGTAGCCTACTGCAGAAACAAAAAGGCAACTTGCCGGGCCCACTGCACTTGGAACTATAGTATGTACTGTAGCCTGTACAGAACAATACAGTGTATATACAATATTGACTTATAAATATTGCACATACAGGTACATACTACATACACTGCATATTAATAAAAAATAACACCACCACAGTTATGAGACATTAGTCCCTGGACCAAGCAGAGCCACCGTTTGCGGCCGTGGCATCGAAAAGCCTCAGGGCTCTTCTACTGGCACGAAGGACTGACCGAGTCTTTTATTCTTCTGTGTGGGGAGATGAAACTTCCAGTATCCATGGAGCTAAGCCGCCAGCCCGCCACTCTATCTTCTTCTGGAGGGGGTGGGAGGAGTTGGCAAGGATAACCTCGAGCTTCTCATCTCTGCCACCAACTCCACAACACCGTCCAGTTTAGCACAGCTAGTGCGACAACAGAGCTTTTTCTTCACCAGCTTGTCCTGTCGGTTATAGTGTCTCTATAATGTTGCTGTAAAAACGTTCACGCTGCTGGTTCTCTTTCCCCTGGAGAAGCTAGTGTATGAGCTGGTAGTGTCTGAGCTGGCCACCCCTCCTGGGAGGCAGATACGTGCCAACTCTTTCATTCTCTTGCCCCTGACCTTTGTTACTGCTGATTGTTGAAAAGCCAGCATGACAGAATCTTCTCTCTGCTAGTCTGGGTGTAAAAGTCCCAGGCAGGCATGGGAGCTCAGTCCTGATGATTGTGACCCCTGTAGAGCTTTGGCTTGTGGTGGTGTGTCTGGTTCCCAAACATTGGATTGGGACCCATTTGTGGGTCACAGACAGATTTGTATGGGTCAAGACTCAAGTAAAAATCCAATTTTCTTTTCCAATATATTTAAAATATTTCTATATTTCAAAGGATTTGCCTTGTGTGCTTGTAGATCTGCTATTTTCACTAGTTTGGGTCCCGGGAAAACGTCTAATCTCTCTTTCAGGTCTCAACCTGAAAGGTTTGGGAACCACTGGTGTAGAGCATCTTCCATACCAAGTGCAGTGAGCTATTGTCTCACCATCTTAATGATTCCCACATGATTTGACCAGCACAGGTCCTTGCTGATGTGAACCCATGCAGAAGAAGCTGCTCACCTTCCACTGCATCCCTGTTTTTGTGAATGGAGCAGGCGCTATCTGTAACTCCCACAAGATAGCTTAATTAGCATATAGGGCGGGCCCCCTTGCCTTACCTTGCCTTAATCCTCTTCGCTCCGGACGGAGCATAGGGCTTCTAAGATTTGCCTCCAGGCGACACGATCTTAGTTTTCTTCTCTGCTTCTCCCCAGGTGATGTTGATCTTCTGCAGCTGCCTCTCGTACCTCGGGGGTTCCAGTCAAGAGCCCATTGTGGTGTTTGACTCCGGCTTCCTCAGTGTGTGTCCAATCCACACCCACTAGTAGCCTTATTTGCAGTGGGATCTGGAAGGAGAAATCAATACATTAAGTCTGTCAGTCAGTTAACTCAGCTGTCAGTCAAAACTGCGGTCACCTGACAACTTATTGAGCTTCACACAAGAAATAAAACACATATAGACAAATGCATAGCCAGGCTACAGAAGATAAAACATGGTAAATAAATCAAAATTAGGATGGTTACGCATTAAAAGCAACTTTGTATAAATGTTAAGTGGGAAATATGGCACATACATATTCATATACTTAGCATACAGAGTATGTGAACAAGCAAACACCATACAAAACAGTTTCAGACACACACACAAAAAAAAGAGTACTAGTGGGTGAGGTGCCTGAATATATGACTTTTCAGACTTGGGGAGTGAGTCTGACTGATGTTTATTCCACAGCTTGGGAGCCAGAAGGGAGAAGAGTCTAGGATGTTTGAAGCGTTGGCCAGGGTGTTGTAGAGAAGGGAGGGACAGACATCTCATGTTTGCTGATCTAAGGGTGTGGGAAGGGATGTAGTAGGGCTGCATCATATCCACTACCTACAGGATATGATGCAGCCCTACATCCCAGACGATTAGATCGATATCACACTTGATGATGTAAGCCGGGTCAGCCTGACCCATGCGAGACTAGGGTGCCATGCTTGGTTGCCTTGTAAGGAGCCAGTGGAGGGAGTGCTAGACTGCTAGTACTAGTATTTTGTATACTACTTAAACTTGTTTTGAGGAAAAATGCTGCTTTTTGTCCCAAAGCGACTGCAAAAGATTGCTGCTATTTGTTTCAAAAAACGTTATACCATGTATATATAACATGTACGATGAAATGTGACATAGCTATAATGCTGTGCCCCCTCCAACTGTATTATATTTTGATACTTGCTTTGGCAATGGAAATGTTTTCTCATGCCAATAAAGCCCCTTTTAATTTAAATTGCTGTGAACTACATGAAAAGCCCCCAGGCATCTCCTGGAACTGAGGAGCAACCATGACAACAATCATGATGCATAATGGTGTAAATACTCAAGAGCAACCTTCCTTCCTTCCTATATCGTCATTTGGCAACAAGAAATTGACCTTTTAGCGATGACCACATTCTAGAGGAAAATAAATAAATACGCAAATAAAATAATAAATGTGACTTTACACTGCATAAATCAGTAGTTCCCAATCTTTTTTTTTATTTCAAGGACCCTGAGTTTGGTATCGTCATAACGGCAATGAAACAAATTCAATCCTTGATAAAATTCAGGATATGACACATTTCTCAAAGCTACCTTTGGGAATTGACTGCAGCACAAATGGAGTCTTAAAGGTGACAGCATTGTGAGGGTGGGAAAGGCCACCTAGATATGAAGTCTCACATTGTGCAGGTTCAGTTTCACAACTTTGATCTTATTAGTTTAATGCTGCCCAGCACAATGAAAAGGGCCATTTGTCTCCCTGTGGAATCCAGTGGGAGGCTGCTGAGTTACATATTACAGATGACCTCTGCTTTCGTCACAGAGGGGGAAATACAGCTTTTGTCAGAATGACACAATCGAACACACTATAGTCAAACATTTACAAAACCTTTAGTATCAAATCAAATGGCAGGTGATTGGTAAGTGATATTAAAAAATAAAGGGGTAGTAAACGGCATTAACATGAGTATGACGTGTATAGGTGAGAGACCCTGTAAATAGATATACTGTGATATTTTGTGTATAACTATCCGTGACTGTGCAACACTGTCCAACACTTTGGTCCCAAATTAGATATTTTGAATAATACTGTCCGGATTGCAATGAAGATAAGATACCATAGGGGCGCCCGCTGGCCTACTGTGCTGGCGCATACCACTTAGGCATTGCGACATAGGCATGGATGCCTGGTGGTGTCGCTCGTTCGATTCCCGATCCGGATGACCTTTGCCGCGTGTCGCTCCCCATTTCCTGTCAGTCTACTGTTCTATCCAATAAAGGCATAAAAGCCCAAAAACTTTAACAAAAAAAAGAAGATACTATAAGGCACATTCAGGTGTCATAACAGCAACAGTAGTGAGAATGAAACACACAAGGTGCATGTAAGTGTAAAGGGTCAGAACCTACCAATATAAATGCAGTTTAACAGACTTTCAGCCGGGAGTATCTGAATGAATATACTCTATGTACAGTAAATCAATTAACAATGTACATGAGTGAATCCTATCCTATAATAAAAGAGGGTGGGTGGACCGTGATCAAAAATATAACATCCGGACCTGCAAGGTGCACGGTCTGTCCGATCCGCACCAACCATGGTGCAAACACTGTTCAAGGGTCTGCCATCAGAGTAGCCACACCAGGGGTCATGTGTGGCACCCAGCCGTCAGGTGCACCAATGCTCCAATCAGCACCTAACTTGGCACAAACACTGTTCAGGGGTCTGCCATGAACACACACACACACACACACACACACACACACACACACACACACACACACACACACACACACACACACACACACACACACACACACACACACACACACACACACACATACACACACACACACACACAGGTTTGCAATTGCTACTTTGTGGGGACATTACACATAGTCTACTATCTTTGTGGGGACATTCCATTCATTTTGAACCCTAACCCTAAGTCTAACCCTTAACCTAACCCCTAAACACCTTGTGGGGACCTATTAATAAGTACCCACAAGGTATTGTGCAAGGATTGTACTATCTTTGTGGGGACATGAGGTCCCCACAAAGTAGTAATTCCCTGTCCACACACACACACACACACACACACACACACACACACACACACACACACACACACACACACACACACACACACACACACACACACACACACACACACACACACACACACACACACAGATCATTAGCCCATGGCAATTCTCCAATCAGGACATAGGCCAGTGTGGTGTTTGGAGGCTGGCTATGAGGAAGACATCAGAATGCTGGTGACAGCCAGCTTTATAGTTGAGCCCATCATAGGTGCCAATTGCCAGCCTGGTTCCAAATAAAAGTTAGCCACTCACACTCAGACACCACTCAGTCACCATTCACACCATCTGGTAGTCAATAGGCCACACGCACACACGCACGCACGCGCGCACGCACACACGCACACACACACACACACACACACACACACACACACACACACACACACACACACACACACACACACACACACACACACACACCACTGAGGGAAGAAAGATGTTGAAATTGAGCAAACGTTGACTTTTAAGTGCAAGTGTTTTGGATATAAAAATGTATAATACACCCAGTGTGAAGTGAGCGGTGCTTTTTATGAGGTCATTTCATTAAGCGTCCTGCGAAATTGGCCAATGAGCCAAGTTTGGGACATACATACCGGTACGTACGTAGGCCTACATACTGTACATACAAACAGACAAAGCCAGATGTAGGAGCGGTTAGTACCGCTCAAAAATGGACACAGTCAACGGTGAGCGTGATCCACTGGTTTCTACAGACCCATTCTTTTTTATTTCCGCGGATTCAAATCCACCATCTTGGAATTTCCAAAAAGCAACCGGCATGGCAACCCATGACTTAGACCTACACATACCAGGTGCCACTCAAAGTTCAAAAAGGTATTGTCACAACATGCACATCCAAATAGTCACTGGCGCAAGATGAAGTGTAAACATATCAAAGGAAAAAAAGATGTCTAACCACAAATGTTCTTCCTCAGGTATCAGGTACCAATATGACCCTAAGTAGGCCTAGGCCTGTTGTGTCATGTGAACACTGAGCAAAATTATAAAAATATGTAAAACCTCTCCAAATGCAAAGAGAAAGGCAATTGTGTTGTGTTTGTTTGTGTGTGCGTGCATGCATGCATGCAAACGTGTATGCGGGCGGGCGCGCACGGTGTGGATTATGACGACTACAACATCGTGCGGTTAGTTTCACAAATTGCACTGACACGTAGGAAGGAAACTTTGAATTGTAATCATCTCCCAGTGTTAACAGGGTTTTACTGTAGTTCCACAGAAAGCTGAAATAGCATGAGGTGAGACGGATGTCACAACAAAAACAACTCCCTGTGGTAATAGGTAGTCACCGTTGCTGCACTGATGTCTTTGAATGTTTCTAAGGTACACAAACTGAATATTGTTTGTGTATATCTTGTGTAGGCATATCTGGAGTTGAGTATTGAGCAAATAATTAATATATAGACCTGTTCAACCTACAGGTCTTTACAGGCTACCTTGCAATTTTAGATTATTATTTTGTTACTAAGAAAGTGGAAAGTGATACTGAATGAGAAAACAAAATCAATAAGAAAAACTGAAGCTGCTGCCCTGGACATTTTCGGACGTGATTTTCATATAATTTCCCCCTCCTGACATTCACAAGCGGTCAGTTGAGAAAGTGGAAGAAACAGTGAAACTATTACAGAGACAGAGAAGGAGAAGTAGGCTTACTTATTGAGACCTGTTTCACTGCCTGGTTTTTACTTGGTTGCATCACCGACCAGTAATGAGTCAGAAAGGAATGCTGGCTTAGACATTCTGTGTGTCCGTGTAAACAAACACATGTAGGCCTACAGTAGAAGTTTGAAAAAGAAATCTCCCAAAATAACTATAAATAATATTAATAATATATTAATGAGTTATTCAATATGTCTCTGGAATATGTATACTATAATCTATAGTATATTCTGGAGGAATGGATCATCCACAGTGTAGATGATCCACTCGCTAAACTCAAATGGTCTTTTTTCTTTTTACAACGGCCTCAATTTGCTTATACACATTCAAGCATATAACAAATATTAATAGGGTGACTGGCAGATTAGTCAGTTGAAACATATGAAACTTGTGTGTCCTAGGTGTCCTGTAACTTACTGTATGTAAATAAACACAACATAAATAAAGTATTACAGCAATGGTACGTAGCCTAATCAATAATTGTGTAAGAACAAAGCTACACCAATAGAGTGTAGGCCTATGCGTGTGACATCATCATACCTGGACATTATGCGGGAACGCCTACTGAGTGGCAAAGACTACTTTCTGGCCTTGACAGCACATAGATCCAAACAGAAAAGTCCTATCTGATTGCATTAAAGAACATTAAACTCGCTTTGCCACTCGATTTGCCATTCACTTTATGCATGCGCATACCCTCTATATGAAAGAACAGCTCTTGGCTCTAAAGATATTTGTACGGTATTTCTGGAAAAAGAGACACAATGGAATCTCACTGCTCACTATAATAATCCCTTCAGCGCCCACACCTTAGGTGGGGTTGGCGATAGGGCCTTTCTGTGTGGAGTTTGCATGTTCTCCCCGTGTCTCCTAGGGTAGATACCCTCACAAAAACATGCAGTAATCCTGGTCTCAATAATGCCTCCCCCTGGCCAGCCAGTGCGCCTGATGGAGGGGAAAGGAACTGGTTGGAATAACGTGTTCCTTCCACGCGCTACTTCCAAACCAGGGAAATCTCCACTGTCAGGTGAAAAGAAGCAACTTGTACTCCTCATGCATAGAAGGAAGCATGAGGTCAGTCCGTTGTCTCCCCAGGTGCGGCAGAGGTAGAGCAGAGCCCAGGATTACATAGGCAATTGGCACTGGGTGATAAATGGGTTACAAAATTGTGGGATAAAAATTTTGTAAAAAAAAAAGGATGGAAATCTAAAATGATTTGATAATCTACAGTACTTTTCTGGGGACTCACTTTACAAACTTTGTAGTTTAAAAACTTTGTAGTTTCATGTAATTTCTAAAACTCCCCATGGGATATTCAGGTGTCACATCAGCAGCACTGCAGCTAGTAAAGGCTGACCCAACCATCTGGACAGACTGTGTATAAACTGTCTGTCCCAAACACACTTTGTGGAGAATGAATGTGCAAATTAAGGTGTAAACCACAGCAGTGACAAACAACATTCCCCTGGTGACCTGAAGAATAATAAACTCGTTGGATAAACTCACTAGTCATGACTCATGAATGTGTGTGTGTGTGTGTGTGTGTGTGTGTGTGTGTGTGTGTGTGTGTGTGTGTGTGTGTGTGTGTGTGTGTGTGTGTGTGTGTGTGTGTGTGTGTGTGTGTGTGTGTGTGTGCGTGCGTGTCTGAGTCTCTGAGAGTAGGCCTACCCGTGTGCCAATTACATGTCATTTCTATTTATTTTTCCAAATGCATGAAACTAGGAACTAACCACTTTCCCATCCTCAAATGTAGCGCTTCCCATTTGATACCGCAGCCAGTCTGGTGAAACAGATTTCTGTTCGCTCTCTTTCCCTCCCAACAGCATAGCGGTCTCTCCGTGGCCCATGGGTCGCTCTACTGCCTGCTGCACTGTCTCCACTTACAGCGTGACATCACTGGAGTTTCCCCTCTTGTAGAAGCAGCTGCCGCAGCATAAATACTACAGCCTCCCTGGCAGAGGTTCACTTAACACAATAGGCATATCGTCACTGCATGCTGGAAGCACTTGAAGACACTGGCTTATTTGCACCAGATATTTAGCTGCCAGAGGGGTTTCTACACAGCAGACAGTGACACTTTTCAGTGGCAGAGGCAACATGGTGGCATACACAATGACATCAGGGGACCTGGAGAGCGGGCTTGGGGAGAGGACAGTGGTTGTGGTTGAGAAGAAGTCATGCCTGGGGTGGCTTTGTAAGGTGTGCGGGGCCATCCTCATCGTGGCCCTTTGTGTAGCTGGAGCCCTGTTGTTTGCTTGGTACTGGAACGGAAGGCCAGAGACAATGGTAAGCAATACTTACCTGAGTTACCTCTCTCTCTCTCTCTCTCTCTCTCTCTCTCTCTCTCTCTCTCTCTCTCTCTCATCATTCTCTCTCTCTCTCTCTCTCTCTCTCTCTCTCTCTCTCTCTCTCTCTCTCTCTCTCTCTCTCTCTCTTAAACTTCATTGGAAGGAATTCAGAATGATGCAGGTTAAAAAGAGTGGTGCTATATTATAATTAATTTACTCATGGACCTTTGATTTTCCTTCTGTCACAGATGCGGCCTGGCCAATCAGAAGCAAGACAGGAGCAAAAGCAGAACGAAACTTTTGCAGGTGAATAATTTGCCTTGTTGCTCTTTCCCAAATGCTGAGTATCGAATTCATCATGGGATATTTTGAGCCCTTACGGATCATTTGAGACAAGTTCTTTTTTCCCCCCTTCCTTTAGAACCCCACCACTCACTGAGGAGAATTGGCAGCAAATCCAAAGCAGCCATCCATTTAGAGGGTGAGTCATAGTCAACCTTGACTTATCTTTCTGCAAACAATGAGTCCATGGTCTAGTTTTTTCCACAGCCCCTCAAACTCTTTCTCTCTCTCCTTTGAGCACGGCTTCTCATTTAGAAGTGGGTTGGCCATGAGGAAGTGACTGCACAAGTTATTTATTGCCTGCCTGTTATTTTGAAACATACCTGACTTCCACATGGCCTACCTGTGGATTACTCACAGTAGCTGCTGCATGAATAGCTGCATTCAGGGGTGTCGCACCAAATTCTGGGCCCTGGGAGCTTTAACTATTGAAAAATAGCAGATATACAAGCTCACAGCGTGGCACCAAGTGCCAAGCTGCGAGCTTGTTGATCTGCTATTTTTGAAAAATCTTGGAAATTTGTGCGAGTCTTTGAATATTTCAAATCTTTCTGTGGTTTTAAAAAAAAACTAGTTTCTATGTCAGTGGTGCTCAAACCTTTTCATGTGAAGGACCCCCAAAATGATATGTATTTGGCCACGGACCCCCATCTCAAAATATTTAGTTCCAGGGACCCCCCCCCCCCCCTCCCCCCCGCCAGAAGCAAAATTACACACATACGCACACATTTTCAAAAATAGCAGATCTACTGTACAAGCTCGCAGCGCGGCACTCGGCGCCGCGCTGTGAGCTTGTAGATCTGCTATTTTTCAATAGCTAAAGTATAAAATAATTAAGGCCTTTCCACCTTGGGCCCTAGTAACACAGTCGGACTCCCCCCCTCCCTTGTGACGCCCTGGCTGCATTCAAAATCTAAACATGTTTTTCCCCCCTGTTTCTAGGCAGCTATGATGAGAGCAACGTATTAATAAACCAGGTGGAGTGGAGGAAGGATCAAGGCCAGGGTTTTGCTCAGGGTGGGTTCAGACTGGAGGACAACAAAATCATTATCCCACAATCCGGCCTCTACTTCGTCTACACCCAGGCATCCTTCCGGGTGTCCTGCAGCGACGAGGAGACTGCAAGCAAGCACAACGCGCCGCTCAGCCACAGGATCTGGCGTTACTCGGACTCCTTGGGCAGCAAGGTCTCTCTGATGAGCGCCGTGAGGTCAGCGTGCCAGCGTGCTTCTCAGGAGGACAGCTACAGGGTGGGAGAGCGCTGGTACAACGCCATATACCTCGGCGCCGTGTTTCAGCTGCGCAAGGGAGACAGACTGTGGAGCGAGACCAACCAGTTGGCAGAGCTGGAGTCCGAAGGGGGCAAGACATTTTTTGGTGTGTTTGCACTTTAAAACGTGAGAGTAGGAAGTCTGGAAGGATTCCAATAGTAACTGCTGTTACTAACTTTATGCCGTGGTATTGACATACCCTATGTTTTATGTTAAAACTCTTTATTCATCTTCATGGTGACATGTTATTTAATAGATCTCTGTGGAGATTACCTTCATGTAAATATTTTGAAACTGCAACAGTTTGGAATATTATTATGACTATTTTATGCACTTTTGTACATTTTGATATAGACCAGAGATTGTAGGGTAAACATTCTGAGCCAAGTGTTGACACAGCTCTTCACTGGAGAGTGCAGATTCATGCATTATTGTAATTTATTGTGTATTTACTCACTATTTCCACGTATCATCATGAATATTTGTATTTATTGTCTTTATTTATATGTCGTTATTTGGTCAGAACAGTGATATTTATATATATATTTGTATGTGTACATTAACTTAATTTTGTATTAAAATGCAGAAATGTCCTCAAGTGTATTGGTTTAGGTTTACTGTCTGTCACGTTACAACAACCGTTTGAATCTTCAAGGCGCCAAACACCAAGACACCAAACAAACATCTGCGGTTCGAATAGGCAAACAACTCTGTCTGAGCCTAGACAGTAGCCTACACTTTAGAGCAAGCTTATCCTATTATTTGGCAAAGCCACAGCGAAATGCCTCCGCAGCCAGCAAATACTTCCTCTGTGAGATCAGACGGGACGAGGGGAATTTCCTTCTTTTTGTGTCTTTGTGAGTGCTGTGTCAGGTGGAGGCCCACATAAGCCTCAACCCAGAGCGGGTTTTCCCCAGTGACGCCTCCCCTCCCCTCTCCATCCTTCCCCTCCATCACCCTCGCCCTTCCCCTCCCTCCATTTCTGCATACCTCATCTTCAGTCAGCTGCATAGGGAGAGGAGGAGGCTGCCTCATGAGGGGGAGGGAAGGAAGTGGATGGGGGAGGCTAGGCTAGGGTCAGTAGGGTGGGGAGGTGGTCAGTTGTGTACAGTACAGCTGTGCTCTTTACATCATGTCACATGCTAAATCACGTAGAGGATATCGTCACTGTCGGGTGGAAACCTCGTGTCTAAAACAGTTCCCTTTTTTTAAGATTTGTTTTGGGGCTTTTATGCCTTTATTGATAGGACAGTAGTAGACTGAAAGGAAATGGGGAGAAAGATGGGGAGTGACATGCAGCAAAGGTCGTCCGGACCGGGAATCTAACCAGGCCACCAAGCCATCAGGCTACACAAAGCCTATGTGGTATGCACCTGGACCAGTAGGCCAGCGGGCACCCCAACAGTTCATTTTGGTATTATTATTCAAATATATATAGTGAAAATAGCCGATACAAGCTTACAACGGCTCTCAACATGACGTGTTGTGAGCGTATGGACCTGCTATTTTCACTACATTTGTGTGACACTCACTGTGTGATGAAGTAGGGCATTCATTTACAAAAAAAAAGAAAAGAAAAACAACACAAAAAGTTTAAACAAACATGGAGATACAAGGTTTCTGACCAACAGTGATGGTATACACTATACAGGAGATTACTGTATGGTTTTTCTTGTTCAATAAACATCCAGCTATTGTCGTGCTAATGAGGTTATTATGTTCCCATGGGTCTGTACACTGGTGGTTATTGTGTTAAAAGCAATTTCTCACAATCCTTTAATGATCTCATTTAGGGGGTTAGAGGTTTTTTTTATGGAGTGACTGGCAAATCAAACTGAAGAATTATAAGAGACTGAGCATAGTTGGTCCCCTTGAAATAGAAAATAAATAAACAATTGATGACATCTAGTGGTTGACATCTAAGTGCTTTGAGACTAATATTGTAATCAAGAGGCATCCCATTAAATGACTAAATCAGTTAAAATCAGAAAGGAAAATCATAAAATGGTGCATAGTACCAAATTATACAGAATTAAAGTTACAATTATTTGGAAGATACATAGATACTGTACTTGGTTGAGAAAACAATCCTTTATAAATAACATGATCGATGACAATGAAACACACATTAACCCAGTGAAAAACAATCGTTTTATTTGACCATAGTATCGATATAATTTGCAGACATAGAATCTGTAACATAGTAACATTTAAAATTTTAGATAAGAGTGAATACAAATATTTTCAAATCCAGCTATATTTGTCATTACGTGTGCAAGATTATAGAACATTTCTTAAATGATCTCGGCATTCATATATTACACTGTTCCAGGAACTATACAGTTAATAAATATGGGCTATTTCATTCACCTATATCTTGAGACTACATTATGTCTTACTTCTCCATACCCTGAGCTTAAGTGTATTTATCATAACAGCAACAAAACAAGTCCAACATAATTTTGTCCAGTTAAAGTGCACAATGAAGAATATAGTATTTTAATTGTATTTGCCATGGTGTCAGGTCTCACCTGCCAATTAAGTTTTTAAGCATTGTTAAAATCCAAAAATGGATAATGAATGAAATAGTACATCCAGATTAACTGCTGAATAAATATGCATCAGATTCCCTTACATAACATGTCATTGCTTGATAAGATTGTTTTATAGTTGTACAGTACCATACAAAATGGAAAGAAAATGGCAAACACCCCAAAAATATACTGCAGTGGTTGTGACTGCCGTGGCTGGGTTTCAGAACACACATTATCCAGATTGTCTTGTGGGAAAGAAAATGCAGATCATCCATAAAAAAAGAAATGACCGTCATTATGCGTAATTATTAATTCTGTATTGTCTCTTATATATTTACAGCCTTGTAAAAAATAAATAAAATCAACAGTTTTGGATTTCTTTTTCCATTGGCAAACACTATAAAAAAATGTAATAATACATCAAGTTATGATAAAATTATCCTACCAAATGAGTCTCATACTTGAAAGTTGGTACATTAGTATAAGACTGGATTTTATAAGATACAAAGTTGCACTTAAACATACAGTCCAGACTCCATTCAACAGATATCCACACCTGTCCCCTTACTTGACCTCTTTTCTTTATGGCTATAGAATAATGCACATTATCGCTCTTCAGTGAAATCAGGATTCCACTTTTTTGCGTATTTAGTGGCTCTTCAAAGAATACTTTTAAACTTTAATTAGAAACATTGGGGGAAGGAACTGTACATGGCTATGTCCCTCGGTAAATTCAACAGGTTCCGCGACCGAATCCCTCCAAAAGTCAACAAACAAAGTGAACGACAAATCCATTACAAAACAGATCAGCTATTACACAATAACAATATCAGCATGTACTAGTCCTAGTTGACAAACTCGAAAGAGGAAAAAGGTGGCAATAGATAGCAAACACATACATAAAGTTCTCCATTTAAAGAGCCTTTCGACACAAAGCTTCTACAACAGAACAGAATAACCAACAAAGGAGAGGATTGATCGAGAGATCTGTCCATTTAATAGGCCTCTGAAAAAAGGCTGTGAACGAGTGCTGCCCGCTGGAGATGTGCTTGTCTCTTGTTTTATCTGTCACCAGTGCCTTACAAGTAGGTTGCACCACAAGTGAGATTAACTGTGAGCGCGGGTGTTAACTGCGTGATTCTCCCAATAGCTGCAAAGTGTAAAGCACTCCTATTAGCCTATTGTATTTCGTCACTGTCGGGCAGAAACCTCGTATCTCCAAGTTTTAAATTTGTAAGTTTTTCCGTAAAGTAAAGCCCTGGTTCATCACACAAGACTATTGCACAAAACTAGTGAAAATAGCCGATCTACAAGCACACAACACCTCGCGGTGCGAGGCGTTGTTTGCTTGTAGATCGGCTATTTTGCAGATCATTTTTGTAGATCATTTTTAAAGCGAACGGTTTTGGACATACAAGGTTTCCACCCCACAACGACGATTTGTGCTTCCGCGCCGTTATACGAAAACATTGCCATATTGTGCTCATCACTGGGGGAAAAAAACAAGTGAGTCACAGTGTCCCCTTGTGTTTGTGTCCCTTCTGCGTGACGACCCCCCCCCCCTCCATCCCTCAGGGGTTTTGGCTTTATTTATACAGCAGGGGGATCTGACTGTTGTGACAGTGGTTGCGGGTCATCTTGCTGTCCGCCTGGTAGACGTTGGACGAGTTGGAGAAGGAGGGCGGGAGCGCGTGATTGTCCGTGGCGGGGTTGGGGTACCCGGGCGGGGGGAGCAGGGATTTGGGGTCCGGCTGTTGCTGGGACGAAGGCGGAGGCGTGTTGTGGTTCTGGTTCTGGCCTGTGGAGGGCCGTCGGCGGTTGCGCAGAGCCTGCCTCTCGGCCAGCTGGTTGCGGAGCGCCGAGACCCGCTCCTCTTTCTGGGAAAACGCAAAGAAACAATACGCAAGATCCATTTGTCCTGGTAAAAGACAAAGCCTGTCCTTACCTCCACCTTTATACTGTAGATACCTTTTATCTTTTATTTTTTCTTTATCTTCATGTCTTTTGTTTTACGATTGTTTTTTCTATTGATGAAATCCTCTGCATAGTACTGTGTTCTATTTGTCATACAATGTTATATGAGGTAAACAAGCCATAAGGCTTTCTTGGATCTCATTTTACAGTAGTTGACCTTAAGTTGTACCAATGTACCAGTGAACTGTACTGTCATGAAACTGTACCTTTTCCTATGCAAACTTCTAATAAAGTCTTCAATCAATCAATCAATCAATCAATCAATGAGGTCGATGCGCTTGTTTTAGTGCATGCGTGTGCTTATATATCCATGGGTGAACAAGGTATGCACTCACCTGCAGTGGTGTAAAGTAACTAAGAACATTTATTAAAGTACTATACTTAAGCATAATTTTGAGGCATTTTTACTTTGCTGGAGCACTTCCAACTTTAACTTCTAATCCACTACATCTCAGAGGCAAATATTGTACTTTTACTCCACAACAATTACAGTATTTTCTGGACTATAAGGCGCACCTGACTATAAGGCGCACTGTCAATGAATGGTCTATTTTCAAACTGTTTTCATATATAAGGCGCACCTGACTATAAGGCGCACATAATAGATGCTACCGTTGCGTTATGCATCCAACAGATGGAGCTGTGCTAAAGGGAATGTCAATGTCAATGAATGATCCATATATAAGGCGCACTGGACTATAAGGCGCACTGTAGTTTTTTGAGAAAATTAAAGGCTTTTAAATGCGCCTTATAGTCCGGAAAATACGGTATTTGAAAACTTTAGTTTCAAACTTTAGTTTTCAGCTGATAAGCGGATTCTGCCATGGGAATGGAGCAGATCTTTTGAGAAATCAGCAAATGGTAGAATCCGCTCCATTCCCATTTAAATGCATTGGCAGAATCCGCTTATCAGCTTGCAACCATACTTTGGTGTGACCGTGCCCTAAGGGTGCGCTCACACCAAAGTACCTATGAGAGTGGATTCCCCATTCCACCAATGTATTTCAATGAGAATGGAGCATGGTTTTTGCAGAAATCCTCTACTGGCAGGAATTCCCATTGAACTAGTTAGGTGTGTGACTGTACCCTAACAGAGTATTTCTACATTGCAGTATTGGTACTTTTCATTCAGAACGGGTACACATTATTGTGTATCATTATTTTATGCTTTAACTATTGAAAAATAGCAGATATACAAGCTCACAGCGTGGCACCGAGTGCCGCGCTGCGAGCTTGTAGATCTGTTCTTGAGAGACTATTATGTCAGTGGTTCTCAAACCTTTTCATGTGAAGGACCCCTAAAATTATATTTATTTGGCCACGGACCCACATCTCAAAATATTTAGTTCCAGGGACCCCCCAGAAGCAAAATTTGAGTTACAAATGTTTGCTTTGAAAATACATATACAGTATTCAAAGATTTGCACACATTTTCACGACTTTTTCAAAAATAGCAGATCTACAAGCTCGCAGCGGTGCTGCGCTGTGAGCTTGTATATCTGCTATTTTTCACTGGTTAAAGCATTCAATAATTCCAGGCCTAAATAAGAAATGCAAGGCTCACCTCCTGAATGATCTTCTGCAGTTCCCTGTTCTCTCTCTCCAGCTGTCGGGACTTCTCCTCGTCGTTGTTGTTGGTGGACGAGCCGGTCTTCAGGGTGTCCTGCTGCTCCGACTGCCACTCTCCGCGGGTGATCAGTCGACGCATCTGACCCAACACACACACACAGCAGCAAGGAAGTCAATAAAGACCAGACTCAAGCCTGACAGGCAGTCGTGCACCGGTGCCACTCGTGATGGAAATACGTACAGTAGGTGACCTATAATATCACAACGCATCGGATCGTGACGCGTTGTGAGTTTGTAGATAGCTTATTTTCGGCGGCCGTGTAACTAAGTGTTAGAGATGGGATTTATGGCTCTATGAAGTGAGCCGGATCTCTGGGATCCGTTCCTTTCAAAGAGCCGTTCAAAAGACTGGCTCATTTTAGTTACTATAGTTACTTTATAGATTTGGGTTATTATTACAAATAACTTCATTTACATTTATTTTGGACATATATACAGTAGGTACATACCTGCCATTTGAAAATATTTTTCTACATTTTATTCATTGGAAAACCTGTGAAACGGGACATTCTGCAGTACTTAGTACTTTCTACTATTGGTAATTTAAGTACATTTTGAAGCCAATACTTTTGTACTTTTACTGAAGTACATTTTAATTCCGAACTTCTACTTTGTGGCAGATTCTACATTGCAGTATTGATACTTTTACTTAAAGGCCCGCTGACACGCCCCAAAATTATAATAGTAATAATATTAATAATAAGATGACCAGTACAGTAAGTTGTCTATGTACAGTCAATTAATTTGATTGGCTTATAATTGCGCATTCCCACAATGACATCATAAAAATATTAACTAATATTTTAAGATTACTTTTTAAAGTGACAGTAGGCCTACCCCTTTAGGTCACAGTACCCCTTTAAGTAAAGAATTTTAGTACTTTTCCCACCACTGTTCATTAGAAAGGAACGGCTCCCTACAGCGAACCGGATCCCATCGTTCATTTCAAAGAGCCGTTCCAAAGACTCAATTCGTTCATGAACGTCCCACCTCTACTAAGCATAATTTGAGCATCAGACGGAGCAGGGAAAGGAGGAAGTCCAAAAATAAACGAAGGGAGGGTGACCATTGTGTTGCCCGAGGCTGCCTTTGTCTAGAGTCTAGACGCCTATTTTATTTTTATTATTGAAGAACAGGGGGCAGTCCACTCTCAGCAAATTTCCCGAGACAAACTATATGTAGAATGAGAGAGAAGCATAATGTAGCAGAGGGGAAGCATTGGGAGGGACAGAAATGTGGGTCCAGAGATTTGGGTCGAAACTACGGAAAAGAACAATGTGGGACTAAAATAATATTTTAGTCCCATATATTCTTATACAACACAAAAATCACCCTACACGCACGCACGCACACACGCACGCACGCACGCACGCATGCCTGCACGCGCACACACGCATGCATGCACACACACACACGCATGCATGCACACACACACACACACACACACACACGCACGCACGCACGCACACACGCACGCACGCACACACGCACGCATGCCTGCACGCGCACACACGCATGCATGCACACACACACACGCATGCATGCACACACACACACACACACACACACACACACACACACACACACACACACACACACACACACACACACACACACACACGCGCGTGGATGTAAAAGTTGACATCAACAGGGAATCAAAGCATTCATCCTGTTTAATTTGCTCATTGTGCCATTGGATAGATGAGGTGTTACTACTTTATACTGAGTAAGCTTCATACACTGCCGCAGCATGGACTAAATGTCTCGCCAATGAATGGTTTATTTAAATATGGCATCTGGTTTGACATGGCGATCTATCCTGTTTCGGGTGATGTAACCAACCATCAACATTTATTTTGTATACTCGGCCTAATGCATCTAAGCACTGTTGAACATCTCTGGACTAGCTTACCAGACACTGCAGACTAGATACTAAGGTATAATGAACTTTAACCTAGGGGCACGGTGGTGCAGTGGTTAGCACTTCGCCTCACAGTTATAAGGTCCTGGGTTCGATTCCCGCCGGGGGAAGCTGTGGGCGCTGGGGGCGTGTTCCTCCACCCGCGTCATCAGCGCCCACACCCTAGGTGGGGTTGGCGATCAGGCCTCTCTGTGGTGAGTTTGCATGTTCTCCCCGTATCTCCTTGGGCATAGGCCCTCACACAAAAACATGCAGTAGTCCTGGTTTCTATACTACCTCCCCCTAGCCAGCCGGGTGCTCCCCAATGTCCCCTGGCGCGGCAGGGGGAGAGCGGAAACCAGGACTACAGGTTAGGTAGTCACCGGGTGAGAAAAATGGGTTGCAAAAAACGTGGGATAAAAAATATAAAAAAATAAAAGAAATAATGAACTTTAACCACTTGTCTTGACTTAGACAACCTCTATACGGCCCTGAGTTGCACTATATTTGGTTCACTCTTTTTTTCGATCTACACCAATATCCCTGCCAAAAATAGCTGACCTTGACCTACAAGCTCAGTGAGCTTATATGTCAACTGTTTTTTGGTGAATGTTCCCCCAGAATGGGTACACTATGCTGGGGTTAACCTTTAATTTCAGTGCAGACAATGCTGGTTACATGGTAAATGGTGCATTTATATTGCGCCTTTATCCAAGACGCTTTACAGAGATAGTGTATTACATTCACCCATTCACACACACACACATTCATACACTGATGGCGGAGGAAACCATGCAAGGAAGGAGGTAACCGGGAGCAACTAGGGGTTCAGAGTCTTGCTCAAGGACTCTTTGACACTAACTCTGGGGAGCCCGGGATCGAACTGGGAACCCTTCGGGAACCCTCCGTGTTCTAAGACGGCAACTCTACCCCTGAGCCACTGTCGCCCTGGTTCCTGAAGGTGTCACACAAAGAGTTAGGCGTACCTTGGGCACAAAGAGGACCACCAGCGTGATGTAGGCAGAAAAGACGATTGCCAGAGCGGCAAAGGCAAATGAGGCGTCCTGCTGAGAGGTAAGGATCATAGTCACTGGAGCAGTGATCATGCACAGTACCTGGGAGAGAGAGAGAGAGACACAGAGAGAGAGAGGGTTGAATAAAGTATTGTTTCTCAAACCATGAGTCGGGACACAGTTGTGGGTCACGGACCCATTTTTATGTGTCACAAGTTAAATATATTTTTTCTAAATCTTTCAGAAAGATAATGAATGAAAGAATTAAACTTAGTTTATTTAAAAAAAAAAAAGAAAAATCCATAGCCTAAATGTAAAACAACGTAGTTGTAAAATCGCAGATCTACTATATTTTGGGTCTCGTCTGAAAGCTGGTTGGGAACCAGTGGAATAAAGAAACAGAAAGACGAACGTTGGAACAAGGCTAAAAAAAAAAAACACAAAAAACATTAAAGGATGGAGTGACTATAAAGGGGTTGCAGAGTGACTAGAGGAGGGGAAAGGAGAAAAGGAGAAGCAGACAGACAGATAGATTGAGTGAGAGAGAGAGAGCAAGAGAGAGAAAGGGAGAGAAAGATGGAGAGAGTGTAAAATAGAGGGGAGGCGCAGGGTGGCTGGCTGGGCTGAGGAGTCACATCTATACAAGCAGAAGGCATCTGTTTATCATTCCGATTAGGGGCCCCATGTGAAAAGTGCATTAAAAAGTCATGAGTGTTGTGGCACAGTCACCCGGCCTCATTGTCATCTCATCTCCAGACCGGCGGCAGCACAGCTCAGCAAAGAGGAAGGAGGTTCTTTATTTCCCCAGATATCATTAACTATTGACATTGTCATAAACACAGCTGTGTGTGTGTGTGTGTGTGTGTGTGTGTGTGTATGTGTGTGCGTGTGTGCGCGCATGTGTGCGTGCATGTGTGTGTCATCATAATTTACGTTGGGTTTTATTAGACTGGTCTCATATTATGCAGCGACGTGATGACATTAGAACATAGGGAGTTTGTTTGGCCACATATCACCGTCTCATAAACAACCGCGAATGACAGATCAATGGTAAGTCGATGCGTTCGTTAATTACATTACCACTCTGTCATATAATTAATAATGTGAATAAACTGTTAAAGGAGTGGTGAAAACATTTCACAGTCTGTTGATTTAAAGAAGAGGACCGCATATGCATGGCTTGAGGCTGCCAGAGACGCGTGATTATAGATCCAACTGGGAAAGATGGATAACCACGCCGCGGACTCATTTTTGAAGCTTGTGATTGGCTGAACCGGACGTAGGGAGCGCTCCGTTGTAGTCACTTGGACCGCGCGAGGTGCACGGTACCCAATTATCATGGCGTTTATCGTGCGCTTGCCCAGGCCTTACGGCCTGGGCATAAATATAACGATTGCATTCACCACGGCTTCGTAACTGGCCCCGCTCTTCGCTCTTCGCGGCCACTCGCGCCTGCGGCGCTCGGGGGCGAAGAGCAGGACCAAGGTCCGCTGGCCTTCGCGCCGCTTGCAGTGTCGTGGACAATAACTGTGAAAACGAGCGCTCTATGCCGTTTCCATCCATCTTTCCCAGTTGGATCCATAATCACGTGCCAGAGACATTAACTCCTTGGACACTGAGCAAGCCACTGCAATGGGAAACAATTTATATCACTTTCAAGCTTGTCCGTGTGTGTCTAACGTTTGAAAAACAAAATGTAATTCCAGCTCTTTCTGCAGAAAGTGCATCTGGATGATTCACTGGTTACTAACAGCTGCTTAACAATTTCCATGATTGTGCTGTGCATTTGTGTGAATAATATGTATATTTTAAGGCTGCTCCCATGATAAGGACTTGAAACGGGGGCAGTAGTAGTGTACATGGCGTTTCTGGAATATGCAAAAACATACTGGATAGTGTGTGGTACAGAAGAATATTTTCTAATGCTGGGGTCTTGGACGTTACTGTTCACTTAATTTATTTTATCGTGTGAATGTTCTGTTGAATGTATACTGTATTTGTTTATATGAATTCACAGTTAGCGTCTGTAGTTGTGTACATTTCTTTGAACCCCGAATCTGGTATTTTAACGAGTCTGGTAACACTGTTTTGTTGGGTTTGGTGTCTGTATGTTTACTGTATATGCCCTGAAAATGATAAAGTGTTCATAAAAAACAAAGTCTGCTCCAGCTATGCTCTGATCTTAACCAAAGATACACCAACGTGATCCTTGTCTAAAACTCACTGTTCATAGTATTGTGCACATGCATAATTAGCCTATTATTGCTGTCTGGTCGAAACCTCATATGTCTTAAAATGTTACTTTTCAGGATTCAAATAGCAGATCTACAAGCTTGTAAATCTAGTATGACGAGGTTGGGCATTAATTTAAAAAAACAAACAAAAAACATAAAAAGCTGAAAAATTTAGATACAGGTTTCTGCCCGACAGCAATGACATGCAATAGTACAAAGCAGCACAAAGCATTCTGCCCTGCGAGAACCTATACAGTAGAATGCTTCTGAAGCTGTAGTACTGTGGAGGGTGTAGTTAAAATGATGAAAGATTATGAAACTGCAGAAATATCCTCCGCTTGGTGAAAAGTTCAGGTAGCTTATAGCTTATAATGGTAAGCTAAAATGAGTTCAGCGACTCAATAAAGCAATAATAAAGATGAGCTATCGTGTAATTCGCTGGCTTAACTGATTGAAAGTGGACTCAGGTCAGCAAGACTTTCTTTGGCTCCCATGTCTCTCTACTGACAGCTGTTCTGTTCCCCAAGCCTTTCTTCTTTTCTCTTTCGCAGACACATTTACATTCAGAGTGAATTTGTCCCTGAAGTATAGGGAACATTCGACAGAACACAGTGGCATTTCATTACTTTCACCCACTATTGATCTTCTCCGTGTTTCATGTTTTATTATGTACTTTAGCTTATAGGTCAATGTAACAATAAACCAGAATCGGCTCTCAGCTGTAGTCACAGCTAATGTAGCAATGTGTCAAAGGTTCCACCGAAACTCTATGATGACAAAACATACAGTACCTAGGCCTATAATACATACAGTATATGACTGTTCTGCTCCAGCTAGTTAGTGTATGTACAGAATACCTGTTAGTGTTCTTTGGTGTGTGCAGAGGTATTTTGTGTGCCAACAGAACACCTGGTGCAGTATTATGGGACACAATACAAATTGTGACAACTTCGGTATGCACACTGCACTGCTATTTCTAAATGTCATCTAGCAGTAGAAAATACCAAAATAGCAGAAAATGGATTGTTTTTGCTTCAGAAATCTGTTACTTTTGGCACCCGACGACACCATCACATACAGCACATAAATTAGGCTTCAAAAGTGCGCTGGCATTCTGTTTCGCACTCACAGCAACGTTGTAAATAGCCATCCCCACAGCGCGGTGGTCATTGATCTTCTCTGTAGAGACGGACTTGGTCTCGTAGGCCAGAAATATACCCAACAACAGCAGCAGACCCTTGTAGCCGTACACCACTCCTGGAAAACAAAGGAGATTAGGGGGTTAAAATAATACATTATTAAATGGGTGAGTTGGTGGGTGAGCGAGGCAGACAGAGGCTGCCAACAGTGAGTGATTGGGAGAGACATACAGTACGGAAAGAAAAACAAAACAGAGAGAAAGAAATATCCTGAAAGACACAACTACAGAGTGACTGACTGAGTGCGAGAAGGGAATATAACGTGAGGGAGTGAACATCAAAAGAAAAGAAGAGAACTCCTATCGCGTGACACTTGACGAATGCTGGACATCTTTCCTTCAATGTTATAGGGAGTGATGGCCCAGTTTGTGACCCACATCATTTGAATTTCAAGATCATAATCCTTTCCGTAAGAGCTGCTGCCATGACTTTGAAGGACGAGGGAGGGAGATGAGAGAGACTGAAAGAAGAACGAGGAGACGATAAAGTGTAAAGTATGCAAATGAGAGATAAAGCAAGTGTGTGTGTGTGTGTGTGTGTGTGTGTGTGTGTGTGTGTGTGTGTGTGTGTGTGTGTGTGTGTGTGTGTGTGTCTCCCACTCTGCAATGTAACTACTGTAATTTGAGGAGAAAATGTTTGCATTAACATGCATGTGCGCACATACACACACACACACACACACACACACACACACACACACACACACACACACACACACACACACACACACACACACACACACACACACACACACACACACACACACACACACACACACACACACACACTCTCTCTCTCTCTCTCTCTCTCTCTCTCTCTCTCTCTCTCTCTCATTATGTCAGTATCATGGTCTATATCATGATCGGCCTGTTATAGCGCCACCAGCTGGCAGATCGTTGCCAAAACACATCTAGATATTAGAATTACTCCTACATATTTTGTCCAAACATCGAACAAATCGGTACAGATTATCTCTATAGTAACGAGATCAAGATGGATCTGTCTGATTTGTCATACTCCATCCTGATTGGCTAATATTGGCTTCCAAAGTTAGCAGGAGTGGCCTATTTTGAACAAAATGCCTCAAATCATGTACAGAGTCTGATTGCTGTGAAACTTTGCATGCACATTCCCACTAGACTAGGCCAAGGAACAGTCAAAGCAGCCTCATGGTGGCGCTATAACAGGCGGATTCACATTTCTTGAACCATACTGTAGGTCATAACATCTCATTTATTTTTCCCTTGGATTCCTTGGATCATTACGCAACTAAGCCGCTTTTTTTCAACTTTGCTGGCCCACAATAAGCTACCTGACCTGGCCGAGACATGTGCTCCTAGGAGCACATTTTTTAGTTGTCATAATTTGAGCGACTTGAACTAAACGTATGGATGCTGTCAGTGTATCATTTCTGAATCATATCATACATAGACCTAGCCTCGTAAACCACCAACTCCCAGAAATCACATGATGCGAATGCGATTTCCGGAAGTTGGTTTACGAGGCTAAATACCATGAATCTAAATACATTTCAGAGAGGGGAAGGTACTATTGTAACGTACACCTATGCATAAAGATATGCATTTGTGTGCGTGTGTGCGTGTGTGTGTGTGTGTGCGTGCGTGCGTGCGTGCGTGCGTGCGTGTGTGTGTGTGTGTGACAGAGACATTCAAATGAAAGAAGAAAGAGGGCGGGTCACAGAGATGCTGCGACTCAGAGGAAGAAAGTGGACAAGGGGAGGAGGGTAAAGACACGATAAAAGAGAAAGAGGAATACCAAGCCAAGTGTTCATCTTTTCCGAGCTGCAGTGTTCCAGCAGGGGCTGAATGAGGACGTCCAAGTCTCCTTTGGGGGCCTCCCTGGTAAACTTCTACTCACACGGACGGACGCAGAGGGAGAGAGAGAGAGAGGGATGGGGAAGGTTGAGAACGACAGCAAGGGAGAAAAAGAGAAAAGATCTTTGAGAAATGATGACACAGCTCCACAGTGGGGAGTAGGAAAAAGTGCACCCTAAGCATAAGTCTGGTGATTGTATAGTATACTAATACATCCCTGGGGTACAGAGGTCGTCTATGCCAATGTAATGACTGCATTATGATACCAGGGTGGATATATTGAGAAAATCTCAGTTGCTTAACAAATTAAGCACTGGGGCCGATGAAGACTTTTCAAAAATGTTCAAAAATAGCGTATGTGCACGAAGTGACACGCTGTGAGCTTGCACATCTGCTATTTTTGAATAGCCTAAGTAAGCCAACATAAAAATCTAAAATGACATGGATGCTTTCCCGGTTTTAATGGGTTAAGCAAAAATCTAATTTGATGCAGACTTGACTTTGCATGCCAACAGTACCCCCGTTTCACTGTGAAATGGTTGCTTTTAAATGGAGACAGCCTTCACAGTGGGAGACTTTACATTCTGTTCCCCAGTTCTGTCACTTTGAGTCTGTTGTCGCTTGAAGAACAGTAATTAGCTTTGTTTGTTTTTCAAAGTGATGACACCAACAGAAATTTAGTTTTTTGCTATCATACACAAATAAATGCAGACCATCATTATTTAGCATTACCGTAACATAGTGCCACATTATTCATGTCTGACAATTCTGCAGGTGACCTATGTAATACATACAATGTTTTATATGACACGAGCCAACCACCATTTTCAGCAATGGTGAGCAATTAATGTACAATAAACGCCAATATTATGTCATGAGACATGAGGTGTGACGCACAGACGGACGGATGGACAGACATGATCAGCAGGTTTTCATACTACATATTGTGTCAGTCTCATGAGGGATATGACGTTTTGAAAAACTGCAGCTCATGTTCGTCCGTGCGTCAGTCACGCCTGGGAATGCCTGGAATATGTCCATATATGTGCATACCAAGGGCATTCTGAGATATTGTCATATCTAGGGTATTCCCAGATTTGACAAGGACAGAATTCATTTGCAAGTGTCTTGGCCATATGGTGTGTGACATAATGAGGCCATATTTCCCCAAATATGGAGATGACATCTGACATCATAGACCACGTGAGACTGACACAGCCATATATGGAGCCTGACATGAGGCGTGACGGACGGAGGACATGATCTGACCGGTTTCCATACTAAATGCGACCAACTGTTGCATACATCCAACTTATATAGCACTTTTCTAGGTCCTCAAAGTTGCTTTGATAAAATAATAAAAATGATCAATGAATAGTCCTATAAACTCAGTACTCTGATTGTACAAACCACTGACAGCTCATTTGTAACAGTCAGTTTCACATCTGTTAGTGATATGTCAATTACATAATGTCACCTGCCTCATTATCCATGCCTCGTCTTCTCCAACAGAAGTGGATTTAAAAGGTGAAATCGATAACGGATCGTTGATTTCAAAAGGTTATTCTATTATTTCATGGAAGGCACAGGTTGCCAGTATTTTGTACAACCAGTGCATTCATGTGTGTATATATTTATGTAGTGAAAGGACATTTATAAACTCTGCATGAAGATAATGTGAAATTGCACAGTATCTTAATGTTTAGTGATGATGTGATCATTATTATTATTAATTGTGCGAATACTGTAAGACAAGTTATGACATTTTAATGTTCCTAATGGGCCTCGTTTATAAAAGGTTTGTATGAGTAAAATTGTGCTTAGGACCAAGCTGTGATTCATTAAAAGAAAAAGAAAGAATTGCCTACTTTCTCTGAAATTCTGTGGCAGAACAGCTCATAATAGTTTTATTTGTCATAATCTAGGGTTGTCCTTGATTGTCCTCCTTAGCTGACTAATAGTTAATTATGTTGCCTATTAGATTAGTTGACTTAATTAACAAACAAGTAAATCTGTGAAATTGTGTTTGCTCCATACAATCAGAGACCAGAGGTTGAAAACGGAAACATTCTAATGTCGATTCCATAATGGCTGCTGGCTAACCACGTTCTCGGCCTTATCTCATCTCACGAGAAGAAAAGCCAGGAAAAGAACTACAGACCATAGTGTCCATAGGGAATTCTGTTGTACAGTACTTCCCCTGGATGCTTTTTCTTTTCTTTTCAAACTCATGACACGGTTTTCATGACCTGGGGAGAGAGGGCGAGATCATTTAGCGACCTACAACCGGGTCGCAACGCGGTCGGTTGTTTTCAGCGACCGGGTCGCAAAAGCTACCAACCGGGCCGGTAAATCACCGACCGTGCCGCTAAATCGAGCGACCGGGTCGCTAAATCGAACGACCGGGACGCTAAAGCCACCTACCGGGACGCTAAATCCATCGACTGGGTCGCTAAATCGACCAACCGGGACGCTAAAGCCAACGACCGGGACGCAACATCTTCCGACCGGGTCGCTAAATCCACAGACCGGGACCCTAAAACATCCGACCGGGTAGGTAAATCCAGCGACCGGGGTCGCTTTTCCACCGACAGGGCTACTAACCCTAACCCTAACCCTAACCCTAACCCTAAACTAACCCTAGCCTAAACTTAACCTCAGTAACCTTACCTCAGTAACTAACCTGCCGACGCAACCTCCCGACCGGGTCGCTAAATCACAGACCGTGCCGCTAAAGCGAGCGACCGGGTCGCTAAATCGAACGACCGGGGCGCAAAATCGAACGACCGGGTCGCTAGATGTACCAACCGGGTCGCTAAATCTACCGACCTAAAACTGCAGGCAGGTTGATTTAGCGACCCGGTTGCTCGATTTAGCGACCCGGTCGCTGAAAACTACCGACCACGTTGCGACCCGGTTGTAGGTCGCTAAATAATCTCGCTCTTACTGGACCTGGGAATGCAAACAGCATTGATATAACTTCCTTTAGGGCTTCAATTAATAGATTATTATTCGACTATGAAGGGACATCCCTGTCACAATCTATGACAGACCAAAATGATTATACTGTGAATCAAGCTAAGCATAGTCAAATTCAAAGCAATCTTTTGTCCAAAACAAAAAGCCATTTTTTATGAAGGAGACCCTCTTTCCATTTTATGTTGCATAAGACCAGACCCAAGAAATGTACTGGAAAACCAGTACCGAATATCTATAGCGCTGCTCTCCGGAGACGACCTACAGTATGGTTGTCCTGAAACAACCAAGCCGGAAAAGAACAGCATATTAGAGAGTAGAACAGGAGGTGATTATTTTGGGCACTTGGGGCGTGAAATTAAGCAAGAGGGGTAAAGAGGTAAGCAGATAATTATGTACAAGACAATACTGTGACAGATAATGGGAGAAAGGACGTGATATTGATCCACCTTGAAGGAAAGACTGCACACTACAGCACTGGTCCCCAACATGCGGTTAGGGACCCCCAGGGGTCCTTGAGAGGTCTCCAGGGAGTCCCCAGCTAAATAATTGATAATTAAGAAATTGACTATTATGGAATGGGTCTGTAACTCAGGGCTCTATTTTAATCGTCTTAAGTCCCAGCTTTTATGCCTTAACTTAAAGGGCTGTCCGACCACCAAACCTTTCGTTGGAGAGTTCTGACTTTACGACATGCAGCTTTCCAAGCTCTAAATCGGGATAATGCGTGAGTGACGTCATTTTGTAGTTTAACCGGACCTTTCCGACAAAAAGTTCAGTGGTCGGAGAAAGTATGGACAGGCCTTTAAGTTAAGGCATAAGAGCTGGTACTTAAGAGAATCAGCCCTGAAAGTGTTCAAAACAAGCAAAATGGACCCTTACAATGGACCCTTGCAGGTGCATCTAGTTCCACTGTGATGTTTAAATTAACACAGAGCACGAACAGAGCAGAACACAAACATTTGAAACTCGAGGTCTCTGGAACAAAATATTTTGAGATGGGGGGGCTCCGTGGTAAATACATATTTCTGGGGGTCCTTGAACATCAAAAAGGTTTGAGCACCACTTACTGTAATATATTAAATCTCAACATGGGGGAACAGAGAGTCTCAACCAGACAAGGAGACACCCAGATGAATTCCCGTCATACTTTACCTCCACAGTGATGTGCAGAGGGTCGACGATCTGCCAGATCATGAGGGACAGGAAGTCGATGGCCAGCAGCACCCCCACCGTGGCGTACAGTTTCCATGGCTCCAGGTGCTGCCGGGGAGACAGAGAACACACCGCCCGTCACACATGCACACCAGTGGTGTAAAGCAGGGGTGGGCAACTTTGATGATGGAGAGGGCCACTATATTTCCAACTTCACTCCAGAGGGCCACATTGCATATTGCTACGTCCTACTTTGTCATTCTATTATCTCATGCAAACAAAGCAAAACTATTTTTGCTTCTTTTGAATTGGAATCCTGAATTATTTTTTGTAATTTTTTTAACACATTGGCCGCCATTTTAACATTGACTGTATGGCTCTCCTGCCATTTTGTTTAATAAAAAAATTGATATATTTTTTTTATATTGACATTTTTCCTAAATTCTGTATTTTTTCGACAATGTCATACAGAACCTCAAATGAAACAGGACAAACTCTAGTCTCACCGAAAAATAAAATAAATAAATAAAAAGCTTTTTTTTCTATAGTTGCAGCCATCTCAAAATAGCCATTTTTGACCAAAATCCAGCTATAATTGAAAGAACTGGAGATATTGACCTTTTTGTGATTGATGGCTTTTCGAGCGAATAACTCAGTTGATATTTGTATTTATGGCGTCAGGCACTTATCAGATAAGTGTACTAATGTAATTATGTAATAGGAATTATTTTTAGAATTTTCTGTTTAGAAAAATGCAGAGAAAAATATTTTTATATGCTATGTCTGACCAAAAACAGCAAGTTCACATTGATATACTATTACTGCTACAGTATTCTACAAGTCTGCTACAAGTCACTTGGGGGCGCTGTCTCTCTGTTTCTGTGTGTAAATGCTAGTTGCGCTCTGTAGGCCTACAGGTGCACACACACACATTGACATCAAAGGGGGCATGAGTCTTTACAACCAGTAAGACTCCCTAATCGGGAGATAAGCGACCGTTGGTCGCTTATCTCCACAAATATCACAACCTCCACCTCTCACGTCATACGGGTAGCCATAGTTACACCTGGAATGTTGAATCTCCATATATGGAGATAACCTACGCATCACACAAAGTCTGACCTCACCAGCCCATACTTGGGCATGGACGACTTATATCTCCATATACGGAGATGGCCATATATGGAGATACGATGACATCACAGAGTCCACAGCTGATGATGTGGCGTGATGTCATACAATACACAAACAAGCCCTATATAAAGGGGCAATTCTCACCAGGGAAGAGAGCATTGCCTGGAATGTTGAATCTCCATATATTGAGATAACCTACGCATCACACAAAGTCTGACCTCACCAGCCCATACTTGGGCATGGACGACTTATATCTCCATATACGGAGATGGCCATATATGGAGATACGATGACATCACAGAGTCCACAGCTGATGATGTGGCGTGATGTCATACAATAAACAAACAAGCCCTATATACTGATGCGATACGATGACATCACAGAGTCCACAGCTGATGATGTGGCGTGATGTCATACAATAAACAAACAAGCCCTATATACTGATGCGGAGATATGAGCAGGGCAAAGGTGTGACGTGTGACGTGTGACCGACCGACGGACAGCCGGTGGAGGTTTTCATAGTAAACTGCTCCCTGACGGTCGCAATAACACTTCTAGAATACACCTCTAGAATGGATTGCTATGACATTTGTTCAACAAGGTGATCAGCAATCTCTCAACACGTCGCTCTGCGACACTTTGAGAGCTTGTAGAGCTTGTAGATCTGCTATTTTCACATTCTAGCACATGTTAGAAAATGTCTCCCCCTGCCCCTAAAAAATCCTCTGCACTGCCCTGGCAAGAGCAGGGCAGACGCAGTTTGCTAACGAGGCGAGGCTGTAGTTGATCGATCGCTTGTTGGCTGTAGTTGATGCTTGTTTTGGTGGAGCGTGGGCCAGGGACCCCCACGCCCACCTGGTTCCCTAAGTGTTGGCTGGAGACCAGGGGACCCCCTTTGTGAGACCCCATCGACAGGGACCACTTGTCCCTGCAACTGGATCATGTGAACTTTATGTAACAAATGATCGGCTTATTGATTGATTTTACAATGTTATGTAACTCCGCACTGCTCTGGGAGGTCGGCGAAGCGTTGGACCCGCGGACCCCTTATTGGTTCCGTTAGAAAGGCGACCAGGGACCCCCACCTTTGCAAAGGCGATCATGGCTTGTTTGTGGACTAAAGTTTGTGGACTAAATACCATTACAAAACTAATATTCAAATCAACCATCATCATTATCAGGTACGTTTTAGAAGCATTTATATGGCGAATTGGCGATAATTGTGTGTTTTGTGTCTTGAGAGAGAGAGAGAGAGAGAGAGGCAGATCTCACTGATAGCACTGTTTTTTTATGGGACTGAACACCATCAGGGGGTCCAACAGGGACCACTGAAACAGAGATATAGTGGTCCTGGAGGGAAGCACACACACACACACACACACACACACACACACACACACACACACACACACACACACAGCTGTTCTCACACTTTTTTTTCTTCTCTTTTTTTTTCCGGCAGCCAGCCTTTTGAGCTCAAATGCGTCTTTTGCCAGTTCACTGTGGGTTATGGGGAGATTTATACATTTGTATTGCAATTTATACATTATTACAGTATTTTTTTCAAACACACTTACTTTGATGTGTGATATTTTAGGTTCCCTTTAAGATAAAAGGCTCAGACTTTGTAACGGGCTGTGGAAGAATGTAATTAAACATTACATTATACAAAAGCAAATTCTCGGGACTATCGGGCCTGGCGGGGAACGACATTGGGATTTTCTCGGGACTATCGGGGGAGGCGGGGAATGAGTTAATTGGAATCCTGAAATGTAACATTTTGAATTAATTTCAAACACATTTAGTTATATACTCATGTTAATTTTATGAACTTAAATACAAATAAAAACATTGGACATAAAAAAAACACATTTTAATGCTAGTCATTAAGCTACTAATATAGACTGAAGGAATTAAAGCAGGTCATGTTTGGAATTGTAACAGCTGAAATCAATAATATATGTTATCGGTATTCCAGTATCAACCTGCGGGCCGCATTAAGTGAAAGTGGGGGCCGCATGTGGACCCCGGGCCGCCAGTTGCCCATGTATGGTGTAAAGTAACTAAGTACATTTACTCAGGTACCTTACTTAAGTACAATTTTGAGGTACTTTTACTTTACTGGAGTATTTCCAATTTTCAATACGTTTACTTCTAATCCACTACATCTCAGAGCCAAATATTGTATTGTTATCCCACTACGATTATTTGAAACCTTTAGTTACTAGTTACTTTGCAGATATAGATGATAATATTATAAAACAAACACTATTTTATACCTATAGTCTGTTTGAAAATAGCCGATCTACAAGCTCACAAAGCGTTGCATTGTGAGCTTGTAGATCTGCTGTTTTCAAACATTTTCTACTTTTACTTTTGGTACTTTAAGTACATTTTGACACCAATACTTTTGTACTTTTACTCAAGTACATTTTACATTTTGGACTTTTACTTGTACAAGTACATTTTAAATTTTGGACTTTTACTTGTAACAGAGTATTTCTACATTGCAGTATTGATACTTTTACAAAGTAAAACATTTGAGTACTTTGTACACCACTGCGACAGAGAACACACAGCGCCGTCAGAGATCCACATACACAGGCAACCATCACACGCACTGCCCAAGGACAACATGTAGGAGCCACGAGTCCAACAAACAAAGACAAACGGCCGGGACCCCTTCCAGGACAGGTGTCCTTGTGAGTTCTGGATGGCTGCACAACAGTCCTGTCTGTGCCTGAGTGCGTAAATGTGTCAGCGAGATGATGGATCGCCGGATACAATGTGTCTGTGTTTGTGTAAATGTGTGAGTGAGATCGAGGAGAGAGAGACAGAGAGACAGAGACAAAGGAGGGGGAGAGGCTGGGAGAGGGAGGGAGAGACCGGACAGAGAGAAAGACAGAGGGAGAGACAAAGAGTGAAAGAGATGGAGAAAGAGAGGAGAATGGGAGAGAGAAAGACAGAGCATGAAGGAGAGATGGAGAAATAGACAGAGGGGGGCGAGAGAGAGAATCAGAGAGAGAGAGAGAGACAGAGAGTGAGTGAGAGAGAGAGAGAGCATATCCATGTAGTTCTTTGCGGATGGAGCTTGTGTATTTGTGTGTATGGATTTAGAAGGCCGTTGGGGATAATGTGTGGATGCGTGTGTGGGCGCGTGGCATGCATTTGAGTCTACGTGCTACACAGATAGAGCTGCAGCACCTACACCATATCTGCGTTGACATTTTTAAATCAAAATTAGCATTTTAAATAGGATCAATATGCATGCAGTGTTCATGGACATGATATAAAAACACCCGTATATGAGCTTCCATTATTCTTAGCACATAGTGCCACAATGAAGGAATTTCAGGCCCAAATCAACATGCAGCCAATCCAAACACGCTCTCCTCCCCCCTTTGCTCTCCTAGCAACAATCCTTGGTTTTTATTTCATGCACACTGTCTGGCGCGCTACCAGCTACTGTACCTTCAACACAGCAATGAAATCAAATAGAAGAAAACGTATTAACCACATCCACATCAACCATAGCCATCATTCTGAGGCAAACATTTAGCGAAAACAGACAATCTACTAATTCCGGTGGAGGAGATTAAGTGTAGGGAAAAAAGGAAGCTGATCAAGTAAAAAGCCCTTTCAATGAGGTACAGTATATAGGGTTTAAGAGTGGTTTAACAGCCTGGGTTGCCTCTCCAGTTGAGTTGCATGAAAATGATTTGAGCAGCTACCCCAACACACACACACGCACGCACGCACGCACGCACGCACGCACGCACACACACACACACACACACACACACAAACTCCACAAATCCCCCCTCTCTCTGTTTCTGACGCACGGCAAAGTTTCTTTAAATACTTTTGCACAGACACTCTCTGGCAAATTGCCCTTCTGTGGACATGAAGAGCGTTGAAAGTCAACCCGATTCGTCGTGCACTGGCTCAAATAATAAAGCCCCTGAAGGGTGGGTTTCTGCATAGAACTTTAATGCTCATCCATATTCATAAATATTCCATAAATGGCTTAATCTCTCATTCTTCTGATTAGGTCTTAGAAATTCCCACAACACATCGCAGACTGCATGGCAGTATCTGACTGGCTCCAGGTCACACTATCTTTGAGAGGAGACACTTCTGTGTGTGAGAATTAACACACATACACACGCACACGTGCTCTTGCGTTCGTAACGCATGCTCGCATGAATAATTAGGCTATTAAGTGCAGGGGTCTGGCTTCCCATGGGTGTGTGTGTGTGTGTGTGTGTGTGTGCCTCATTGCTGTGTCTTCATATGTCTGTCCATGCATTCATGCATGTATTGGTGTGCAGATCTGTGCCTGTGCACACGTGCGTGCATGCGTGTGTGTGTGTGTGTGTGTGTGTGTGTGTGTGTGTGTGTGTGTGTGTGTGTGTGTGTGTGTGTGTGTGTGTGTGTGTGTGTGTGTTTTCCCCTGGAAAAGTTACAGGCCCAAAGTAGGGAGGCCAGGTTGAACATCAGCTGCATAATTAATTACCAATACTGACGTCATCAAAAAAATCTAATAAACTGCAGGGGGTTCGGGAGATTCAGGACCCCTTTTTGTTGCAGTAAATATCAAATTTTATGTTTCCTATGAACACTTTGTGAATTATTTCAAAAATTACCCATAGGCTAGCGAACAGCGCCGTCAAAACACAAAACTCGTCAAAGTCGTCACGTGGCAGAGGATGAGTTAAAGTAAAAGTACGGTAGCAATATAGAGCGCGCACGCACACACACACACACACACACACACACACACACACACACACACACACACACACACACACACACACACACACACACACACACACACACACACACACACACACAATATCCATCGCTCCTCGCCTCACCTTCTTCTTCTCCTTCTTCTCCTCCTTCTTGGTGAACAGGGTGTGGACCCACCAGATCTTGGTGAACATGCTGCCGTAGGCCAGGCTGAAGCCCAGGCCCAGCAGCCACAGACGGAACTGCAGGGGGACAGAGAGGAGGAGAGGAGGAAGGATCAGGCACGTGAACACATAGACATGAAAGGGGGCTTGAGCCCCTGCCCTTTTATCCGTCTGTAAAAAAGTGCCCCTTTCCAGACCATGAATGCAGTTTTTACAATGGTGAAAGAAACGCAAATGCCCCTCTTTCCATGCCATACCTGAAGGCAGCATTCAAGAGAATTGCCTTATCCAAACTCTCCTGAACTAAATGCATCATCTCATGTTGAAAGAATTGCCCTCACTGTGTAGAAATCCATGCCATATGCCATGCCTCAAGCATTGCCTTTTTTATGCTTAGTTTAGTGTGGTATCAACTTCAAGTACTGAAAATAGCCGACCTCCAAGCTAACAACACGTCGCAGTGCGACGCGTTGTGAGCTTGGAGGTCTGCTATTTTCAATTCTAAAAGGCCCTTTTAGAAATGTCAACCCCTGCCTCTCTAACATTCTCTGCACGTCCCTGGGAAGGATGGAAGGAAATTCACCTCTCAAGGAGAGGTGAGTACAGTAAGTGGGAGCAGTAGAGCAGGGAGAGAGGGAGGAGAGGAGGCGTGATGGTGATGGTGATGGTTGGGTGGAGGAAGAATCGGGGGTGGGGGAAGGGGGGAGGGGAGCGTGAGAAGGAAAAAAGAGGGAGAGGAGGTAGATGAGGGAGGAAGGAGAGAGATTGTTAGGCGGAAAGAAAATGTTGGATGGGACAGAATGCAAGGATAAAGAAGGGAAGGATGGTACCGAGTGTGGAGAAAAGTATGGAGGTGAGAGGAGGAGCAGACGGAGGGAGAGATGGAAGGAGACAGAGTTTAGCGGTGAAGAGATGGGAGATGATGAGGTGTGTTCCACAAAGAGAGAGAGAGAGATACAGAGAGACAGACAGACAGACAGACAGACAGACAGACAGACAGACAGACAGACAGATAGAGTGACCGAGAGACAGACATACAGAGAGAGACAGAGAGGCAGAAAGATAGAGAGAGGAATAGAGGGAGATGGAGGCAACAGAGACAGATTGAGAGACAGAGTGAAAGACACAGACAGACAGACAGACAGACAGACAGACAGACAGACAGACAGACAGACAGACAGACAGACAGACAGAGAGGGTGATATGAGAGAGAGAGCGAGATGGAGGTGAGACAGAAGAGAGGTGACTATCAAGGCGTTTATTTGTCACTCCTTCATACAGGCAGCAGCAGGTTTCTCTCCCTATAACCATAACCATCACCTCAAACCCAACATGCACTGCCACACCTTTATCCACATCTCTCTCTCTCTCTCTCTCTCTCTCTCTCTCTCTCTCTGTCTCTCTGCCATTACCTGGCACACCACAGGAAACTGTGATCGGTGAACATGGAGGCCATCTATCCCCAGTGGGAAAACGGCAGCCAGCGCCATCATGCAGCCCACTGCTGTCATGTTGTTCAGGTAGGGCTGCGAGTTCTGGATGTAGCTGTGACAGCGACAAGGTGCACACACGCACGCACGTACAGTCACACACACACACACACACACACACACACACACACACACACACACACACACACACACACACACACACACACACACACACACACACACACACACACACACACACACACACACACACACACACACACACACACACGCACACACAGGCAAGCATAAAGATATAAAGTCATTAAAAGGTCATTCCCAGCTAAGGAAAAACTATTTTAAAGTTATCTGCATTCCATAGCAGTCGAGCACTCACTTAAACAGCTGACGTTTCATTTAAGTTTGCGGTGCCGCATATCTATGACATATATTTGAACCAGAGATACCATTTTGTTATTGCGGTGGCGGTTCGATGGCGCTGAAAATGAAAAGATCTTAAAGCCCTTACTACCAAAATGGCACTGTTTAGCTGGCATGACATCATTTCATATCAGCAGAAACATTTGGAGCCTTCATCTCAGTGCTGTGGCATGGACAGATTAAGCAGCATGGTAATTTGTACTTAAGAGAGAAGAGAGTTTATCTAAGTGCCTTATCAGACTCAGTCTCAGTATTTAAGTTCAGACGTTAAATCCCACTTATTTTGCGCAGCCTAACAAAACCCACACAGCAAAATATAAACTGTTAATTTCAATCTGAGAGGATAAGAATGGACACTTCTTGTATGGGTGGGAGTGTGGCCTTAAAAGTACATTTATAAGACTTTGGATTTCACAGTGTAGCCTTTCACTAGCTCTGATCTCCTCTTTGCGCGTATTTTATTCACAGTCAAATTCTGAATGTTAATTCAACTATGAGACTACATGGACACAAAGGGGTTAAATTATTTGTACGCTCTAATAGTTAAATGAATACGCAGGATTATACTGTGTGCCTTCATCCCATGAACTTGCCCTGGCTCTCTCTTCATACTGTACGCATGTACGCACATGCACATTCACTTTGTTTGTACTGTACAGTATGTACATGCCTGTGAGTTGCTGTTTTTATTGTTATTGAACTGAAATGTTGATGTACAGTAGCCTACTTGTGTTGCATTGCAAAGCACTTTGTGACAAACTTACTTTGTAAAGAGTGCTTTTTAACTAAACTTGATTTGATTAGAATTGACAGAATATTTTTGGTTGCCAAGTGCAGCCCTGGGTGAAATAGTGTTTGAAATATAATCAAAGCTGGACAGGCCCTGACTGCCAAGAAGGCGCCTGCTTGATATTCTCCAAAGGAGGAACCTCATCCACTCCCGGAAAACAGCAGATAAGCCAACAGACTTACAGGACTTAAAATCACTTTGACCCAGGTCAAACATGAAAATACTGTATTAAAAGGCATCAAATACACCGGGTGGGTTCACAGACATGGATTAAGTCTAGAAATCCTCGATCAAAAAGTTTTTTTATTTTTATTTTCTTGCATGGCTGTATTTTCTTTAAGAGGGTTTATTTGCAGCTGGCCTAAGACTGTGAAGGATAATCTTACAGTATGACGACACACCCAAATAGCAAGCTCCAAAGTCTGGAGGGAAAGATATTTGTTCATTTACCATCATGTGACTAATGTCAAGTAAAGAAAATAACAGTCCACTTGTTTTGTTTTTTCGTCTTCAGCCCTATTTTAAAAAAAGAAAGAAATAATAACATTTCTGAATTATTTCACAAATAGCTGACCTACAAGCTCACAACCTTGCATGGTGGTGCGTTGTGAGCTTGAAGCACAACAACTATCTTTTAAGATCTTTGCCTATAATGACAAGCCAAAAATAGGGAGGCCAGGATTTAAATGAAGGCAGCCTAGCTGAGCTCATCACCTTCCATTTGGGCTGACTGGTTTCAGTCCAAGTTAGCCCTCTGGTGGTTAAGTTTTGACAGATTCTCTAATTTTAGGTTGCATTCACCCTCCACACCCTCCGGTTCAATTCTGATTGTTGTCAATTATTGCTCTGTCCTTCCTTCCTGCCAATCACTGTGCTACAAAATGAAAACAGCTTGACCTCTACCAAAAAGATTAATCAAATGGAAGTCAGCGGAAGAAATTGAAGTTACTTTACAATTGCAGTCATTTTTTGTATGCAGGTGAAAAAGTTCGAATGATGTTAACCACCTGCGTGAAGTTGGCACCCCATATGATGAAAACATATATAAAAATGGTGTATTATTTAGTGCTGAATTTGTGCTGAATTGTGCCGTAAATGTTATAATTTGTGCTGGTATCATTTTTGAGATATTTCAAGTTATAGTTTTGCTGAGCCTTGCACCCCCAATTTTTTGCCTCCAAATCGGGAAAAAAGGGTCTCATTCTTTAGTGCTGGATGTGCTCTAATTTGTGCCTTTGAAATCATCAATTGTGTTTTTATATATATTTATATATATAAATATTTATATTGTTATGAATTAGCAGATTTAGCAGCATTACAGAGGTGTGGCCAGCAGAGGGCGATGGAGATAATGGTAGAACATAGGAGCAGAACAGTGGTGTTATGTAGAATAACTAAAAGGTGATACCAGCACAAATTATAAAATTTACGGCACAATTCAGCACAAATTCAGCACTAAAGAATGACACCATTTTTATATAAGTTCTCATCTAATGGGGTGCCAACTTCACAGAGGTATGTTGACCTTATAACATTTGAGCAGACATGGCTGCATCTCCATTCAGGGAGGTTTATGGGTGTGAGATCAGGTGGTGGTGATGTGGACGCTGTCATTGAAACACATTTCATTTAAAATGTCACCATGTCAAGAGCCATTTTCTTATGGAGTATGGAGCCTTATGGAGACAATATGGAGCCTTACATACTATATACACAGACAGACAGACAGGCAGGAAAACAGCCTTATTACAATAATTCTGCACTCACTTTGTGTGGCTCAAGTAAAATGTCATATATAATAAACACAATATTTTACCTCCATGAAAGCTTTGGCTGAGCATGCATGCCCAGCACATTGACACCTGGGACGTGCCCTGTACAGCCACAGTCTGTTTACCAGCGATAAGGCCCGCTGGAGGAAGTAGCGTGGGGTTAGCCTAATTGCTTTTGCTCCAGTGTTAACTGCACGGTAATTAATTCACGTTTTACCCCATCCAGATTGGTGTGACCCAATCTGGACCCGACCCAATGATCCATCATCATTATCAGAAGCCCACATACTTCTCTAATCCCGATTTCTGCTTTGGCTCCAAACGGTTGCTCGACGAAAATGACATTATATAATAAATGACTTAACATAACAAAATATTAAAACAGCTATCATTACCCCCATGCCACTTGACCACTGGTTTCTCGTGCTCATGTGATCAAACCTACCGTACGTTGCTGTTGTAGATGTTGAAGGTGAGACAGACGATGCCCAATAGGATGCCGAGGCCGGCGAACACCGATACGGAGGCAAACAGCTTCTGAGACAAGAAGCGGTAGTCTTCAATCACTACCGTCCGGTCAGCGGGAGGCCCGGCGCCTGGCAGAGAGAGAGAGAGAGAGAGAGAGAGAGAGAGAGAGAGAGAGAGAGAGACATGGTAGAAGTCAACCCCAGAACAAGAATGATTATACGAGACGGCTGAACTTAATTAGCTAAGGTGTTAAGGGGAAACAAAAAGTGAAACTAGTAGCAGTAGTTTTTTTATTGGATCATAGCAATCATTGCCCTATTAAGCACCAACTTATTTAAGTTTCCAATTCTGTGAAGGGCTGCAAGATAAAGGGTGAATAAAACATCAAATGTAGAATACATTTATGGCATGGTAAAGTATAGATACTGTACAGTGTAGATATGTAGATAGATAGATAGATAGATAGATAGATAGATAGATAGATAGATAGATAGATAGATAGATAGATCATTTAGTCTGTGTGTTGGTAAAGGTATCTTCTTCTATGTCTAGATCTAGGCCTGGTAATAGGCCAGTCAATCTGTCAGGAGTGCGGTTGTCTTGTCACAGGGAACTATAGTACTGACAGTGAAACAAAGCTGTACCCCCACACAGGAGTGAGTAATGGGAATATGTCAAAATATGGCACACTTGTTTCACTGCGTCGTAGTTTACTCTCCATCTTTAAATCATAGCATCTACAACAAAACTCTGGTTAAAGCCTAATTTACACTATGTCAAACAACAGTGTTGCTCGCTGGGGGAAAAAAACTATATTACATAGAATACCTGGGCATCAATGTGAATTATTGTATTACAATTACTACTACAGGTCGATATCAACCAGTAAGGCTCCCTAATCGGGAGATAAGCGACCGTAGGTCACTTATCTCCACAAATAGGGCAAAAATGTGTTTTGCCAAAATCTTCCTGATCCATGTTGATGACATGAGTGTAGACATACTGTGTAGTGATTTTCGTGATTTTAGGGCAAAATCTGTAGGAGCAGTGTCCAAAAATGTGTTTTTAAAAATCGGCCTGGAGGTGGCGCTATATGGGACAGATTCATGTTGATGGGATGAGTGTAGACATACTGTGTACCGATTTGCGTGATTTTAGGGCGAAAATTGTAGGAGCAGTGTCCAAAAATGTGTTTTGCAAGAATCGGCCTCATGGTGGCGCTAGAAGAGGGCCATGTGAGAAATGAGGGGTGGGGTCTCCGCGCCGGCAAGGCGGACGAATAGGTACCGGTCCCGGCTGTCCCGGTCGCTCCTAGCCGGAGTTACGGCATTTTATGTGAGCTGCAGTGTAGGGGGTCCTCCACTGGGGGCGCCACCACTTTTGCATCCGTTCTGGAGCACCAGGAGTCGGTGGTCCCCGGGAATTCCCCGTGAGCAGCCCCGTTGGGGTGGTCATTTGGTCATGTTTGCGCATTTGGTCATTTTTTACATCTGGGGGTCCCCCAGGGACCTGGGGGTCCCTGGAGCTCCGGGGGTCCTTGGAGGTTGTAGTTTGGCAGCCAAGGAACGTGTGTGCAAAATTTGGCATGGATCGGGGCAACGGTTGCGGAGATATAAGCAGGGAAAAAGTGTGACGTGTGAGGTGTGACAGACAGACTGACTGACGGACTCACTCACACTTTGTGCAGGTTTTGATAGTAAATGCGACCTACGGTCGCAATAACAGCTATACACTATCAAATATGACCACAGGGCCCTGAATCTGCAACGCACGGCTCCAGAACAGTACAACCCGTTCAAATGTAAGTCTCCCAAACATCACAAATTAGCTTTGGTGTTAATTAAGCATAATGAGCTTTAGGGTTTGGGAAAGTGCACACAGCTGCTAGTACACAGTAAAATCCTCGGTGTTAACTGCTGTTCCATTTGGTCGCCGTGGCACACGCTCTCAGAGTTAAAGTAACGCTGAGGGTTTTTACAGCGTAGCTTGGAAAGTTAAGTATTCCTAAGTGGAGACGCTTCCATGTGGGCCAGATGGATGAGGGCAGCCTTAACACTCACCAACCTCTGACAATGACAAACCTCTGTCTGGCCTAATCTAGGATGGCTTGCAGCTCCCTCTGTGTGCGTGTGCGCGAAAGTGTGTGTGTGTGTGTGTGTGTGTGTGTGTGTGTGTGTGTGTGTGTGTGTGTGTGTGTGTGTGTGTGTGTGTGTGTGTGTGTGTGTGTGTGCACTTGAGTGTAAATTGTATATCTTTCTTACCTGTGTGTGCATACAGTACATGTATGAGTTTATGCATGCGTGTTGTACAGAGTTATGCATGTAGCGAGAGAGCATCTGTGTGTGTACTTATGTATGTTGCTCGTGTGCGCGAGAGAGAGACAGAGAGAGAGAGAGACAGAGAGAGAGAGAGACAGAGAGAGAGAGAGAGAGAGAGAGAGAGAGAGAGAGAGAGAGAGAGAGGAGAGAGAGAGAGAGAGAGAGAGAGAGAGAGAGAGAGAGAGGGAGAGAGAGAGAGAGAGAGAGCATCTGTGCATGTCCGGGCGGAATAAAATCCTGTTCAGTGTCGCCAGGAGGGAGAGGTTGCGTGGGGGTGGGTGGGTGCATGGGGGTGGGGTATGGTGTCAGCGGTGATAAGAGAGGTTGCGTGGGGGTGGGTGGGTGCATGGGGGTGGGGTATGGTGTCAGCGGTGATAAGAGAGGTTGCGTGGGGGTGGGTGGGTGCATGGGGGTGGGGTATGGTGTCAGCGGTGATAAGGGTGATGTGTTGGGGGTGGGTGGGTGCGTGGGGGTGGGGTATGGTGTCAGCGGTGATAAGGGTGATGTGTTGGGGGTGGGTGGGTGCATGGGGGTGGGGTATGGTGTCAGCGGTGATAAGGGTGATGTGTTGGGGGTGGGTGGGTGCGTGGGGGTGGGGTATGGTGTCAGCGGTGATAAGGGTGATGTGTTGGGTGGGTGCATGGGGTGGGGTATGGTGTCAGCGGTGATAAGGGTGATGTGTTGGGTGGGTGCATGGGGGTGGGGTATGGTGTCAGCGGTGATAAGGGTGATGTGTTGGGTGGGTGCATGGGGGTGGGGTATGGTGTCAGCGGTGATAAGGGTGATGTGTTGGGTGGGTGCATGGGGGTGGGGTATGGTGTCAGCGGTGATAAGGGTGATGTGT